>NC_052050.1:37559117-37859117 GCF_903992535.2 Arvicola amphibius
TGTCATTTGGAGCTCTACAGATGAGATCCCTAAACAATTGTGGAATTGATTCCCCCTCTAACCTGCCGAAGTAGGCAATGAGGTTTCCCCTGGAAGAGATGGATACTCAAAGATTTCCAAGTGACTAGAGCCAGTACAAAGCAGGCAGGCTCCGCTGTGATGGTTGGTCTTCTTAGACCCATGCTTTTCTGTAAGATAGGACTTTAGAAAGAAGGCTGCACCAGTGATGGGAGCCACAGGAGAACATGCCACATCCCTAGTTGCTGAAGAGAGTGCCTGTCTCTTTTGTTGTCCCAATTATAGACTCCCAAGAAAGAGCTGTGGTGGAAAAATGCCAACAGCTGTGCGGGTACCATAGCCATCAGGTGGCTGACTTTGGAGTTATCTTTGCAGGTTACTTCTCAGGGATTGGGGGGGGGGGGAGAGGTTGTTTGGCTACAAGCTTTTTGCTCCATGTGTTTCCAGTCCTTCCTTCAGATTGAGGAAAACAGTCTTGGTGCCTGTAACTTTTCCCATTCTGCTGTGTGTATCCTATGTCAGAAACAAAGACAAATCATGTGTGTTTGTTTACAATGTCATAATTCATGGAATAACAATAAATTCATAAGATCCAGCAGTTGTTTTCTATTTACCATTTCTTTTCTTTTTTTCTTTTTTTTCTTGTGACAGGGTTTATCTGGCTGTCGTGGAACTCACTCTGTAGATCATTCTGGCCTCCAGCTCACAGAGAGTGTCTTGCCTCTGCCTCCTGAGTGCTGGGATTGAAAGCATGGGCCACTACCACTTGGTTTAAGACACACCAGTTTTAATGGAAGAAACCGGCCAGGCAGTTTTTCTTTCCCTTGTAATCCTGGCAAATGCAAACACACTTTCTTTTATTCCAACCTCAATTACTAATACTAACTCTCAATCACACATTACACAAAACACAGTAAAAATACCGCTCCATCAACATACACATATGTACTTATACATGTGCTACAGAAATGGCTGTAAAGGGTTAATAGACCACAGCAGAATTCAAGAGGTTTTAGAAGTCCTGAGGAGCAGACAAACAGAAGAATCTAGGTTTGAGCTAGATTGACAGGTAATGACCCAGGGTGGAGAGGAGAGGCTGGAGAAACTATGGGGACTGCAGGTCAGGTCACATCCGGTCACCTGTTTGAAAACAAAGCTGTAAAGTTGAGTTTGGCTGCAGAAGCAAAGAGCAGGATCAGCCTGGATGAAGGAACCAGAGATCAGATGGATGGCAGATTCAGGTGGTGAACAAAAATTAGACAGATGAAGGAGCTATAAAGGAGACCTAGTGTAGGGTAATAGGGTCATCCGAAGAAATCCACTCTGACCCTGAAACCAGGGTCAGCCAGCAAAACAAAACAAAACAAAACAAAACAGAACAAAAGCAGCACAAAACCTCATCCTAGCCCAAAGACCAGAGCCAGTGAAAGAGACCACCCTGTCCCTAAAACCAGAACCACAGAAACACAGTCTGACCCTGAGCCAGAGCCAAGGAAACACACTTTGGCGCTAAGACCAGAGCCAGTGAAAGAAACACACCCTGGCCCTGAAACTGTTAGGGTCTTAAGTCCCTCAAAGACCACCAGACATGTATGCAATTGGCAAGAGTGTTTAATGTTCGAGATAAAAAGAGATCCAGCATGCAGGGGCCACACACCCGACAGAAAAGCAAAATGACAATGACCCCATGAGAAGCTCCAGGCTCCTTTTATACACAGCTAAAGGAATTCTAAAGAAAGTGAGGTCATTCTATCTAGGATTGGCTTACATGAGTGCCGATCAGACTAGTACATTTCTGATTGGTTAGGGTTAACAGGGGCGGACTAAAGCTATAGTCTTTGCAATTTTGGGCGGGCTTGAACAAATCCCAGGATCTGTCCTTTTTTGGTCATTGCCTTGAGATACTGAGAGGCTGGCTTAGATCTGATACAAGCAGTTTCCCTGGTGACCTCACCATCGGGGGCATTGGTGATTGATTGTCCATAGTATATGACTTACTCAGAAACGGCCTGTTTAGTTTCAAGAGGCGGGAACTGAGGCCTAATTTTTAAGTGAGTTATTAGGATCTTGGTATGGTATGATATCCTGGCCCTCTCAAAAGTAGAGCCAAAAGGCTAAAACGGGACAATGAAAGAAACACACTTTGACCCTGAAACCAGAGCCAAATCTGCCCTTGATTAACTGAACATGAAACCTACCAGTCCCTGAGCAGAAACCTTCCACTCCTTGAGCAGAAAATCTAGACAATCTAAGCTTGTCCAAGCTCAAGGGGACCAAAATCTGACCAATTCCTCCCTGAAAATCTCTGGCTCTAAGAAGGTATCTATAGCCCCTCTGCCTGTGCAGTTGGCAGCTGTCCTTCTCTATCCTGGCAGAGGCAGCCACTCTCCTGGATTCCTCCTTCCCAGATAAATCTTCTGAAAGAGTTTTGGGAGAAAATCTTCTTTCGCCAGTGTGGAGCAGAATCTGCTGGGAAGCTCCCTTAGCGGAGCAGAGCAGAAGAAGCAACTGACATTTTTCCTGGGAAGCTCTCTTAGGGGATCAGGGCAGAAGTAACAACTTTTCACCAGAGCCAGGGCAGATTGCTATGTTTCTGCAGAGGTTTTCCATTAGCAGAGTAAAGCAGAAGAAGTACCATCTTGGGCCTGAGCTGAGAAGAAATGGATACCTCTGCTGGGAAGGCAGAGCAGAGATCCTCTGTGATGGCCCCTCCTCTCCCTCTCCCTCTCCCTCTCCCTCCCTCCCTCCCTCCCTCCCTCCCTTCCTCCGTCCATCCCTCTGCCCCCTCCCCCCTCTCTCTCTCAGAGAGGAGCAGGCTTGCCACATCCTGCAGGGTGACCATCCCCCATTGGATCCCAGCTTTAGGTACAAGCTGACTTCCTGACAAGTCAGGATACCTTTCTCCTCGCAGGGCAGGTACCCAGCATGCCTTCCCTTCACAACTATAGGTAGAGCCTGACTCCCTGAAGAGTCAGGATACCTTTCCCTTGAGAGCTGTGACACTTTAACTCCCTGACAAATCAGGGTACCCTTTCCTCTGAATGTGTAACCCTGGCGTGGGGGTGAGGGTGGGGTGCATGGGCACATGATGGTGGGTATCTGAGGACATCAGAGTTTGGTGTAGAAGTTCCTTCTGTTTGTGTGTTGCTTTCATGGGATAATGAATAAAGAAACTGTCTTGGCCTAGTTGATAGGGCAGAACTTAGGTATGTGGAGAAGACAGAACTGAATTCTGGGAGAAGGAGAGCAGAGCGAGAGAGCCACCATGGAGCTACATGCTAAATCTTTCCTGATAAGCCACAACTTCGTGGTGATATACAGATTAATAGAAATGGGTTAAATCAAGATGTGAGAGTTAGTCAATGAGAGGCTAGAGCTAATGAGACAAGCAGAAATTTAATTAATAGTTTTTGTGTGGTTATTTCGGGTGTAAGCTAGCTAGGTAGCCGGGACAAACAAAGGGCTCCTCTCTGGGCAACAAGAGTTGTCAATATGCCCGGAGCAGGAGTTATAGGAAGTTGTCAGCCACCTGTAATAGATATTGGGAACTGACCTCAGGTCCTCTGAAAGAGCAGCATGTGCTACTAACCCTTGAACCTACTGCCCGAGCCTATGAACTCATGCTAAGCAGAACCCACAACCCAGAGGTCATGGTCATGCTCCTGGAGTAGGAGATCCAGTCCAGCAGGAGGTTGTACTGCCTTTGAATGGGGAATTCCCTGAGCCCTTCCTGATCCTCATGAATTATGACCCAGTAAACGCAGCCCCAGCAGGCCTGCTCGGTGGTACATACTCACTTATTTTGTTTGCTTGAGCAGACTTAAGGTCACAGAATGCACCCAGAAAATATTCTTATGTCCTCTGCCATGTTTGTAGGTACACACACAGCAGGGGAAGAGGGATTATTTAGGAACTACTTGTCCTCTATACTGGGACCTAGGTGTTAATGGGACTCTCTGGAAGCTACTGGGATGGCTCTGCTCATTGGAATAGTCAATAGGATGCACAGATGGGAAGAAGTGGTCAGCAGGAGAATGCTAAGCAGTATTTATTTTGAACACAAAGACTAGGAAACAGCGACCACATTGTAGGCTTGTATCTTCTAAGGATGCAGTTCTAGGATGAGGAAGTAGCAGGCCGGGCTCCTTGGATTCAGAATCTTTTGGGGCTGATCGTCAGTCAGGCTTACATGCATCGACTCCATCCTTCTCAGGGCTGCTGGCCGTCTACAATACAAATTTGATCATGATTTTCATCTGTTTAGAAAGATCCAGCTGCTCAGCTCTCACGCTATGCTGGGCAGCTCATTACTGTTTGGATGTGGCCTTGGTGTCCTGTCCCCACCCCCACCCCAGACACCACAGCTCTACGGGACAATCATTTCCCCATCTCCCAAGGAAGGTCTGCAAATCTGCCACCTTTCTCTACTTGCCTTCCTCCTCTGGTGGGCTCTGTGTAACCTGACTTAAGCTTTCTCCTTATCGATCTCACTCTTGCAATCTTTCTCCCCCGCATCCTGACGCCAGGCAAAGCTGGTCACCATGATCAGAACTTAGTGGAGTCTGGTGCAGCGCTCATGCTGACACCCAGGTCTGTTTCTCTAGTTACATGTACTTCCTACTCTCATCCCGTACAGGCCTACCTATTGCATACGGCATTCAAATGGACGAATATTTCCATTTACTTCATTATCTCTGTCCCTCCCAGGAAAGCTTGCTTCCTCCTGGGCTGGGGATGGGAAGAGTGCCACATCCCAGTTCATGACCACGTGGTCCTTGTCACGGTGACTTGTGTCACTGTAGTCGCTGAGGGGATCTTTGCAGAGGAGAGGACACAGAGCCTGTACCCCAGTGTCCTGCTGCCATTGACTTCCAGTTTCTTTCTCTTGGTCACATCTAGATTCTTGTGTGCAGTCAGTGGACAAAGCAGCATGAGACTGTCCCACCAAAGTCCCCTGGACACTCACTACGCCCTTGGATATATCTTGAAAGGATTTGGTGGTTTGAAAGGTTAAGGTACGCAAAAGCTTATATATTTGAATTTTTGGTTCATAGCTGTTGGAGCTTATGTGCAAGAATAGGAGGTGTGTCCTCGCTGGAGGGGATGTGTCACTGGAGACAGGAGCAGGAGTTTGAAAGTTTCTTCTCCAAGTTGTCTTGGTCACGGTGTCCCAACAATAGGAAAGCGAGACCCTGGACTGTACTCACTTAGGAAACAGGAGGTTTGCAGACATGACCACACCCATTGCTGCAGCACTTCATATTCCCAGGGCAGGAATCATCTCCAGAGCATTTCTCAACACATGCTCCACCAGTATTTGGGGGCACCTTGGGACAAGCTCCAGGTTTCTGCAATCCTGAAATACACATTGATGTTTATGGAGCCTGAAGCAGTCGGAAAGACAAGGCTAAGAATTGATGCTAAAGGTCTAAAGCCTGGTCACCTGCAGGAAAGCAGCTAATTCTGTATTCTCCTTTGCTCCCCAGGGCTCTTCCCTCAGCTTCACCAGCTCCAGTCTCTCTCTGAAGCCTGAGTGTTGACTGGCTGTGGGAGAGTGTGCTCCCTCCCCAAACCCTGTAAAGTCTCAGAAGAATGAGCCTTCCACCATCACAGCCCCTTCTGTACATCTGAGAAGATGCTGTAAACCCTCTAATGACAGCCAGACCTGTCCCATCCTACCACACCCCAGCTTCATCTCTGAGCAATGGCTTACATGAGTCCCTCATCCAAGGCACATCTCCAAACTAGATAAGGTTTCCTGATCCTTAACCCAGCTTCTGTCAGAGGTATCTCTCTCTCTCTCTCTCTCTCTCTCTCTCTCTCTCTCTCTCTCTCTCTCTCTCTGACAGAAAGATAAGAAATAAAGAGTGGTCACTCCTATAGGCCATAAGGAGTTTGCTCTAAGCAGATGGCAGAAGACTTTGCCCTGTGGCAGCTGAGTCTCAGCCTGTAGTGACCTTCGAATCCTCTCCTGCTCTCAGCTTTATCCCCTTGGCACACTTACTTCCAGAAGACATAGGATAGACCGTGTCCATCACAATGGCGATCAAAACCACCAAAACCAAGACTGTGGGTGGCTTCATGTTGGCTCTGGCTGGGCTGAATGCACAAATCAATTTATACCCTCAGTAATGCTAAAAGCCTGGGTGTGACAGGAAGCAGTCAATTGAAGTATAGAAGTATAGGCAAAAGAGCTTCCCAGAAAGTGCCTGCTAATGACCTGATTCCTTTTTCTATTTCACAACTGGCTTGTCTCTAATTACAATTAGAGTACTATTTCTTGATAGGTAACATAGATAACTAGGAAAGAAAATTATGTATGTTTTAGCACTGAGTTCCTCCTTAGAGCACAACTTAGCCCTTTATACATGTTGAGCAAGGAAAATAATTGCTTCTGTGTAGCTCAGCAACTCACTGAAGTGAAGCCGAGACAGTCATTGTGGAGGGTCAGGGCCATTTCAGGCTTCCTGGATATTCAGTTGTGTGTGATGCAGCATGCTTCTGGGAGAGAAGGTGCTTGAGTCCTTTGGAGTTCTCTAGATGAGACCTTTAAAGAGGTGTGGAATCTGGGCCCCTCTCATCTGCAGTAGGCAATGAAGTGTACCCTAGAAGAGATGGATACTCAACCTTTTCAAAGTGGCTAGAGCCAGTTCAAAGGAGGCAGGCTCCCCTGTGATGGTTGATTGTCTTAGACCAATGGTTCTCTATAAGACAGGTCTTTAGTGAGAAGGCTTCACTGGTGAGCACAGCAGGGATGAGAGCCAAAGGAGGTACGGAGGTACGCGGTGTCCCTAGTCCCTGAGGAGTGTGCCTGCCTCTTTTGCTGACCTAATTATGGACTCTCGGAGAAACAAGTAAGGTCGTAAAATGCCAAGAGTTGTCAAAAAATTAGACAGATGAAGGAGCTAGTGTAGGAGACCTAGTGTAGGGTAATAGGGCCATCCGAAGAAATCCACTCTGACCCTGAAGCCAGAGTCACCCAACAAAGCAAAGCAAAACAAACAAACAAACAAACAAACAAACAACTCACCCTAACCCAAAGACCAGAATCAGTGAGAGAAACAAGTTGGTCCTCAAACCAGAACCACAGAAACACAGTCTGACCCAGAATCAGAGTCAAGGAAACACACTTTGACCCTAAGACCAGATCCAGTGAAAGAAACACACCCTGGCCCTGAAACTGTTAGGGTCTTAAAGAAGTCCCTCAAAGACCACCAGGCATGTATGCAGGTAGCATGAGTGTTTAATGTTTGAGATAAAAAGAGATCCTCTGGATGCACATGTGGGTCCCCAGGCTTCATGTGGGAGTGGTGGACCCAGGCAGGGACCCTATCCACTTTAACATCCATGGGAAAGGACAGGATGACAGTATGGAGCTTCTTCCATTCGGGCTCCAAAGTCTCTTTCCAGTGTTGTTTGGTGACTGTTAGTACCCCTGACCAGACTCCGTGGGGCACAGGAGGTAGTTCCTTCTCATAGACTGCTCGCAGCCAGGATAGAGAAGGACAGCTGCCAGCTGCACAGGCAGAGGGGCTATATAGACCTTCTTAGGGGGAGAGATTTTCAGGTAAATTTTGGGGGAGGGCATTGGTCAGATTTTGATCCCCTTAAGCTTGGACAAGCTCTGATTGTCTGGATTTTCTGCTCAGGGATTAGTAGGTTTCATGTTCAGTTAGTTAAGGGCAGATTTGACTCTGGTTTTAGGGCCAAAGTGTGTTTCTCTCACTGGTCCATTTAGCCCCATCAGGCCTGCTTGGTGGGACAGGCTCACTTTGTTTTGTGTGCCACACTTACAGTCCCAGGATGCATCAGAAAATATTTTTATGTCTTCTGCCATGTTTGCAGGTACAGACACGGCAAGGGAAGAGGAATTATTTAGGAATAAGTTGTTCTGATTTGCTTGGATCCTGTGGACTCAGTGTTCACGGGGCTCTCTAGAGGCTCCAGGGATGGCTCTGCTAATTAGCACAGTCTACAGGACGCGAACATGTGAAGAACTGTTCATTAACAGAATGCTAAAGATCATTTATTTTTAGACACAAAGACACCAAGAAGCAGTCACCCCATTTTAGGTTTTCATCTTCTAAGAATGCAATTCTAGGGCTAGGGAGAAGAAAATCAGAAGAAATCTTCTGGATCTGGTCATCAGTCCTGCTTATAAGCATCGAATTCATCATTCTCAGGGCTCTCATCCTTCTACAATACAAAGATGATCATGATTTTCATCTGTTTTGAAAGGTCCAGCATTCAGCCCTCTCTCAATGCCGGGCAGCTCATTACTGTTTGAAAGTGACCTTCTTGTAGTGCCCACAACCCCACACTCCAGACACCAGAGCTCTCCATGGCTATCATTTCCCCATCTCCCAAGGAGGGCCTGCATGTCTCCCAGCATGTGACTTCGCCTTCCTTGTCTGGCGGGCTCTGTGTATCCTACCTTAAGCTTTCTCATGCTGGATGTCCACTCTTGCATCTCTCCTGCCTCTCCTCAGGCAAAGCTGGTCACCATTATCAGAACTTAGTAGACACTGGTGCCGCGCTCATGCTGACACACAGGGCTGCTTCTCTAGGTATATTTACATTTAACCCCCATTCCAGCTCAACCTGCCCAATGTGTAAGGCATTCAACTGAATGACAGTCCCCACTCACTTCACTATCTCCCCCCCTTCTCTGAACACCTGCTCTCTGGGAGAGTCAGCCCTCCTGGGCTGGGGATGGGAAGAGTGCCACATCCCAGTTTATGGCCATGTGGTCCTTGTCATGGTGACTTGTGTCACTGTAGTCGCTGTGGGGATCTGTGCGAGGAGAGGGCCACAGAGCCTGTACCCCAGAGTCCTGCTGCCATTTTCATACAACCCCTCTCTGTTGGACACATCTAGACTCTTGTGTCCAGTAAGGGGACAAAGCAACGGGAGACTGTCCCAGCCAAGTCCTCTGGACACTCAATTCCTCTCTTGGACATTTCTGGAAAGGGTATGTTGCTTTGAATGGTAATGGCCCCCATAGGCTTACATATTTGAATACTTGGTTCACAGTTGTTGAAACATTTGTGGATGGATTAGGAGCTGTGGCCTTGTTGGAGGAGATGCACTGGGGACTGGAGGTGTCAAAGGCCCACACTATTCCCACTTAGCTTGTTCTCTCTTTCATGATATTATGTCAAGATGTAACCTTCAGCTACTGCTCTAGGGCCATGCCCGCCTGCTGCCATGCTCCCCACCAAGATGGTCCTGGACTCACTGACTTTAAGCCCAAAAGAAACTCTTTCGTCTGTAAGTACTTTGGTCATAGTTTCACAGCAGTAGGGGAGTAAGACATGGGGCTATACTCACTTTAAAGACAGGGTCTACGCAGATATGACCACGCCCATTGCTGCAGCACTTCATATTCCTGGGGCATGATTCATCACCTGAGCAGTCTTCAAGACAAGATCCAACACCTGCTGTGGGTATTTTGGGACAAGAACCAGGTTTCTGCCATCCTGAAATACACCATGGTGTTTATGGAGCCTGAAGCAGTCAGAAAGACAAGGCTGAGAATTTATGTGAGAGGTCTAAAGTCTGGTCACCTGCAGGAAACCGGCTTATTCCATTGCCTCCTTTATACCCTGGGACTCTTCCCTCAACTTCATCAGCTCCAGACTTGCTTTTAAGCCTGGATGCTCAGTCTGGCCATGGGAGAGTGTGTTCCCTCCCCAAAGCCTATACAGTCTCAGGAGAAAGAACATTCTACCATCACAGCTCCTTCTGAGGAGATGCTATAAAACCTGACAGCCAGACCTCTCCCATTCTACCATACCTCGGGTTCATCTATGAGCAATGGCTCCAGTGATCCCCACATTCAAGGCACATCTCTAGACTAGATGAACTGCCTTGATACCTACCACAGCTTCAGTCAGATAATATCTCTCTGTCTCTGTCTCTCTGTCTCTGTCTCTCTCTGTCCCTCCCTCCCCCCCTCTCTCTAGCTGAGAAAAGCAGAGTGATCATTTTTATAGGTCAAAGGAAGTGAGTTTGATCCAAGCAGTCAGCTCATGGCTGACTGCTCTGCCCTAGGACCTTGTTGTCTTTGACTCCTCTCTGCTTTTAGCTTTCATTGCCTCAACACACTTCTGGGAGAAGATCTCTGAGCACCAGCCATGCCCATCATTATGGCGATCAAAGCCACCAGAACCAAGGCTGTGGCTGTCTTCATGTTGGCTCTGGATGGGCTGAATGCACAAATCAAGCTTTTGCTTCTGTGTTGCTAGAAGCCTGGGTGTGACGGGAGGCAGACAATTGGGAAGTCTATAAAAACTAGTGCTTTCCAGAAACTGCCCGCCAATAGCCTGGCTCCTTTTTCTATTTCATGACTGGGTTCTCTCCAGTTTTTCCTTGGTATGCAAATGATAACCATAAAAATGTCAAGAACACATTTTATCATTTATTCTGCCTTGCATCACATCTTAGCCCTTTATGGAGAGGGAAGGAAATAACTGTTTCTGTGTAGCTCAGCATCTCAGAAAGTTGAAGCCGAGACAGCCACTTTGGAGTATCTGGGTCATCTGGGCCTTTCTAGACATCCATAACTCTTCTTGAATAGATGCTAGTTGTGTCTTTTTGAGATCTATGGATGAGATTCCTAAACAGGCATGGAATCTGGGCCCCTCTTGCTTGCAGAAGTAGGCAATGATGTCTCTTGGAAGAGGTGGATTCTCAAAGATTTCAATGTGACTAGAACCAGTTGAAAGTAAAGAGGCAGACCCTGTGATGGTCTTGACCAACGCTTTTCTGTAAGTCAGGTCTTTAGAAAGAAGGCTGCACAGGTGAGCAGAGGAGGGATGGGAGCCACAGGAGAGCATACAGTGAGTGTCTCTAGTCCAGAGTAGAGTGCCTGCCTCTTTTGCTGACCCAGTGACCGACTCCCAGGGAAAGAGCTGCAGTGGTAAAATGTGACTGGCTTTTGAGTTGTCTTTGTAGAATTACTTCTCAGGGATTGAGGGAGGTTTCTTTGGTCACATGATCTACTTTGTGTGTCCTTCCATCATTTTGAGCAGACATGCCTAGGTGTGTGTAACTTTCTCCCCTCTGTTATATACATGCTATGTCAGAAACATAGGCAAATTCATTTGTGTTTGTTTATAATGCCATGACTTATGGAATAACAATAATTCACAAGATACAGCATTGTTTGTTTTGTTTTTCTTCCTAGACATTGTTTATCTGTGTATCCCTAGCTGTCCTGGAACTTACTGGGTAGACTAGGGTGGCTTTGATCTCAGAGATCCTCCAGCCTCTGAATAGCAAATGCTGGGATTGAAAACATGGGCCACCACCACTTGCCTTAACACACACCAGCTTTTTTTTTTTTTTTTTTTTTTTTTCGAGACAGGGTTTCTCTGCCGCTTTAGAGCCTGTCCTGGAGCTAGCTCTTGTAGACCAGGCTAGTCTCGAACTCACAGAGATCCGCCTGCCTCTGCCTCCCGAGTGCTGGGATTAAAGGCGTGCGCCACCACCGCCCGGCAACACACACCAGTTTTAATGAAGCAACTGGCCGAGCAGTTCTGCTTTCCTTGGTAGCCCTGGCCAAGGCAAACACAGGTTCTTTTGCTTCAACCTTAATTACTAATACTAACTCTTAAATCACATATTACACAACACATAAGAAACACATCTCTCTATATATATACACATACATACTTATACATGTGTTGCAGAAATGGCTGTAAAGGGTTAATGGGTCACAGCAGAATTCAAGAGGTTTGAAGTTTCTGAGGAGAAGAGAAACAGAGGAATGTAAGTGGGTTGAATTATGGAAAGACTAAAGTTAGATTTTTATATATCAAAGTTGGTGACTGCAAAATGCATGAGCATTTCATGAAGTAAGACAGCCTTGTGAAATTTACCGAGGATGTTTCTAGTAACTTGTATTTAGTGAACTGAATAAAGGAAAGAAAACGCAACATTTTCAAAACTTATGTCTGAATTAAATTTTGTCACAGAATCCTTGGGAAGAAGGCCGATCCACTTCAGGACAAATATGAGAAGGCAAAGCAAAGGCCCAGATGAGTGGTCACTTATTGTTGCTTGTGTTGTCCTGGCTCCTGACATTTTGTGAAGGTTTACGAATGTGTGAATACACCCCTAAGAGTGAGGACTGCCATTCTCCAGGAGGACATCGGACACACGAGGGAGGGAGCTAGGGGAGCACTTACTTTTGGTTGGGTATATTTTAATTATTTTTGAATTTTATATACTGTTCATTATTATTGGAAATGGAAGAGCTAGGTAAACAATCAGGAACTACAGATGCAAGCATACCCAACAGAATACAAGAGAAGATGGAAGAGAGCATCTTGGACATTGAAGACATGATAGAGGAAATAGATATTGATCAAAGAAATGTTAAACTCAGCAAATTCTTAACACAAAGTATCCAGAAAATCTGGGACAGCATGAAAAGACCAAACCTAAGAATAGTAGGGGATAGAAGAAGGAGAAGTTCAGTTCAAAGGCACAGAAAATATATTCAACAAAACCAGAGATTAAAAACTTTTCCAGTTTAAAGAAGGACATGCCTATGAAAGTACAAGAAGCTTACAAAACATCAAATAGACTAAATTAAAAAATGTACCCTTGCCATATAATAATCAAAACACTAAATATATAGAATAAAGAAATAATATTAATTGCTGCAAAGGAAAAAGGCCAAGTAACATATAAAGGCAGACCTATCAGAATTACACCTGACTTCTCAATGGAAGCTCTGAAAGCCAGAAGGTCCTAGATAGGTGTTCTACAAACATTAAACAATGCCAACTCAGACTATACCCAGCAAATCTTTCAATCACCATTGACAGAGAAAACAAGATATCCCATGATAAAACCAGATTTAAACAATACCTATTCATAAATCCAGCCCTCCAGAAAGTGCTAGAAGGAAAACTCCAACTCAAGGAAGTTGGCTACACCTACTAAAACACAGACAACACATAATCCCACACCAGCAAAACCCAAAGAAAGGAAACCCACACATAATACTACCACCACCAACAAAACCAAAAATAACAGGAGCTAACAGTCACTGGTCATTAATATCTCTTATTATCAATGGTTCAATTCACCTATAAAAAGACACAGGAGAACAGAATGGATAAAATAAAGGATCCATTTTGCTGCTGCATGCAAGAAACAAACTTCAACTTCAAAGATAGATATTACCTCAGAGTAAAGGGTTGGAAAATTTTTTCAATCAAATGGACCCAAGAAACAAGCTGGTGTTTTTGTACTAATATCCAATAAAATAGACTTCAAACTAAAATTAATAAAAGGAGATGAAGAAGGACATTTCATATTCATCACAGAAAATATCCATCAAGATGAAGTCTTGATTTTGAACATCTATGCCCCAAACACAAGGACACCCACATTTGTAAAGTAAACATTACTAAAGCTTAAATCACATGCTAAACCCCACACATGAATAGTTGGAGACTTCAGCACCCCACTCTCACCACTGCATGACTGCCAGACAGAAACTTAGTAGAGAAATAAAGGAACTAACAGATGTTATAACTCAAATGGACTTAACAGATGTCTACAAAACATTCCACCCAAACACAAGAATATACCTTCTTCTCAGCACCTCATGGAACCTTCCCTAAAATTGACCACATACTCAGTAATGAAGCAAACCTCAACAGATACAAAAAAAATTGGGATAACCCCCTGTATATTATCAGATCACCATAGCTTCAAGTTAGAATTCAACAACACTAATTGCAGAAAGCCTGCAAACTCATGGAAACTGAACAATGTTCAACTGAATCACCCCTGGATTAAGGAAGAAATAAAGAAAGAAATTAAAGACTTCCTGGAATCCAATGAAAATAAATACACAACATACTCAAACTTACAGGACACTTTGAAAGTAGTGCTAAGAGGAAAGTTCATAGCACTAAGTGCCTACATAAAGAGCCTGGAGAAATCTCACACTAGTGACTTAATAGCACACCTGAAAATTCTAGAACAAAAAGAAGCAAACTCACCCAGGAAGAGTAAATGTCAGGAAATAATCAAATTAAGGACTGAAATCAACAAAATAGAAACAAAGGAAACAATACAAAGAGTCAATGAGACAAATAGTTGGTTCTTTGAGAAGATCAACAAGATAGACAAATCTTTATCTAAACTAACCAAAAGGGAGAGAAAGAATATCCAAGCTAACAAAATCAGAAATGAAAAGGGGGACATAACAACAGACACTGAAGAAATCCATAGAATCATCAGGTCATACTTCAAAAACATGTATTCCACAAAATTGGAAAATTTGAAGGAAATGGGCAATTATCTGGATAGGTACCACATACCAAAATTAAATCAAAACCAGATAAACAATTTAAATAGATTTACAACCTCTAAGGAAATAGAAGTAGTCATCAAAACTCTCCCAATGGGGGGGGGATCCCAGGACCAGACAGTTTCAGACCAGAATTCTACCAGAATTTCAAAGAACTAATACCAATACTCCTCAAATTGTTCCACACAATAGAAACAGATGGGACATTACCAAATTCTTATTATGAGCTACACCTGATACCCAAGCTACACAAAGACACAACTAAGAAAGAGAATTACAGACCAATCTCCCTCATGAACATTGATGCAAAAATATTCAAAAATACTGGCAACCCAATTTTGAGAACACAGCAGAAAAATCATCTACCATGATCAAGTAGGCATCATCCCAGGGATGCAGGGACAGTTCTACACATGAAAATCTGTCAATGTAATCCACTATATAAACAAACTGAAAGAAAAAAGTGATCATCTCATTAGATGCTGAAAAAGCCTTCAACAAAATTCAACGCTCCCTCATGATAAAGGTCTTGGAGAGATCAGGAGTACAAGGAACATACCTAAACATAATAAAGGCAATATACTGCAAGCCAACAGCCAACAGCCAACATCAAACTAAATGGAGAAAAACTTAAAGTGATTCCACTAAAATCAGGAACAAGACAAGGCTGTCCACTCTCTCCATATCTATTCAATATAGTTCTTGAGGTCCTAGCTAGAGCAGTAAGACAAGAAAAGGAGATCAAGGGGATACAAACTGGAAAGAAAGAAGTCAATCTCACTATTTTCAATGATATGACAATATACATAACGACCTGAAAAATTCTACCAGAGAACTTTTACAGCTGAGAAATACCTTCAGTAATGTGGCAGGATATAATATTAACTCAAATAAATCAATAACCCTCCTATATACAGATGATAAATGGCCTGAGAAAGAAATCAGAGAACCATTATGCATCCTAATAGCCACAAACAACTTGGGGTAACTTTAAGTGAAAGACCTGTATGGCAAGAATTTTAAGCCTTTGAAGAAAGAAAGTGAAGAAGATATCAGATGATGGAAAGATTTACCATGCTCTTGAATAGGTAGGATAAATATAATAAAAATGGCAATCTTACTAAAAGCAATCTATAGATTCAATGCAATCCCCATCAAAAGCCCAGTACAATTTATTACAGACCTTGAAAAAACAATAATTAACTTCATATGGAAAAACGAAAAACCCAGTATAACCAAAACAATCCTGTATAACAAAGGAACTTCTGGAGGCATCACCATCCCTGGCATCAAACTCTATTATAGAGCTATAGTAATGAAAACAGCTTGATATTGACACAAAGACACACAAGTAGAGCAATAGAATGGAATAGAAAACCCTGACATTAATCCACACACCTATGAACACCTGTTTTTTAAAAAAGAAGCTAAAATTATATGATAGAAAAAGAAAGCCTCTTTATCAAATGGTGCTGGCATAACTGGATATCAACATGTAGAAGAATGAAAATAGACCCATATCTATCACCATGTACAAAACTCAAGTCCAAATGCATCAAAGACCTCAACATAAAGCCAGCCACACTGAACCTTATAGAAAAGAAAGTAGGAAGTAGCCTTGACTGTATTGGCACAAGAGACCACTTCCTGAATTTAACACCAGTAGCACAGACACTGAGGTTGACAATTAATAAATGGGACCTCCTGAAACTCAGAGCCGTCTGTAAGGCAAAGAACACAGTCAACAAGACAAAATGGCAGCCTATAGAATGAGAAAAGATCACCAACCCCACATCTGAGAGTGGGCTGATCTCCAAAATATACAAAGAACTCAAGAAACTAGACATCAAAATACCAAATAATCTAATTTAAAAATGGGGTATAGATCTAAACAGAAAATTCTCAACAGAGGACTCTCAAGTGGCTGAAAGGCACTTAAGGAATTGCTTAACATCCTTAGTCATCAGGGAAAAAAAATGCAGATCAAAACAATCCTGAGATTCCATCTTACATCTGTTAGAATGGCTAAGATCAAAAGTACTAATAACAACTTTTGCTGGAGAGGATGTGATAAAAGGGGAACTCTCCTCCATTGCTGGTGGGAATGCAAAGTTGTACAGCTGCTTTGGAAATCAGTATGGCTATTTCTCAGAAAATTGGTGATCAGTCTACCTCAAGACCCAGCAATAGCACTCTTGGGCATATATCAAAAGGATGTACATTCATACCTCAAGAACATTTGCTCAACTGTGTTCATAGCCGCATTATTCATAATAGCCAGAATCTGGAAGCAACATAGATGCCCCTCAACCAAAGAATGGATAAAGAAAACGTGGTACATTTGCACAATGGAGTACTACTCAGCCGTGAAAAATAATGACATCTTGAAATTTGCAAGCAAATGGGTGGAACTAGAAAAATATATCCTGAGTAAAGTAACCCAGACCCAGAAAGATAAACATGATATGTACTCACTCATAAGTGGATACCGGACATAAAGAATAACCAACCTACAGTCCTAGAGAAGTCAAGAAGCAAGGAGGACCCTAAAAGAGACATACATGGATCCCCCTGAGAAGGGGAAACAAATATCTCGAGTAAAGTGAGAGTGGGGGGAGGGGGAGGGGAGGAAGTAAAAGGGAGGAAGGTGGAGAACATGAGTGAGTGATTGGGAAGGTTGAGTTGTGGGAAGGACAAAGAGGAAGAGCAAGGAAAGAGATATCTTGATAGAGGGAGCCATTATGGAGTTAGTGAGAAACCTGGCACAAGAGAAATTCCCAGGAATCCACAAGGATGACCCCAACTAAGAATCTAAACAATAGTGGAGAAGGTGCCTTAACTGCGTTTACCCTGTGGAGAAGGTGCCTTAACTGCGCTTCCCCTGTAGTCAGATTAATGGATTCCTTAATTGTCATCATAGAACCTTCATCCAGTAACTGATGGAAACAGATGCAGAGATGCACAGCTAAGCACTGGGCCAAGCTCCTGGAGTCCAATCATAGAGAGGGAAGAACAACATTATGAGCAAAGGGGTTAAGACCATGATGGATAAACCCACAGAAACAGGTGATCCAATCTAGTGAGAGCTCGCTGACTCTGGACTGACAGCTGGGGAACCTGCAGAGTACTGAACTAGGCCCTCTGAATGTTGGTGACAGTTGTGTGGGTTTGGCAGTTTGTGGGACCACTGGCCATGGAACCGGTGTTTATCCCTAGTGTATTTTTGGAACCCATTCCCTATGGAGGGATATCTTGCTCTGTTTAGATACAGGAAGAAGGGTCTAGGTCCTCTTTCAAGTGATGTGACAGACTTTGTTGACTCCCCATGGGAGGAATGGCTGGGAAGTGAGGTGGGGGAGGGTGAGGGAAGCAGGAAGAGGGGAGAAGGAACTTGGATTGGTATATAAAATAAAAATGATTGTTTTCTAAAAAGAAAAGAAAAGAAAAACAAATTAAGTCAACCCCAAACAGTTACCCCGGCACTGTAGAAAATTACAGGGAGGAAGAAAGATGGCCTCCTGCATGCAAATGCATCAAAATCGACACTCTATCAGAACTGCACACAAACAGACTAAACCTTGAAAGAAACAACCATGCCCAGCCCAGCAACTCAGCAAACCCTCAAAATTAATACAGGAGAAGGTAAAGAACCATGAGTAAGCCAACAAAACATCACCTAACACAGTTATAGGAAACAGAAACCCTTTTTTGTAAATAACAGTAAATGTCCTCAACTTACCACAAAAATTATAGGCTAATGAGCTGCATGAAAAGCCAAGAACCAACTATATGTGGTCTCCAAGAATCATGCTTATAAAAATAAGACACCAAAGCCGGGCGGTGGTGGCGCACGCCTTTAATCCCAGCACTCGGGAGGCAGAGGCAGGCGGATCTCTGTGAGTTCGAGACCAGCCTGGTCTACAAGAGCTAGATCCAGGACAGGCTCTAGAAACTACAGGGAAACCCTGTCTCGAAAAACCAAAAAAAAAAAAAAAAAAAAAGACACCAAAAACTTAGTATCCAAGGATGGAAAACATAAAAAGCAGGCATAGCTGTCCTTGTATCAAAGTAAACTTCAAACCTAAACTAATTAGAAAGATAAAAAGGGACAGCACATGTTAATCACAGGGACAATTCATCAAGAAGATATAGCATTTGTAACTTCTATGCACCAAATATTGGGGCCTTTTACACACAGTAAAAGACACAAAGAGGCACCTAAGTCCTGATGGAATACTAGTGGGGGCTTCATTATTCCAATCGTATATTTAGTTGGGTCTTCTAAACTAAAAACAAAGGTACTTCAGAGCTAACATAGACCACGAGTGAACTGGACTAATATTGGTTTGATATATGTTTGCACCCAGCAGAGAGGAAATAGAACTTTTCGTAGCAGCACATGCAACCTTCTCTAACATTGACTACATCACAAGACAGAAATTAAGTCTCAACACATGCAAAAAGTTGAGAAAATCTTTGTCTCCAATCAGACCATAATGCAATAAAACTAGAAATCAACAATAACACAAACCAGAAAAAGACTTGGAGACTAAACAATACATTTTGAATGAACAGTGGGTTATCTAAGACATCAGAGAAGACATAAAAGTCTCTTAGAGGAAAACAGAGATGAAAACATATTCTATTAGAATCTCTGGCATTCAGCCAAGGTAGTTCTATGAGGAAAGGTTATAGAAGGAAGTGTCTACGTTTTAAAATCTGAGAGACATCAAATCAATAATCCAACAATACATCCCAAGGCTACTGATGACTAATAAACAGACAAGCCAAACCACAGTAGACAACAAGAAACAATAAAGATTAATGGAGAAATGAATGAAACAGACATTAAAAGAACAATATACAGCACCAATTAAATCAGAGTTGGTTCTTTGAAAAGGTTAGTAAGATTGACAAGGCCTTAGCTAATCTGGCCAAAAGAAAGAGGGAGAAACATATTCTGAAAAGATGGATGTCTCAGAGGAACAAGAAGAATTTATTTCTTTTTTATATCACAAATGGAACTAGTTTATTTTCATACATACACATTGATTTAGTGAACATTGTAGCACAAAGTAGAGGGGATCCTGACAAACGTTCCTTACACAAAATCCTAGGGAAGGCTCTTCAAGACACGTACACCTCTTCATAAACATAATCACTCCATACCTATATCATGTGCTTTCACATCACAGTGCCCAAGCCATAAAGCATCATCACATACTGGTGCCCAACAGCCTGGTGCCACACGGTACTGGGCACGGGTGTGATTTCTTGCACCTGCCCAGGGGAGGCTGCCCTGGGCAGGCATGTGGGTCTCTTTTTCCTGTTGGACCCTAGTGGCTGAAGTAGAAGAATTTCTAAATACATATCATGTACCAAAATTAAGTCCTGAAGATATAAGTAACTTAAACCAATTATAAGAAATGAGATTGAAGCTGTTATTAAAGTCTCCATTCAAAGAAAGGCTGTAGGGTCAGACTGATTCACTGCTGGATGCCATCCAACTTTCACAGACGTTCTCATACAAATTCTTCTTTATTTTTTCACTAGATAGAAGCAAAGGAACACTACCAAATTCATTCTACGAAGTCAATATTAGCCTGATGCCCAAATCAGTTAAAGATACTACAAAAAAGTACAAACCCATTTCTTTCATAAACATATAAGTAACGTCAAGGACACAATCACTTCAATTGACCCGAAAGGCATTTAAAAAGTTCAACATACCTTCAAGATAAAAGCTCCAGAAACTTTAGGAATATTTTGAAAACACCCCAGAAGAATAAGGCTATCCACAACAAACCTATAGCCAACATTATATTAAGGGGAGGCCAACTGAGAGCATGTCCTCTAAAATCAAGAACAAGATAAGGATGCCAACTCTACTCTCTGTTATTCAATACATCTCTTAAATCTTAGCTATTGGAAAGACACTTAAAAGAGACAGTAACAACGGTCCCTATTTGCAGATGTACCAAGTCTAGAAAACTCATGGATCTAAAGAACACAATGAACTTATAGGATGTGTGTGTGTGTGAGTGAGTGTGCGTGTGTGTGTATACACCCCCCCATACACATACAAGAGAGGATATGGAGAGAAACGAACCCTTTTTCACTGTTGGTGGTGGTGTAAATTAATACAGATATTGTAGAAACCAATTAGAGATTTCTCAAAAATAAAAAAAAATAGTTAAAAATAAAAAAATAAAAATAAAAAAAAATAAAGTAGCCAAGCTATTTTGCCTCTGGGTATATACCCAGACAATTCCATACCATATCATAAGGATACCTGCACCCTTGTACCTATTGGAAAGAGGGCATGGGAGGAGAGTCGTACAGGCTGGCATATAGGTGTTGCTCTAGAGGCCACAGATCCCTTCCCTTGCTCTGCCTCCTCTCTCTGGGTTCTTGCACACCCAGAAACTTGGAGAAAGTCCATATGGAAAGACAAGCAAGCAGATAAGATACCTCGCAGTAGACTAAAAAAGGAGGCCACACGCCAAGAGAAGGGAGAGACCTGAGTTTTACATGATGCAACAGGTGGAGTCCCCACATTGCCACACAGGGAAGGCTCCATGCCATCCTTTATTGTTCCTGGGCGAAGCCATTCTTCACAGAACTGTTCCAGAATTTTTGCAATCCCGCCTCTGCTGAGCTGATGTCCTCCCTCTCAGTTTTCCCAGAGTTGGGCCATATGGCAACAAGAACTAATTATAAAGGAGGAGCTCCTGAGTCTGGTCCCAGCCCTCCTCTCTCAGCAATAATGCAAACATGAATAGGCCCTGATCCTATTCTAGGTCTCATCTGACAAATGAGAGGATGGATGGATTCATCTCCAGCTAAGAATTCAAGATTCCCAGCACGCCACACGACGCTTAGATGTTCTCTCTCTGAGGGCCAGGTACTTTCAGGGAAGACTCAGTTCTCATCTTCAACTGTTGAAACAGAGCCTTGTCTCACGGTAGCCCACTTCTTTGGAGTATGCCCACCTCACTTTACCCTTTAGAGGTATATGGCTTACTTCCTAGAATGTTCCATTCTCTTCTGCACCTGTAGGGGTCACCCTTGCCAGTGCGTCGTACCAGTTCCCTATAATTGCTATAACAAATCATAGTAATCTTGGTGTTTTAAAACAAAACCCATTTAATTCTTTAAACTTTGGGGCAGGCCCTACACTAGCGCCTTCTAACAGGGTAACTATCAACACCGGTGAATGGTGTGACTGAGAGGCTGAATTCGATTTTATTTTAATTGCGTTTTATTGGAAGTTAAGTAGGCGCTCTGGCTAGTGGCTAACATATTGGACAGCACAAATCTAGACAAAGGAAACGAGAAGCCAACAGTTCTTAGCCACCAGCCTCTCAGACCTGCTCTGGGTCTGTTTCTATGGAGTCAGGATGCTAGAAGCACCTGAGGGTGAGACAAGAAAGGGAGTTGTGTTTGTTGGCTCAGAGAACAGGGTCCGATTATACTTGCATCCGGAAGGCAATGCTGAAGTGTTTTTACAAGGCCATTTCTCCTTGTCTGTGTTACTCAGAGGGTCATCCCTTTGGGAATCACAGAAGTAAGACACTAGGAAAGATACCTCATGCAGGTACTGACCCGGGGGTTGGCATCAGCTGTTGTGCCGCTCTGCCACACACTGAGTAGTTGCCTTTGGCAAGTTATTTCTTTGTCTTTAACCCACTTCCCACAAAATGAGAGTTAGACGGGATGACCTAAGGGTTCCCTTCCCAGCTTCAATACCCTGCGAGCCTATGAACTATTGATCAGAACTGCTGTTTGTTTAATTCTACTTTTATATCTGTCCTATGTAAAGTGGGTTATGACTGAGAATTATGAAGTAGTCATGGCTTAGGTTCATGGCATTTTTCAGCCAAAACAGACACTTAGGTTTCTGTCATCCCCTTTGCTTTGTGGTTTAAATTTATGACCCATGAGCTAATATGAACATTAGAAATACAAGTGCACATAGTGTGGTTCAAAAAGGAAGATAAAACTTCTGGTGCTTTATACATTTCAATACAGTAAGCACTATTACCCCATTTTTCAAGTCAGAAAATTTAAGCTCTAGTAAGTTAAAGTGACTTTCCTAATGTCACAGTGATAATAAAGCAAAGAAGTCCCCTTTCTGACTAAACCTCATCCCCTTGCTCTGTGTTGTGATGTCTCATTCACATATTCCCCCCGGGAATGCCATCTAATAACCCTTAGGACCAAAACTGTCCCTCTGAATCACTCTTTTACAACGCTTCCCAAGAAAATCTACAAGCCTCAGAAAACCTCTTCCCTCTGTGTTTCTGTTTCTTAATTTGTAAAACTGTAGGCACCAATCTCCACCCTCATTCAGGTGTTAACACGTTCATTAGAAGCAATGAGATAGTGCACTGAGTCCATGTAGCCAAGGGGGCACGTTAAGGTCTCAGTATTTACTCATTCTCGCTGATTTTGCCAACTGGAGTTTATCCCTAATAGCACCAGGCAGTTTCAACCCAAATGAAAATCAATTTAAAATCACAATCGATATTTTAAAAAAAAAGATTTATTATGAAATGCATGAAATCAATTACACGATCATATCCACAATAGCAAAGAAACAGTAATGGTGGACCATCTCCATGGGAGACACATGTCCTTCAACTAAATATAAATAGTAGAAATAATATCAAATAAAATAACAGTCTCTATGAAGATTTAAATTAAGAAGTAGGACAGGAATTCTTAATGGAAGGAGCAAGGCACTTCTCCACGGGAAGTGTCAGGGCTCAGGAGGCCCTCCCTGACGCGGCTCCTCCTGCAGCTCAGTTCATCTCCAAGTCATTCACGTACTCGTTGACCCAGGGCAGGCTGGGGTCAGCACAGACTTGCTTGCCTTTTCTGGTCAGGAATCTGGAGAAGAAGAAGAGGACAGATGAGAATCCCATGGGACCTTAGAGGACATTTACCACTGTCCTTTGGCTGTGATAGGCATCTCACTCTATGCGTATTGCTTCTATGGGCAACCACAGTAGATGGGATCCTTCCTGGATAACCTTGACCCGTCTAGACTTCCTGTAACTCTGAGCCCTGGGTGTGGAGCTGTGATCCCAGGGGTTCCCTATATCAGGAAACGATGGGTTTTAGGATCAATATGACTAGGTCGTCCAATTTTTCATTGCTCCTTGAAATTGCCTTTCCACGTATAGTATACATTGTTTTTTATTTGATTCTGGTTTCATAGCCTCTAGATATTATCTTCCTCCGCAAGAGTGTCCCCCCATTTTAATGACCATCCAGCAATTATCAGAACTCAAAAAGTGACTCATGACCTCGCTGTTCTCTGGCACAGCTTCGACCCTTAGAACTGAATCCCTTCTGGTCAATAGTCCTTTCACCTGCATCTGGCCCTTTTGGAGTCTTGCCCTCACTCCAGTGTATACTTACACCACAGCTGGCTTGGAGCAAAGGCTGCTGGTCTCATAGTAGTCTGTCACAAATTTGCGAGGGAGCTTCGAAGAGGTGTAAGTAAAGCAGCAGGAAGTGGGAGGGTCAGAGCCCACTGGAAGAGAAAGCAAGGGCAAGGTCAAACCTGTGCCTGGTGCTATCCACTCTAGATCCTCACGGAGCATCCCTATTACTAGAGCTGGAAACATGGTGCCCTGAATGCATGGCCATCCACCCAGAGTGGGACTTTTGCTCTAAAAAGACCATCCTCGAAGAAGAGAAAAATAATTCTAGAAGATTGAAACTGGAATGAGTCTCAAAACATCTCCCATTTCCTTCATGTTACAGGTGGGGAAATCAAGGCAAAAAGACAGACAAGCTTAAACTAGAGAGTAAGTCAATTCAATACCTGGCTTCATCCCACCATTTTCCCTGATTTGCTATTAATTGTTATTTTTCTTTCTTTCTTTAAAAATTTTTTTTTCCAGAGAGGGTTTCTCTGTAGCTTTGGAGCCTGTCCTGGAACTAGCTCTTGTAGACCAGGCTGACCTCGAACTCACAGAGATCCACCTGCCTCTGCCCCCCCACCCCATGCTGGGATTAAAGACATCTACAACCACCACCTGGCTCGACTGTTAAATCTTAAGGAAACAGGAGCTTAAGTAGTAATGTTTGGTAGTCTCTACGTTTAATGGAAAACTCTGGAATCCTCCCAGCTCCCTGTTGCCCCCTGCCCAAACCCTGCTGTTGGGCTGGCCCCAGCTGGAAAACTGAACCCACTGGGTCTCAGAGCAGCAATGGGAGAATCAGCTTACTTGGTGCTGAGAGCGCTGTAGTGCAGAAGGCAGCTGCAAACAGGAGGAGAGAGAGGGTATATGCGCAGAGCTTCATGGTGTTGCTGCAGGGGGGTGTTGTACAGAGCTGAGACTGCAGAGCCCAGAAGCTTCAGAAGCTGGCTGAGTTTTGTGCTGGTCTGAGTTGGGAACCCCTTTTTATAGGGACTCTGGGGCTTGGGACAGAGGTTGGGGGTGTAGGGAGGAAAATGGAATTTCCTAAATAAAGATGATGTCATGGTATCAAGAAGGAAACTGAAGTTGCCTGAAAGTGAAGAGTTCCTCCCTGATTGTCTTCTCCCAGCAGTGACATCACGGAAGAGAAAGAAGGGAGCTGGAGCAGAGAAGTGGGGTGCACGCTGGAGGGGGAAGTGGTACACCAAAGATGGTGACTGAGATGGGTGTGTGTGAGAGATAGAACCCCAGAGGAAGGATGCAGTGTTCACACTTGCTAGCGAGGCAGAAAAAAAACAAGTTTGGGAGACCCAGACAAAGAATATTCTAGTACACAAATAAAGATTGATACCTAGTGATGCGTATCACTCCCGACAGAGTGTGTAGCCCACCTAAGCATACAGCCGTTTTTTACCCAGTTCCTAGGAAATGCCTCATGTTCCTATCCTCTGGGGACCTGTGTCAGAGATTAGCCTACCAAGGCTGGGAGGACAGTCAGACTCAAAGTAGAGCAAATGAGGAAAGCTGGACGATGGATCCAGTCTTGTTCACCTTTGGCTCAATTACCCCAGCTCACCTGCTTGCCCCAGGCCTCCCAGTGCAGCAGGCTCCTCTAAGACAGAACATAATCAAAGAAGGAGCCAGACCTCCTCGGTGTTTCCAACTTAAAAGTGGAAGGGGCAGAGCAGTATCCTGGGGTCCTTTGTGGTCATTTCACAAAGTACAAGCTTCTCCTACCTCATTGTTCCTCTTCTTACCTGTCTCTGCTGTTCTTTCTGTCCTCAGCCTTGTCACCTAACTCCCTGGTCATGTGCTCTGTGTTCACCGACAGCATACAAGCTGGTCTCTCTCAGGACCGTTCAGGGTTGATGCAGCTTCGTGGTCACACATCAAGGGTTTGGGTCTTGGCCTCTTGGTCTGCATGGAGTCCATTTTCCATGGCATTTCAATTCAGGCGACATCCTCCTTGTCTGCTGCTTGTCAGGACAGATACCCTGGAATACAGTCTCATCGTTCCCTCAAGGAGACCTAGCCTGTTGATGCCTGGACAGTGACAGAAACGACCGTCCCCTGAGGTGGAAAATAAGGTGGGCATGAGAGGTAGGAACAGGGCATCAGGGAGCCTGAGGATGAAGGCTGTCCTTCATGTGGAGATGGAGAGTTCTAAGGCTGAAACTTGTTGGGTTAAGGAGGAGCCTCTACCTACATCAGACAGCGTGTTCATCTCGGTTTCACTGATGAGCTGTGGAGCCATCTGCCCTGGGGCACAGGAGGATGGCAGATATGAATGGATGATTGGTCTATGGATCCCATTGTAAGCAGAGCATCCTCAGAGAAGGTGAAGGCTATTCCAGAAGGTTAGAATTGGAGTGTGTCTCAGACTGTATCACATTGCCTTCATATTACAGACAGAAACACCAGGGCATGGGCAGGACTCTCTTAAACCAGTGGTGTGGGGCCGAGCCCATCCACAGTCTGACTCCAAGTGGTCCTTTCTTCCAGTGGTTGATAACGCTCAATAAGAGGAAACTTGGGTGTTATGACTATCTGCAGGGTACCAGAGGGAAGTAGCCTCTTGGGAGAGATTCAAGATCCATAGAGGAAACAGGAAATGTCCATGTGGATAGCTTGGCTTCTCCTCGTGACAATGAGATGGTTAGGACTGTTAGGGAGACCACTGAGCACTGGGGGCCAAAAGTGGGAGCATGCTTGGAACTAGGGTATTCCTAGAGGGCAAATGCTGAGATGGGAGAGCACGGTGAGCTACTGCACAGAGTCATTTTGCAAAGATAGTAAACCAAGAATTGATATTGCCGGTGTGTTGTCTAAGTCACTTTGGGAAATGGGAGCAGACATTGAATTGTGGATGGAAGGGAAATGTAGATGTTTGCGTAGAGTGCAGGTTCAGTGTGGCATCTGTAGCCGAGGGCACCAGCTGTAGTAGCCCATCAGCTACTACCAGACCCTGGCCACCAGGCCTTAGTCCCCAGCCACAGTCTTCTCCTTGGCTGTCCAGGGTAGAGGGCAGTGATTCTTAGGGTGTCAAATTCCCAAGAGAAGCTGCCAGTCTCTCCAGTTTGGGTGGACTCAGGAAACTCTCAGCCTTTCTTAGGAAGCCTCTGCCTTTGCTGCTTGTACATGTGTTTCTGCCCTCTTCCCATTTTCCTGAGACAAGACAACAGTTTGGTAAAGCTTTACTGAGCACCTACTATGTGACAAGGGCTGTGTCAGTGTTGGAGGACTGAGCACCTACCATGTGTCAGGGGCTGTGTCATCATTGGAGGACTGAGCACCTACTATGTGACAAGGGCGGTGTCAGTGTTGGAGGTTCCTATTTAAATAAATGAAGCACGATTAATAAATACTCAAGGTCAGAAATTGGGGTTCAACCTGAAGATCTAAAAAGCAAAACAGTCAGCCACTAGCTCTTTCCTCGCCCTCAGTCTGAAATGGAGATCCTGCCTCCTGGAATCTCAGAATGAGACTGTCTGAGAGCTGTCTCCCTCCTCCCCATTTTATAATCCTCTCTAGGGCTGGGATTAAAGGCATGCACCCCCGATTTCTATGGCAACTGGTGTGGCTCCTGGGATTAAAGATGTGTGTTACCATAGCCGGGTCTGTAAGGCTGACCAGTGGGCTGTTTACTCTCAGCTCGTCACTCAGTCTTTACTTATTAAAATACGATTGAAATCCCACTACAAATGGTGGTTGTGCAGTGTTGAGAGAGATTTCCAAAGATGTGAAGCATTGGAAGAGGGACAGCAAGAGTGTAAGAAACAGAGGGTGAGGAGGAGTGCGGTGGGAGGGTGGGGAGGGGTGCGGTGGGTGGGTGGCGAGGAATATGGTGGTGGGTGGGGAGGGGTGCGGTGTGAGGGTGGGGAGGGTTACCCTGGGAGGGTGAGGAGGAGTGCGGTGGGAGGGTGGGGAGGGGTGTGCTGGGATGCTGTCTTGGCTGTTGTACCCTTGAACTCATGGCAATTATGAATTTGTAAAAGAAAATTATATTAGGTTGTTCTTCTTTTGCCAAAAGTATGTATGATGGCTGTAAAACTTTTTTAAAATATTTATTTATTTATTTATTTATTTATTATGTATACAATATTCTGTCTGTGTGTATGTCTGCAAGCCAGAAGAGGGCACCAGACCTCATTACAGATGGTCGGGAGCAACCATGTGGTTGCTGGGAATTGAACTCAGGACCTTTGGAAGAGCAGGCAGTGCTCTTAACCACTGAGCCATCTCTCTAGCCCTGTAAAACTTTTAAAAACTATAAAAAGACATGAACGTTAAAGTTCTTAAGATTTAAGACTTAAGACTTAAAATTCTGTATTATTATGTACCTAGCTGTTAGCAATTATGTTCTTTCTCACTCCAGCATGTCTCTCTTCCCTTGTTGGTTCATATTCTGCAGAGTTACTGAAGACTGAGTCATTCCTGAAATACAGTATTGATGAATATGTGGCATTCCATCACTCGGAAGCACTAACATTTGTGTTTAATGCATTAATACATAGGTAGGTCCATCCATTCGATTGTTTCTCTAAATTGAGCTGAGAACTCTCTAGCTAGCCAGAGAATGGGTGTTGGTTATTCAGAATAAAATGAGCTCTTATAAGTGAGCTGTATTTATTATGTCCTATGTCATAGTGGGATAGGCAAGGACAATGGTAATGTACTGTATATTTCAACAGAGTAAGGAGAAAGATCATGCATGATTTCACCACCAAGAAATTACCCAATGGATATGCAGACCCTGGTTTGGAATCATACAGTTATTCACATTAAAATACTATATGGTGCCTGTAAACATGTAAAGTCTGTGTTCCGGTTATTAGTCAATTAAAATAACTGAAATTATTTTTAATTAAAAAAGTTGGAATTTACAAAAAACAAGTGAATGATAGTAATGTGGTTAGGACTTAACACAGCTCTTAACCATGAGTCAGTACCAGCCTAAGTACTAACCTGTTCTATTCTCCCAGGGGTGCTTTGAAGTCGGTATCATTATTAGTTTCTGTCACACATGAAAGCTCTGAGCACAGAGAGGTGACTAACCTACAGAAGAACACACAGCTGATACGCCACAGATTTGGAAATGAAACCAAGGAAGTCTGGCGCTAAGATAAGTAAGTCTGAGAAGGAAACTCACTTCTTTGCAAATTTCTGTTAAAAGCTTAACAGCCAAGTCCGGTCAGCGTGCTGCGGTCTCTCGGTTCACATGTCTTGAGCAATAGAATCCATGAACTTCTCTTTTTTTAAAAAAAGCTTAGAATGTTTGGTAATTTTAATAGCTTTCAAAGACAAGGGGAGGGAGCAAATGGACACATGTGATGTGACAGCAGAAGGGGCACCAGGGAGGGATGGGGACAGCAGGGAATGGGAGTGGAGAAGAATCCTTTACGTGTAAGGAATGAAGATATTGGAGGCTGGAGAGATGGCTCAGTGGTTAAGAGCACCGACTGCTCTTCCAGAGGTCCAGGGTTCAATTCCCAGACCCCACCTGGTGGCTCACAGCTGTCTATAACTATATGGGATCCAGTTTCCTCTTCTGGTGTTCAGACAGACATACAGACAAAACACCCATAAATATAAAATAAATAAATATTTTTAAGTAGTAAAACTATATGTATACCAAAAATAGAAATTGTCTTTATTGATCTCACTGTGGATCCCACGGCTGCCACGGGACGGGCTCGTGCCCAGGCTCTTTCACTCTGCCCTGTGCTGGGCAGAACAGTGATCCTCTGCCTTGCCCAGTGGGCACTCATCACAGACAGCTGCGGGCAGTTCGCAAAGGCATGGTCTTGGCAATCAGCAAGTCTGAAGGACGGCTTGAAAGCCAGGTAGGCAGGCGGGGGACGGGGGGGGGGGGAGCAGGTCACAGTAAGTTTCCATGTCACTGGAAACATCCGCGGGGTGGATTTGAGGAATGTCACAGGTAGAGCAGACTGTGGTGGGGGGGGAGCGGGGGCGGGGGAACGGTGGCGGTCCTTAGTAAGACCACTTAGGTGAAGCTGGGAGGAAACCCTGCTTCTAGTTCGCGGCTTGTGGCCCTGCTGAGTAACTCAATGAAATGATTCCTAATAATAATCTGCTATACTCATAGATTGGTGCCTAGCCCCGTAGCCATCAGAGAAGTTTCATCCAGCAACTAATGGGAGCAGATGCAGACATCCACAGCCAAACATTAGGTGGAGGTCAGGGATCCTGCAGAAGAGGTAAGGGAAGGATTATAGGAGCCGGAGGAGTTAATGGCACCACAAGAAATCCACAGAATCAGCTAACCTGGCTAGTAAGGCTCACAGAGACTGAACCTATGACCAGGGAGCATGCATGGGACTGACCTAAGCCCTCTACATATATGTTACAGTTGTGTAGTTGGCTGTCTTGTGGGACTCCTATCAGTGAGAAGGGGCTGTCTCTGACTCCTTTGCCTGTTCTTTCAACCCTTTTCTGCAAGGTGCCTAGTCTTACTGCAGCTTGATATGCCATGTTTTGTTGACATCCATGGGAGGTCTATCTTTTTCTGTAGAGAAATGGAGAAGGAATGGATCAGGGCAGCAAGGAGGAAAGGCAAAGGAGCTTTATGGTCGGGATGTAAAATACAGAGCAGACAATTTAAAACATATTTTAAAAGAAATTATTCAAGTTGATTTTATTTTTTTTATTTTTTGGTTTTTTATTTTTATTTGTTTATTTTTGTTTTTTAAAGATTTATTATACTTTTAATTATATATAGGTGTGTGAGTTTATGTGTGGGTGTGTGCAACTGAGATCAGGTACTCATGAAAGCCCGTGCATCCGATGCCTCTGGAGTTGAAGTGTAGGCAGTTGTGAGCTGCCCAGCATGGGTGCTGGGAACTGAACTCAGGTTTCTGCAAGAGCCATTTCTTAACACTGAGTCATCTCTCCAGCACATCCCCACACCAGCTTCAATTTCCAATGTAGACTAGGGTAGGTGTCTAAATAGATGTAGGAAGTTGGAAGTTGTGGGAGCAGAGAGAGGAGTCAAAGCGATTGTGACTTCCTGGCCTCTGACTTGGAAGCTTGATCAGGAAAGATGTTTTCAGAGGATAGATAATACAGAAGTCAGGGGGTGGATGGAGTCCAGTATAAAGATATACAAGTAGAGCTACAGTTCTACAATTTATGTACACACACACACACACACACACACACACACACACACCAGAGGAAATGGCAAGAATCTGGCAGGAAATGAAGGGCTCACAACAAAATGAAGGGATGGCTTCATTGAAACCTTGCCTCTCCTGGATGTGAGAAGGAAGCCTGACTCCAGGATACTGTTTCTGTCTTCATAAGTGATGTGCCCTTGCCTACTGCAAACTATGGAAAGCAGAGGTAGACCTAACAAGGTGTTATTATCAATTAGCCCATTCGTGGGGCCACAGCTGCCAAACAAGAGCAGAGACTGATACTGAGGGAAGTGGAACCACGGTGGGGAAACCAGAAAGAAGTCACTGGACAGAGCTGGATCATGGGAAGTGTGGGAAGTGAGACGAGGCGAGCAGAGCAGTCGGAGGGAAGGACAGAGAAGAGGAGTTGCCCCACCAGACTCCCTGGGCTCATAAGTAGGATGCTGAGCTGTGGTGGGGCTGTGGGAAGGCGGAGTGAACGGTAAAGCTAGGACACAGATTAAGCCCTCGACACCAAGGAGGGGTCCATTGTGTTGACTACTGGCTACTTTCTGTTATGGTTGCTAATTGATCATGGTGTTTTCCCTAAAGAAGAAAAGATCTTGTCACTATGGTCTTTTTTTTTATCCATCTCTTCCCATCAGTATTTAGCTCTATTATGAGTTTTCAAGCATAATACATTTTATCCAATCTGTGATTTATTCATTTACCAAATGTGTGTTAAATCTCACTATGTGTCAGGCCGTCTCGCTTTGTGGAAGATGCAGTGGAAAATATTGCTGATGGTGAAGTGTATTGCTGACCAGTTCTATGTGTGACCCCAAGCAAGCCATTGTTCCTGGAAACACCAGTCTGTCACCTACAGCATTTCTAAGACTCTTCTAACTCAACCCTTCCATGACTCATTCAATGTGTGTGCTAAACACATATTAGGCATATGAGCATGTCATTTTTCTAAACCAAGTGAGAACACATGGTGAAGACTATTTCCTGGTTTGGGGATTGATACAAAAAATTCTTACAACCCTATAGACACTGAGGATTATATATTCCATCAATTGCCTTCATTCAAAAGAAAACAACTAAATTAGTGACTTGGTCAGGAAAACCATCCTGTTAGACTCTACATGTGCTAGGATGTGTTATCCAGACTCTACCAGTAAGACATTGTTCGAATTTGTTTAAAACCAAAAGGACATCATTCAAATTTAAAACAAAACTTTACATGGATGACTGAGGACCCACTGCAGTAAGTGTTGTTAGGCTGGAAATAGAAAGTGTCCCGTGCTGAAAGTGGCTGACGTGGCAGTTTTCACTTCCTCTCCCAGCTCTCAGAAACTAAATCGTAGGTACGAACGTGGCTTCCTAAGAAGTGAGAGAGTGATGGGGGTGGATGTCTGATGGTTTCTAGCAGAAACAGTAAGGAGATAAAGAACATGGACTGTTAAGAAGGTCCTGATGAGACTGGACACAGTCAAGGTGTATTGTTTTAGAAGACAGGGTCTCACATACCCATGGTTAGCCTCAAGCCAATGATGTAGCTGAGGATGACCGTGAACTTCTGGTTCTGATGCCTCCAGCTTGAGAGTGCTGGGATTACAGACATGTCTCCCCACTCCTGGTTTTCCTGGGATGTAGTTTCTAATGAAACTAGCGATTATGACACTTTTCTTTAGAATTGATAGCAAATGGGAAGAAACTTGGATGCCTGATCCCTGGTGAAACCACCATTGCCCTTGATCTTCACTTTTCTTTATGCCTCTTGCTACCAGCTTTAGGAATCACCAGGAGGAACAGAAACAGACTGTGTGCTTTAAAGACTGTAAGAGCAGAGGACTAGGACACAGGCCTCTACAGCACTAGTCCACATCCCAAGGTGAATGGGGGAAATTTCACAAAGCCCCACTCCCTAGATGAAAAACTACAGGCAAGTTATGGCTGTCAAGAGAGGGACTTTCTCTGGGGATAAACTTCCAATGAGTTATCCAAATCCAACTGCTCTGCCGCAAACACATGTACGTAAGAGCAGTGTGAGATGGACTCAGTAGGTAACAGAAATGAGTAGAGAAGGAGAGGTCATGAATTTCAGAGCGAGTTGGGAGCCATGGGGGAAGTTAGAGAGGGGGAGGTGTGGAAATGATGTAACCTCTTATGTGGCGTCCAGCAGAGTGTCAGTCTGCATGAGGAAGGAAGGAATTCTAGTTCAACATGAGTGACTCAATAGTCCGTGTTGGATAAAACTTCTAGAGTCTGATATAGGGCACTTTATTTTGGGCAAATTAAACTATAGTACAGTTTATTAAAATGTGTCCTAGTGTAACATAAAATCCCCTGTGCACAAGGAAGCATGTTATATTGAAACTCTTCTCAAAATACATGTCACTTCTTCCATGAAGATGGATTCTAGAGACAGGCTACATGCATTATCTTTTGAGCCTAGGGGAGGATCTGATGTGGTCTCGGTCACACAGATAGCACTTGAGATCATTTGGGCTATTAGCCACTTCATGCCATAGTTTTGGGATCTTGGGGGACTCCCTGGACATTCGGGTAACACACAGGCCACCTAGACTACTAAAGTATCTGCAGTGGTAGTTGTGGGGGCTCAGGAAAACCTCTGGGCATAAAAATAATGCAAAAGTCACCTAGACCATTGGCCACCTCTGGTCTTGCTTCTGGGACTTGGTATGGGCTGTCCCTACAGACAACAAAGATCACCAGGCTATTAACCACCTCCATTCCCAGCCTTCTGGGTGGAAAACAGGCTATACATCTCTCCCATTGCAGAGACAACCCTGTGTGTTCAGCACTCTTGTTTTTCCAGAGCTTTCCTGTGAGATAAAGGACATTTGTGCTCCCATCAACACTACTAATGTATGAAATTCTCAAGAATTTAAGTGAAGATAATGCTATGCCGTACCCATAAGAAATGTCTTAGGACACAGGAATGGAGCACATTTTAAGGCATTAAACTTAGCCTCTTGTCACCAGCAATTAATTTTCATTTTCTATGAAATGAGAATTCTCTTTTAAACTTTATTGATTTTTTTTGTATGCATGTGAGTGTTTGGGTGCATGTATGAGCCTGAGAAAGTCAGAAGAGGGCTTGGATCCCCAGCAACTACATTTCCAGGTGGTTGTGGGCTGGCCCGTGGGTGATGGACACTGGGCTCAGGTCCTCTGCAAGAGCATCCAGTGCTCTAACTGCTGAGACATCTCTCAAGCCCCTGATATGGGAATTCCTGAAACAAATTCTTAGAATCAGGAAAGGTCAATCTTAGCGAATCTTTGATGCTGTCAGCAGCACCTCAGATTGTTCTGGTGGTGTTCACTTTGGGAGACAGGTTGTGAAATGTCCCTCGTTTCAAAATGCATTAGAGGGCTGGCAAGATTTCTTAGCAAGCAGCCTCAATTTCTACATATACTTTACTCTCTGAGTTCAATTCCTGAAAAGAAGGGAAAGATAAAACACTAACCTGAAAGCAGAAAAAAAATTAATAAAGAAGAGAAAGATGCATGAATCCTGTCCTCAGGCTTCCACATACATATTACAGCACAGGGCACATTCACGTACACAGAGAAACATTTGTGCCCTGCACACATGCATCGTACTAATAATAACCAGTATAAAATAAAATTTAAGATGTAACTCTATGGACACTTAGAAAGGAGTGACTTCCTGTGGGGTGTCCTTGTTTTGCTTATGCCTAAAGCCCTCCACCGTTTTATTGTATCAAATCTATGAACTCCAATTCCTGAGGGGAGAGTTTGGAGCCAGCTCTCTCTATGTTTAAAGATGCCTTCAATTTGGACTGTTTTCACAAAACCCTTTCCTAGAAAGGCTTTTTCTCGATTAATAAGCATAAATATTTTCAGGCTCCTCACGTATCGACGCCCACACCTGAAGTATCATTATGATCCCCAAATATTCCCTACCCCAGTGGTCTACTCACTCCCTAGCTGATGATTAGACAAATACCCGAAATGTGACCTCAAGTCCCTACAGCTCTAGCTGCGAATGCTTTGACTCAGCTGCTCATGGTGGTGGGGGAGGGGCTGTTGTGCCACCATCCACAACTCTTCCATCCATGCGGTTAGAGAAGCTGAAAAATGACAGAGTTTCCATTCCATGGTGAGAAACAGGGCTACAGTGTTCACTCACAGAGCGGTTTCTCTCAGAAGGGACCTGCTCAGAATAGCCCTGGGTTGACATTGTCCTAGCTCCTCCCGCTCACCAGAAAAACTAATTTCCCCTCAAGAAGTAAGAAGAGGTCACGAGTTGAGAGCTGGGACTATACCTCAGAGATTCTATTCTTGGATATCCTGAGCCCCATTGGGTCACCCAGGACCCTGGGTTGTGCAATATCCAACACGACACCATTGCTGTGCTTAAAAATTTCCCTCCAAACCCCCGGATTCCATTTCCCCTTATGCCGGGGCTGCCTATAAAGAGAAGGGGCATATGGCTTCAGATGCCAGCAGGACACAAGCGGCAGTGAGGACCGGTCTCTGCTGACAAGCCCCAGCTCCATCACCTGCTCTGCATCATGAAGGTCCCCACAGCTGCCCTTGCTCTCCTTCTCTGCACCATGGCTCTTTGTGACCAAGTCTTCTCAGCTCCATGTGAGTCCACATTGCTACAAGGGGTGTCCCTACTCTGGTCTTGAGCAGACCACAGCTGTCTTTTCTGTGGCTTCAGAGTCTACAAGAGAGAAGGAACTGATCTTTCTCTTTAAGACTTTTATTTTTCTCTCTTTGGGGTGGGGATGTCTAACCTTTTGAAGGTACCTGGGACTTGGATTCGTAGTGAGGGAGGTGACTGATGTCAATCAATTACCAGCCAGCCCTAGGATGCCTAGGGAGCTCTGTCTCTGGGATGCCTTAGGCCATGCCTCAGGTGTCCTTTGCTAATTTCTTGTATCAGAGAAAGCTGAGGAAGGGACATGGGGTAACCCACAGAGAAAGAGAAAGCCCACAGTGGAGAAAGAGAGACCAGAAACAGAAACAAAGACAGATACAGAAGGCATTTCTGGTCCCAAATGCTGTCAGATCCATAGCCTTCCATACCCTGTCAAGAAAGTAGTGTTGGCTGATTTTCCTGCTCTATGTTGACTTGAACACTTTCTGCCTTTCCCCCTGCAGATGGTGCTGACACCCCAACCTCCTGCTGCTTCTCCTATAGCCGGCAGATTGACCGAAGATTCATTGTTGACTATTTTGAGACCAGCAGCCTTTGCTCTCAGCCAGGTGTCATGTAAGTTCTATTCTCCTGCTTTCCCTTACATGGTGGGGTATGGAACAGGGTGAGGGCTGGTTTATCAGCCATGGAGTGGGGAGCACAGGATCCTCACAGGGGGCCAGTGAGAGAGGCTCTCTAGGGCATCTCTTCGGATAGGAGGTCTGGATGGAGATGCCACAGAGGACCTCAGACTCTTCTATAGGATGATCCTATTTTTGACCCAGCTCTTTCTCCACAGTTTCCTAACTAAGAGAAACCGGCAGGTCTGTGCTGACCCCAAAGAAACCTGGGTGCAAGAATACATCACTGACCTGGAGCTGAATGCCTGAGAGGCTTGGAAGCAGTGAGAAACCATGAAACATTCTTGGGCCCTGTGTGGAGCAGGGTCCTAAGTTTCAGAATATCCCAGCCACCTCCACAGCTCCATATCCTGTAAACTGTTTGCTGCCAAGTAGCCACACACAGGGACTCTCAACTTGAATTCTAATTTAATTTCATATTATTTAATTTTGTAATTTATTTTATTGTCACACTTGTTCTTGTGATGCTTAGTTCTGAACGATCTCAGGGTACTTTCCAACACCCATTCCCCCTCCCCTTGCTCACACTGTGTTTGGTGACAGTGGGAGTGGCTGTCACCAGCCTGTTCTAGGTAGATACAGTGACAAGGTCCCACAGTGACAAAGAAACAATGGATGCTTTGTTTGCACAGAGGAATAATAAATATGATCTTATATAAGTGACTGGAATTGAGTTTTATTTCATTTACTGGAAAATCAGAATTACAGATGAAGAGGAAAAACAGCAAATAATAAAGAGATATGAAATAGAATCCAGGGGTGTGGGAAGGGATGGGTGGGCTTCCATGGAGATCTCCCCTTCATAATGGAAGTATGGCTCTCGACCACTGGAATGATGGCTATTTTGTGAATCAACTCATAATGAACCTGCTCTAGAAAAGGTCAACATTTAAAGAAATATCATCAAGTGGCAATTTAGTTTTACATCCTGGGTATCAAGCTTTCTTAAGAACAGTTTTGAGGATTACTCTAAATTTGGTGGGTTTTGTAAGTTGTCCATTTGATCTGGCTTTTTGTTTTTGTTTTGAGTCAAATCTCACTCTATAACCCGCTCTGACCCGAAGCTCAGAGATCTGAGTGCCTTTGCCTCCTAATTGCTGAGATTAAAGGCACCACCATGCCACACATCTCTTCCCCTCCCAAAGCTTATGTATTAAAATATTAGTCCCCAGTTCAGCAGTGTTCAGAGGTGATGAGGGCTCTGACCTCATGGATTGTATTGAAGTCATACTTTAATGGGTTTAGAGGGTTGGGTGGGATTTCTGTGGTAGCAGCAAGAACTATTTCTTCGTTGCTTTTCTTCACATCCCAGCTTTGCCGTGATAAGGCCTCGCCATTTGCCTGAAAGTACCCTGGTCATCTTTAGAAACCATGAGAGGAAATAAACCTTTCTTCCGTTGAACTGAGGTTCTCGTGTGTGTTGTCATGGCAATCGAGAGCAGACTAAAGCACCTGCCAGTGCGGCAGTGCACCTGAGACTGCACAATCAACCATCCCCACCTGACAGAAAGGGAAAGCAAGGCTCAGAGAGCTTAAACTACTCGGCCAAAATCAGAACATAAATGAAACAACCAAGTCAACACACCCAACTTTTACTTGTAGACTTTTCTACTGACCTGCAGCAACTGCCCAGTCAAGCATCTACCCCCGATCAGGCAAGTCAGCGGTCCAATAGAGAAGCACTCCTGGGGCTGGCAGGATGGATAAAGGTACCTGCCACCAAGCCTCATGACATGGTTTAGCTCCAGGTCCTCTGTGGTAGAGCGAGAACCAACTTCTTCAAATAATCCTCTGATCTCCACATGCACACAAAATGAACAAATGAAATGTATTTGTTTAAAAATGTATTTTTTTAAAACTTGTCCCCAAGTTGGCAGGGTTGTTGGTGACATTGTTGCTCTCCTGAAGTTTTACCAGCAAAGGGGACAGTTACTTAAGCCTTTTACTTTACCTGCAAACTATGGAACAGGGAAGCTAACCTGAGAGCTTTGAGCGCTTTAAATATCTCCTGGCTGTCCACTGAGACGCTAGTCCAGCTGCCCAAACTGTAGGAGACCTCAGTTTACCTGCAGAAACTGCCAGAGTTGTCAAGGTCACTATGGAATCTTCTGTTGCTTCCATCTGAATAGAACCAAAGGGCACAAGGCAGACTGCTAAGGCAATGGTGGCTCTCCCTCCAAAGGTGAGCATCACCCGGAACCAGAAACACAAGTTGCAAGGCTTTACCAACCTTTAGGCAGTGGGCCCATCAAGCCGTGATTTCAAGAGCCTCTGGGCCATGCTGGTGCACACTAAAACCACTTGCTGGCCTTTTCCTATTCAGACATTCCAGACTTCAACCAGGGCCATATGTCTATATGGTAGAATGCTCTGGCTTTCTCAGGGTGTTTGGTAGCTGTTTTGAGGAGGAAGCCAATCCAACCTAAGCCTGAGCTAATGAACCCTGTCACGTACAAAGTGAGCTGTGGCCCCAGGCAACCCAGAGCAGCTTCCAGGTTGGAATCTCTCCCTTAGATGGGTTTCTAGGAAGACAGCCAGACCCTGACAGACTTACAGGAATCCATTTTTTGTTGGTGCTAAGGAAATACTGTGTTTTCACTGAGAAGAAAACAAAACTTCAGATTCTTTTAAATCTGACTTTCTATCCAGTTACTTGTGATGGATTTTGCTGTTTGCTGAGCTTAATCAAGATACATATGTATCTACATAATTTCATATCAGTTTAAAGTTGGAGAAAGAAAAGGAAGGGCGTCTTCTGAAAGGAAGTACAGGCCTCTGTTCTGGGGAAGGACAAATTAGTATGTGCAGGTATGAAAAACCACAGCAAACATATTTCACATCACCTGGCCTTCTACAACTTCCTATATACCTTCAGCCCGTTTCTCTGATTTCTTCAACATTGCTATTTTAGACAAATTTCTCTTTCCATTTCCCTCGTTATTATTTTTGTCTCCTGCTTCTTTCTTGATTTCCAGTTAACTTAAAATTTTATCAAAACCTTTCTGTAGTTTCCTTCAGTTTAGCACCCAGAGGCTCTTCTGCCATCAGCCTCAGAGTGCAGCTCCCTCCTTCCCTCCTTCAAAACGGCCGCCATCAAGAAACAGACAGGACATACAGAGGTGGGTGAAGCAAGCTGCTCCAGTCCGGGCCCCTGCTTCAGTTTGCATGCCTCTGTGCTTACACATGCAACTGGCCAGATCTTGGCCACTTAAGTCCACTGCTTTAAGGACCACCATGGTGCCACTAGGCATGTTGACTTGGTACACAGCCTTAGCTAGCCTGAGCCCATAAACTGTTTCAGAGAGCAGGGAGAGTTACAGTCTGGAAAGAAGCAGGGATACAACCCTGACAGCTGTTGGGGGGTCAGGTCCACGGAACAGCACTGTACCCTCTTTGTACGTGTCAAGATCTGTCTGACAATGTCTGGGGTGCCAGAACCCAGAGGCTTCATAGCCCAGAGACCATGGATAGAATCAAACATGACTGGAAAGAGTAGGCCTGAGGAAGTGATATCCATAGGGGCAAGACTGAGCCAGTGACCTAGGCCAGAGCAAGTCTGAGGCAGCGATCTCCAAAACAGCAGGACTGAGACAGCAACCTGGGCCAGAGCAGGCCTCGGACAGTGAACTCCATGAAAGCAGGAGCAGATCCAGACCAGGGACATTTGTGAAGTCAGGACTAAGCCAGCAACCTCAGGCAGAGCAGAGCTGAGACAGCAACCTTCACAGGAGCAGGTAGAGGGGGAGGAGTGGAAATGGTATACACTGTACTTAGGGGCCAGCGGAGTGTCAGACTGAATGAGGAAGGAAGGAAATCGAGTTCAACAGGACTCAATAGCCCGTGTTGGATCAAACATCTAGAGATGATATAGGGTCCTTTATTTTGGGCAAATTAAAGTATAGTACGGTTTAGAAAAAAAGTTTCCTGGTTTAACATACAATCCCCTGTGCACAAGGAAGCATGATTATACTAAAACTCTTCTCAAAATAGATGTCAAATCTTCCTTCTAGAGATAGGCTACATGCATTATCTTATGGGCCTCGGGGAGGATCTGATGTGGTCTCGGTCACACAGACAACACTTGAGGTCATTTGGGCTATTAGCCACTTCCTGTCATAGTTGTGTCTCCACCTTGAGTTTGGTTCATTAGATGCATTGAGAGAATTCATTGAGTCCATGTAGCCAAGGGGGCACGTTAAGGTCTCAGTATTTACTCATTCTCGCTGATTTTGCCAACTGGAGTTTATCCCTAATAGCACCAGGCAGTTTCAACCCAAATGAAAATCAATTTAAAATCACAATCGATATTTTAAAAAAAGATTTATTATGAAATGCATGAAATCAATTACACGATCATATCCACAATAGCAAAGAAACAGTAATGGTGGACCATCTCCATGGGAGACACATGTCCTTCAACTAAATATAAATAGTAGAAATAATATCAAATAAAATAAGTCTCTATGAAGATTTAAATTAAGAAGTAGGACAGGAATTCTTAATGGAAGGAGCAAGGCACTTCTCCACGGGAAGTGTCAGGGCTCAGGAGGCCCTCCCTGACGCGGCTCCTCCTGCAGCTCAGTTCATCTCCAAGTCATTCACGTACTCGTTGACCCAGGGCAGGCTGGGGTCAGCACAGACTTGCTTGCCTTTTCTGGTCAGGAATCTGGAGAAGAAGAAGAGGACAGATGAGAATCCCATGGGACCTTAGAGGACATCTACCACTGTCCTTTGGCTGTGATAGGCATGCCACTCTATGCATATTGCTTCTATGGGCAACCACAGTAGATGGGATCCTTCCTGGATAACCTTGACCCGTCTAGACTTCCTGTAACTCTGAGCCCTGGGTGTGTAGCTGTGATCCCAGGGGTTCCCTATATCAGGAAACGATGGGTTTTAGGATCAATATGACTAGGTCGTCCAATTTTTCATTGCTCCTTGAAATTGCCTTTCCACGTATAGTATACATCTTTTTTTTTTTTTTACTTGATTCTGGTTTCATGGCCTCTAGATACTATCTTCTACCGCAAGAGTGTCCCCCCATTTTAATGACCATCCAGCAATTATCAGAACTCAAAAAGTGACTCATGACCTCGCTGTTCTCTGGCACAGCTTCGACCCTTAGAACTGAATCCCTTCTGGTCAATAGTCCTTTCACCTGCATCTGGCCCTTTTGGAGTCTTGCCCTCACTCCAGTGTATACTTACACCACAGCTGGCTTGGAGCAAAGGCTGCTGGTCTCATAGTAGTCTGTCACAAATTTGCGAGGGAGCTTCGAAGAGGTGTAAGTAAAGCAGCAGGAAGTGGGAGGGTCAGAGCCCACTGGAAGAGAAAGCAAGGGCAAGGTCAAACCTGTGCCTGGTGCTATCCACTCTAGATCCTCACGGAGCATCCCTATTACTAGAGCTGGAAACATGGTGCCCTGAATGCATGGCCATCCACCCAGAGTGGGACTTTTGCTCTAAAAAGACCATCCTCGAAGAAGAGAAAAAAATTCTAGAAGATTGAAACTGGAATGAGTCTCAAAACATCTCCCATTTCCTTCATGTTACAGGTGGGGAAATCAAGGCAAAAAGACAGACAAGTTTAAACTAGAGATTAAGTCAATTCAATACCTGGCTTCATCCCACCATTTTCCCTTATTTGCTATTAATTATTATTTTTCTTTCTTTCTTTAAAAAAAAATTTTTCCAGAGAGGGTTTCTCTGTAGCTTTGGAGCCTGTCCTGGAACTAGCTCTTGTAGACCAGGCTGACCTTGAACTCACAGAGATCCACCTGCCTCTGCCCCCCCACCCCATGCTGGGATTAAAGACATCTACAACCACCACCTGGCTCGACTGTTAAATCTTAAAGAAACAGGAGCTTAAGTAGTAATGTTTGGTAGTCTCTACGTTTAATGGCAAACTCTGGAATCCTCCCAGCTCCCTGTTGCCCCCTGCCCAAACCCTGCTGTTGGGCTGGCCCCAGCTGGAAAACTGAACCCACTGGGTCTCAGAGCAGCAATGGGAGAATCAGCTTACTTGGTGCTGAGAGCGCTGGAGTGCAGAAGGCAGCTGCAAACAGGAGGAGAGAGAGGGTATATGCGCAGAGCTTCATGGTGTTGCTGCAGGAGGGGTTTGTACAGAGCTGAGACTGCAGAGCCCAGAAGCTTCAGAAGCTGGCTGAGTGTTGTGCTGGTCTGAGTTGGGAACCCCTTTTTATAGGGACTCTGGGGCTTGGGACAGAGGTTGGGGGTGTAGGGAGGAAAATGGAATTTCCTAAATAAAGATGATGTCATGGTATCAAGAAGGAAACTGAAGTTGGCTGAAAGTGAAGAGTTCCTCCCTGATTGTCTTCTCCCAGCAGTGACATCACGGAAGAGAAAGGAGAGAGCTGGAGCAGAGAAGTGGGGTGCACGCTGGAGGGGGAAGTGGTACACCAAAGATGGTGACTGAGATGGGTGTGTGTGAGAGAGATAGAACCCCAGAGGAAGGATGCAGTGTTCACACTTGCTAGCGAGGCAGAAAAAAAACAAGTTTGGGAAACCCAGACAAAGAATGTTCTAGTACACAAATAAGGATTGATACCTAGTGATGCGTATATCCTCCCGACAGAGTGTGTAGCCCACCTAAGCATACAGCCGTTTTTTACCCAGTTCCTAGGAAATGCCTCATGTTCCTATCCTCTGGGGACCTGTGTCGGAGATAAGCCTACCAAGGCTGGGAGGACAGTCAGACTCAAAGTAGAGCAAATGAGGAAAGCTGGACGATGGATCCAGTCTTGTTCACCTTTGGCTCAATTACCCCAGCTCACCTGCTTGCCCCAGTCCTCCCAGTGCAGCAGGCTCCTCTAAGACAGAACATAATCAAAGAAGGAGCCAGACCTCCTCGGTGTTTCCAACTTAAAAGTGGAAGGGGCATAGCAGTATCCTGGGGTCCTTTGTGGTCATTTCACAAAGTACAAGCTTCTCCTACCTCATTGTTCCTCTTCTTACCTGTCTCTGCTGTTCTTTCTGTCCTCAGCCTTGTCACCTAACTCCCTGGTCATGTGCTCTATGTTCACCGACAGCATACAAGCTGGTCTCTCTCAGGACCGTTCAGGGTTGATGCAGCTTCGTGGTCACACATCAAGGGTTTGGGTCTTGGCCTCTTGGTCTGCATGGAGTCCATTTTCCATGGCATTTCAATTCAGGCGACATCCTCCTTGTCTGCTGCTTGTCAGGACAGATACCCTGGAATACAGTCTCATCGTTCCCTCAAGGAGACCTAGCCTGTTGATGCCTGGACAGTGACAGAAACGACCGTCCCCTGAGGTGGAAAATAAGGTGGGCATGAGAGGTAGGAACAGGGCATCAGGGAGCCTGAGGATGAAGGCTGTCCTTCATGTGGAGATGGAGAGTTCTAAGGCTGAAACTTGTTGGGTTAAGGAGGAGCCTCTACCTACATCAGACAGCGTGTTCATCTCGGTTTCACTGTTGGGCTGTGGAGCCATCTGCCCTGGGGCACAGGAGGATGGCAGATATGAATGGATGATTGGTCTATGGATCCCATTGTAAGCAGAGCATCCTCAGAGAAGGTGAAGGCTATTCCAGAAGGTTAGAATTGGAGTGTGTCTCAGACTGTATCACATTGCCTTCATATTACAGACAGAAACACCAGGGCATGGGCAGGACTCTCTTAAACCAGTAGTGTGGGGTCGAGCCCATCCACAGTCTGACTCCAAGTGGTCCTTTCTTTCAGTGGTTGATAACGTTCAATAAGAGGGTACTTGGGTGTTATGACTGTCTACAGGGTACCAGAGGGAAGTAGACTCTTAGAAGAGATTCAAGATCCATGGAGGAGATAGGAAATGTCCATGTGGATAGCTTGGCTTCTCCTCCGAACAGTATGATGGTTAGGAATTTTAGGGAGACCACTGTACACAGGGGGTCAAAAGTGGGAGCATGCTTGGAACTAGGGTATTCCTAGAGGGCAAATGCTGAGATGGGAGAGCACGGTGGGCTACTGCACAGAGTCATTTTGCAAAGATAGTAAACCAAGAATTGATATTGCCGGTGTGGTATCTAAGTCACTTTGGGAAATGGGAGCAGACATTGAATTGTGGATGGAAGGGAAATGTAGATGGTTGCGTAGAGTGCAGGTTCAGGGTGGCATCTGTAGCCGAGGGCACCAGCTGTAGTAGCCCATCAGCTACTGCCATACCCTGGCCACCAGGCCTTAGTCCCCAACCACAGTCTTCTCCTTGGCTGTCCAGGGTAGAGGGCAGTGATTCTTAGGGTGTCAAATTCCCAAGAGAAGCTGCCAGTCTCTCCAGTTTGGGTGGACTCAGGAAACTCTCAGCCTTTCTTAGGAAGCCTCTGCCTTTGCTGCTTGTACATGTGTTTCTGCCCTCTTCCCATTCTCCTGAGACAAGACAACAGTCTGGTAAAGCTTTACTGAGCACCTACTATGTGACAGGCGCTGTATCTGTGTTGGAGGACTGAGCACCTACCATGTGTCAGGGGCTGTGTCAGCATTGGAGGACTGAGCACCTACTATGTATCAGGGGCTGTGTGTCAGTGTTGGAGAGCTAAGCGCCTACTATGTGGCAGGGGTGGTGTCATCATTGGAGGACTGAGCACCTACTATGTATCAGGGGCTGTGTCAGTGTTGGAGGACTGAGCACCTACTATGTTTCAGGGGTTGTGTCAGTGTTGGAGGTTCCTATTTAAATAAATGAGTGCAATGGGAGGGTAGGGAGGGGTGTGCTGGGATGCTGTCTTGGCTGTTGTACCCTTGAACTCATGGCAATTATGAATTTGTAAAAGAAAATTATATTAGATTGTATGTATGGTGGCTGTAAAACTTTTAAAAACTATAAAAAGACATGAACGTTAAAGTTCTTAAGATTTAAGACTTAAGACTTAAAATTCTGTATCATTATGTACCTAGCTGTTAGCAATTATGTTCTTTCTCACTCCAGCATGTCTGTCTTCCCATTGTTGGTTCATATTCTGCAGAGTTACTGAAGACTGAGTCATTCCTGAAATACAGTATTGATGAATATGTGGCATTCCATCACTCGGAAGCACTAACATTTGTGTTTAATGCATTAATACATAGGTAGGTCCATCCATTTGATTGTTTCTCTAAATTGAGCTGAGAACTCTCTAGCTAGCCAGAGAATGGGTGTTGGTTATTCAGAATAAAATGAGCTCTTATAAGTGAGCTGTATTTATTATGTCCTATGTCATAGTGGGATAGGCAAGGACAATGGTAATGTACTGTATATTTCAACAGAGTAAGGAGAAAGATCATGCATGATTTCACCATCAAGAAATTACCCAATGGATATGCAGACCCTGGTTTGGAATCATACAGTTATTCACATTAAAATACTATATGGTGCCTGTAAACATGTAAAGTCTGTGTTCCAGTTATTAGCCAATTAAAATAACTGAAATTATTTTTAATTAAAAAACTTGGAATCTACAAAATACAAGTGAATGATAGTATTTGTGGTTAGGACTTAACACAGCTCTTAACCATGAGTCAGTACCAGCCTAAGTACTAACCTGTTCTAGTCTCCCAGGGGTGCTTTGAAGTCGGTATCATTATTAGTTTCTGTCACACATGAAAGCTCTGAGCACAGAGAGGTGACTAACCTACAGAAGAACACACAGCTGATACGCCACAGATTTGGAAATGAAACCAAGGAAGTCTGGCGCTAAGATAAGTAAGTCTGAGAAGGAAACTCACTTCTTTGCAAATTTCTGTTAAAAGCTTAACGGCCAAGTCCGGTCAGTGTGCTGCGGTCTCTCGGTTCACATGTCTTGAGCAATAGAATCCATGAACTTCTCTTTTTTTTTTTTTTTTTTTTTAAAAAAAAAGCTTAGAATGTTTGGTAATTTTAATAGCTTTCAAAGACAAGGGGAGGGAGCAAATGGACACATGTAATGTGACAGCAGAAGGGGCACCAGGGAGGGATGGGGACAGCAGGGAATGGGAGTGGAGAAGAATCCTTTACGTGTAAGGAATGAAGATATTGGAGGCTGGAGAGATGGCTCAGTGGTTAAGAGCACCGACTGCTCTTCCAGAGGTCCAGGGTTCAATTCCCAGAACCCACCTGGTGGCTCATAGCTGTCTATAACTATATGGGATCCAGTTTCCTCTTCTGGTGTTCAGACAGACATACAGACAAAACACACATAAATATAAAATAAATAAATATTTTTAAGTAGTAAAACTATATGTATACCAAAAATAGAAATTGTCTTTATTGATCTCACTGTGGATCCCACGGCTGCCACGGGACGGGCTCGTGCCCAGGCTCTTTCACTCTGCCCTGTGCTGGGCAGAACAGTGATCCTCTGCCTTGCCCAGTGGGCACTCATCACAGACAGCTGCGGGCAGTTCGCAAAGTCATGGTCTTGGCAATCAGCAAGTCTGAAGGACGGCTTGAAAGCCAGGTAGGCAGGCAAGGGGCAGGTCACAGGAAGTTTCCATGTTACTGGAAACATCAGCGGGGTGGATTTGAGGAATGTCACAGGTAGATCAGACTGTGGGGGGGGGGGGGGGGGGGGCGGGGGAACGGTGGCGGTCCTTAGCAAGACCACTTAGGTGAAGCTGGGAGGAAACCCTGCTTCTAGTTCGCGGCTTGTGGCCCTGCTGAGTAACTCAAAGGGCAGAGCTCAGGCGTGGGGATGATGACTGTAGAACCTCCGTTTCTTCTTCTTCTTCTTCTTCTTCTTCTTCTTCTTCTTCTTCTTCTTCTTCTTCTTCTTCTTCTTCTTCTTCTTCTTCTTCTTCTTCTTCTTCTTCTTCTTCTCCTTCTCCTTCTCCTTCTCCTTCTCCTTCTCCTTCTCCTTCTCCTTCTTCTTCTTCTCCGATAAATTATAACAAGGTGGGGATATAGGAATCTTCCTGGGAAGGGGAAATAGAATGGATATCACAGGTTGGTGGTGTGGGAGAGAGGGCAGGATGGGGTATGGGAACAGGAAGGATAACTTTAGGAAGGATGGAGGAAGAGAGAACTGGGAGGACTATTGGAATGGTGGTGGTCATCTCGGGAACGAACTAGAAATGTAATGCAATGAAAACTCCCAGGAATGCACACGGGTAACACTAGCCAAAACTGCTAGCAATGGAGGATGTGGAGCCTGAACTGGCCATCTCCTGTAACCAGGCAAGGCTTCCAGTGGAGGGACTGGGACACCAATCCAGCCACAAAACCTTCAACCTACAATTTGTCCTGCCTACAACATGTCCTGCAGAGAAATGGAGAAGGAATGGATCAGGGCAGCAAGGAGGAAAGGCAAAGGAACTTTATGGTTGGGATGTAAAATACAGAGCAGACAATTTAAAACATATTTTAAAAGAAATTATTCAGGTTGTTTTCATTTTATTTTAGTTTTTTATATTTATTTGTTTGGTTTTTGTTTTTTAAAGATTTATTTTACTTTTAGTTATATGTGTGTGTGTGTGTGTCTATGTCTGTGTGTGTTTCTATGTGTGTGTATGTGCACCTGAGATCAGTGCATCCGATGCCTCTGGAGCTGAAGTGTAGGCAGTTGTGAGCTGCCCAGCATGGGTGCTGGGAACTGAACTCAGGTTTCTGCAAGAGCCATTTCTTAACACTTAGTCATCTCTCCAGCACATCCCCACACCAGCTTCAATTTTTAGTGTAGACTAGGGTAGGTGTCTAAATAGATGTAGGAAGTTGGAAGTTGTGGGAGCAGAGAGAGGGGTCAAAGCGACTGTGATTTCCTGGCCTCTGACTTGGAAGCTTGATCAGAAAAGATGTTATCAGAGGATAGATAATACAGGATTCAGGGAGCGGATGGAGTCCAATTTGAAAATATACAACCAGATCTACGGTGGATACACACACACACACACACACACACACACACACACACACACCAGAGGAAACGGCAAGAACTCAGGTAGAAAATAAAGGGCTCACAACAAAATGAAGGGATGGCTTCATTGAAACCTTGCCTCTCCTGGATGTGAGAAGGAAGCCTGACTCCAGGATACTGTTTCTGTCTTCATACGTGATGTGCCCTTGCCTACTGCAAACTATGGAAAGCAGAGGTAGACCTAACAAGGTATTATTATCAATTAGCCCATTCGTGGGGCCACAGCTGCCAAACAAGAGCAGAGACTGATACTGAGGGAAGTGGAACCACGGTGGGGAAACCAGAAAGAAATCAATGGACAGAGCTGGATCATGGGAAGTGTGGGAAGTGAGACGAGGTGAGCAGAGCAGTCGGAGGAAAGGACAGAGAAGAGGAGTTGCCCCACCAGACTCCCTGGGCTCATAAGTAGGATGCTGAGCTGTGGTGGGGCTGTGGGAAGGCAGAGTGAACGGTAAAGCTAGGACACAGATTAAGCCCTCGACACCAAGGAGGGGTCCATTGTGTTGACTACTGGCTACTTTCTGTTATGGTTGCTAATTGATCATGGTGTTTTCCCTAAAGAAGAAAAGATCTTGTCACTATGGTCTTTTTTTTTTATCCATCTCTTCCCATCAGTATTTAGCTCTATTATGAGTTTTCAAGCATAATACATTTTATCCAATCTGTGATTTATTCATTTACCAAATATGTGTTAAATCTCACTATGTTTCAGGCTGTCTCGCTTTGTGGAAGATGCAGTGGAAAATATTGCTGATGGTGAACTGTATTGCTGACCAGTTCTATGTGTGACCCCAAGCAAGCCATTGTTCCTGGAAACACCAGTCTGTCACCTACAGCATTTCTAAGACTCTTCTAACTCAACCCTTCCATGACTCATTCAATGTGTGTACAGAACACATACTATGCATATAAGCATGCCATTTTTCAATCCAAGTCAAAACACATGGTGAAAGACAATTTTCTGGTTTAGAGATTCATATGAAAAGTCTTACAACAGTATAGACACCGAGGATTATATATTTCATCAATTGCCTTCATTCAAAAGAACTAAATTAGTGACTTGGTCAGGAAACCCACACTGTTAGACTCCACATGTGCTAGGATTTGTTATCCAACTTTACCAGTAAGACATGGTCTGAATTTGTTTAAAACCAACAGGACATCATTCAAATTTTCAAACAAACCTTTACTTGGATGACTGAGGACCCACTGCAGTAAGTGTTGTTATGCTGGAAATCACAATCACCAGGAGAAAAGGAAACAGCCTGTGTGCTTTAACAACTCTAAGAGCAGAGGACTAGGACACAGGCCTCTACAGCACTAGTCCACAGCTCAAGGTGAATGGAGGAAATTTCACAAAGCCCCACTCCCTAGATGAAAAACTACAGACAAGCAATGGCTGTCAGTGAGGGACAATCAGATTTCTCTGGGGATGAACTTCCAATGGGTTATCCAAATCCAAGCGATCTGCCCTAAACACATGTACGTAAGAGCAATGCAAGATGGACTCAGTAAGTAACATAAATGAGTAGAGAAGGAGAGGTCGTGAATTTGAGGAGGAGTTGGGAACCATGGGGGAAATTAGAGAGGGGGAGGAGTGGAAATGGTGTACATCCTGGGGGGCGGGGGGAGCGGAGTGTCAGTCTGAATGAGTAAGGGAGGAATTCTAGTTCAATGTGAGTGACTCAATAGTCCGTGTTGGATAAAACTTCTAGAGTCTGATATAGGGCACTTTATTTTGGGCAAATTAAAGTATAGTACAGTTTAGAAAAAAAGTTTCCGGAGCTGGTGAAATGTCTCAGAGGTTAAGAGCACTGGCTGTTCTTCCTGAGGTCCTGAGTTCAAATCCCAGCAACCACATGGTGGCTCATAACCATCTGTAATGAGATCTGGTGTCCTCTTCTGCCCCACAGGGATACATGCAGGCAGAATATTGTATATATAAGAAAGAAAGAAAGAAAGAAAGAAAGAAAGAAAGAAAGAAAGAAAGAAAGAAAGAAAGAAAGAGAAAGAAAAAGTTTCCTAGTGTAACACAAAATCCCCTCTGCACAAGGAAGCATGAATATATTGAAACTCTTCTCAAAATACATGTCACTTCTTCCATGAAGATGGGTTCTAGAGACAGGCTACATGCATTATCTTATGGGACTAGGGGAGGATCTGATGTGGTCTCGGTCACACAGATAGCACTTGAGATCATTTGGGCCACTAGCCACTTCCTGCCATAGTTGTGGGATCTTCGGGGAGTCCCTGGACATTCGGGTAACACATAGGCCACCGAGACTATTAACTATCTGCAGTGGTAATTGTGGGGGCTCAGGAAAACCCCTGGACATACAAATAATGCAAAAGTCACCTAGACCATTGGCCACCTCTGGTCTTGTTTGTGGGACCTTGGTATGGGCTGTCCCTACAGACAACAGAGATCATCAGGCTATTAGCCACCTCCATTCCCAGACTTCTGGGTGGAAAACAGGCTATACATCTCTCCCATTGCAGAGACAACCCTGTGTGTTCAGCACTCTCGGTTTTCCAGAGCTTTCCTGTGAGATAAAGGACATTTGTGCTCCCATCAACACTACTAATATATGAAATTCTCAAGTATTTAAGTGAAGAAGTGCTATGCTGTACCAATAAGAAATGTCTTAGGACACAGGAATGGAGCACATTTTAAGGCATTAAACTTAGCCTCTCGTCACCAGCAATTAATTTTCATTTCCTATGAAATGAGAATTCTCTTTTAAACTTTATTGATTTTTTTGTATGCATGTGAGTGTTTGGGTGCATGTATGAGCCTGAGAAAGTCAGAAGAGGGTTTGGATCCCCAGCAACTACATTTCCAGGTGGTTGTGGGCTGGCCCGTGGGTGATGGACACTGGACTCAGGTCCTCTGCAAGAGCATCCAGTGCTCTAACTGCTGAGACATCTCTCAAGCCCCTGATATGGGAATTCCTGAAACAAATTCTTAGAATCAGGAAAGGTCAATCTTAGCGAATCTTTGATGCTGTCAGCAGCACCTCACATTGTTCTGATGGTGTTCACTTTGGGAGACAGGTTGTGAAATGTCCCTCGTTTCAAAATGCATTAGAGGGCTGGCAAGATTTCTTAGCAAGCAGCCTCAATTTCTACATATACTTTACTCTCTGAGTTCAATTCCTGAAAAGAAGAGAAAGATAAAACACTAACCTGAAAGCAGAAAAAAAATTAATAAAGAAGAGAAAGATGCATGAATCCTGTCCTCAGGCTTCCACATACATGTTACATCACACGGCACATTCATATACAGATAAACACAGTTGTGCCCTGCACACATGCAATGTACTGATAATAACCAGTATAAAATAAAATTTAAAAATGTTACCCTATAGACACTTAGAAAGAAGCAACTTCCTAAGGTGTGTCATTGTTTTGCTTATGCCTGAAGCCCTCCACTGTTTTATTGTATCAAATCAATGAACTCCAACTCCTGAGCGGAGAGTTTGGAGCCAGCTGCTCTCTATGTTTAAAGATGCCTTCATATTTGGCCTGTTTCCTCAAAACTCTTAGAAAAGGCTTTTTCTAGATTAATGAACATAAATATTTTTAGGCTCCTAACATATCGAAACCCACACCTGAAACTCCCACAATCATCACTCCCTAGCTGATGATTGGGCAAATACCCAAAATGTGACCTCAAGTCCCTACAGCTCTAGCTGCGAATGCTTTGACTCAGCTGCTCATGGTGGTGGGGGAGGGGCTGTTGTGCCACCATCCACAACTCTTCCATCCATGCGGTTAGAGAAGCTGAAAAATGACAGAGTTTCCATTCCATGGTGAGAAACAGGGCTACAGTGTTCACTCACAGAGCGGTTTCTATCAGAAGGGACCTGCTCAGAATAGCCCTGGGTTGACATTGTCCGAGCTCCTCCCGCTCACCAGAAAAACTAATTTCCCCTCAAGAAGTAAGAAGAGGTCACGAGTTGAGAGCTGGGACTATACCTCAGAGATACTATTTTTGGGGATCCTGAGCCCCATTGGGTCACCGAGGACCCTGGGTTGTGCAATATCCAACACGACACCATTGCTGTGCTTAAAAATTTCCCTCCACACCCCCGGATTCCATTTCCCCTTCTGCCAGGGCTGCCTATAAAGAGAAGGGGCATATGGCTTCAGATGCCAGCAGGACACAAGCGGCAGTGAGGACCGGTCTCTGCTGACAAGCCCCAGCTCCATCACCTGCTCTGCATCATGAAGGTCCCCACAGCTGTTCTTGCTGTCCTTGTCTGCACCATGGCTCTCTGTGACCAAGTCTTCTCAGCTCCATGTGAGTCCACATTGCTACAAGGGGTGTCCCTACTCTGGTCTTGAGCAGACCACAACAATCTTTTCTGTGGCTTCAGAATCTACAAGAGAGAAGGAACTGATCTTTCTCTTTAAGACTTTTATTTTTCTCTCTGTAGGGTGGGGATGTCTAACCTCTTGTAGGTACCTGGGACTTGGAGTCCCAGTGAGCAAGGGGAGTGGTGCCAATCACTTACCAGCCAGTCCTGGGATGCCTAGGGAGCTCTCTCTCTGATGCCTTGGGCCATACCCCAGGTGTCCTTTGCTAATTTCTTGTATCAGAAAAAGCTGTGGAAGGGACATGGGGTAACCCACAGAGAAAGAGAAAGCCCACAGTGGAGAGAGAGAGAGAGAGAGAGAGAGAGAGAGAGAGAGAGAGAGAGAGAGAGAGAGAGGAAACAGAAAGACAGATACGGAGGGCATTTCTGGTCCCAAATGCTGTCAGATCCATAGCCTTCCTTACCCTGTCAAGAAAGTAGTGTTGGCTGATTTTCCTGCTCTATGTTGACTTGAACACTTTCTGCCTTTCCCCCTGCAGATGGTGCTGACACCCCAACCTCCTGCTGCTTCTCCTATAGCCGGCAGATTGACCGCAGATTCATTGCTGACTATTTTGAGACCAGCAGCCTTTGCTCTCAGCCAGGTGTCGTGTAAGTTCTATTCTCCTGCTTTCCCTTACATGGTGGGGTATGGAACAGGGTGAGGGTGGGTTTATCAGCCATGGAGGGGGGAGCACAGGATCCTCACAGGGGGCCAGTGAGAGAGGCTCTCTAGGGCATCTCTTCAGATAGGAGGTCTGGATGGAGATGCCACAGAGGACCTCAGACTCTTCTATAGGATGATCCTATTTTTGACACAGCTCTTTCTCCACAGTTTCCTAACTAAGAGAAACCGGCAGGTCTGTGCTGACCCCAAAGAAACCTGGGTGCAAGAATACATCGCTGACCTGAAGAAGAATGCCTGAGAGGTTTGGAGGCAGTGAGGAACCCGGAAACTCTCATGGGCCCTGTGTCGAGCAGGGTCCTAAGTTTCAGAATATCCCAGCCACCTCCACAGCTCCATATCCTGTAAACTGTTTGCTGCCAAGTAGCTACACTCAGGGACAATCAACTTGAATTCTAATTTAATTTAATATTATTTAATTTTGTAATTTATTTTATTGTCACACTTGTTCTTGTGATGCTTAGTTCTGAACGATCTCAGGGTACTTTCCAACACCCATTCCCCCTCCCCTTGCTCACACTGTGTTTGGTGACAGTGGGAGTGGCTGTCACCAGCCTGTTCTAGGTAGATACAGTGACAAGGTCCCACAGTGACAAAGAAACAATGGATGCTTTGTTTGCACAGAGGAATAATAAATATGCTCTTATAAAAGTGACTGGAATTGAGTTTTATTTTATTTTTTCATTTACTGGAAAATCAGATTACAGATGAAGAGGAAAAACAGCAAATAATAAAGAGATATGAAATAGAATCCAGGGGTGTGGGAAGGGATGGGTGGGCTTCCATGGGGATCTCCCCTTCATAATGGAAGTATGGCTCTGGACCACTGGAATGATGGCTATATTGTGAATCAACTCATAATAAACCTGCTCTAGAAAAGGTCAACATTTAAAGAAATATCATCCAGTGACAAATTAGTTTTGCATCCCAGGAAATAAGTTTTCTTAAGAACAGTTTTGAGGATTACTCTAAACTTGGTATTTTTTGTGCATTGTCCATTTGGTCTGGCTTTTTCTTTTTGTTTTGAGTCAAATCTCACTCTATAACCCGCTCTGACCCGAAGCTCAGAGATTTGAGTGCCTTTGCCTCCTAATTGCTGAGATTAAAGGCACCACCATGCCACACATCTCTTCCCCTCCCAAAGCTTATGTATTAAAATATTAGTCCCCAGTACAGCAGTGTTCAGAGGTGATTGGTGATGAGGGCTCTGACTCGTGGATTGTATTGAAGTCATACTTTAATGGGTTTAGAGGGTTGGGTGGGATTTCTGTGGTAGCAGCAAGAACTATTTCTTTGTTGCTTTTCTTCACATGCCAGCTTTGCCGTGATAAGGCCTCACCATTTGCCTGAAAGTACTCTGATCTTCTTTAGAAACCATGAGAGGAAATAAACTTTTCTTCCATTGAACTGAGCTCCTCGTGTGTGTTGTCATGGCGATCGAGAGCAGACTAAAGCACCTGCCAGTGCGGCAGTGCACCTGAGACTGCACAATCAACATCCCCACCTGACACAAAGGGAAAGCAAGGCTCAGAGAGTTTAAACTACTCGGCCAAAATCAGAACATAAATGAAACAACCAAGTCACCACTTTTACTTGCAGACTCTTCTACTAACCTGCAGCAACTGCCCAGTCAAGCTACCTCATAGTAAGCAAGTCAGCGGTCCAATAGAGAAGCACTCCTGGGGCTGGCAGGATGGATAAAGGTACCTGCCACCAAGCCTCATGACATGGTTTAGATCCAGGTCCTCTGTGGTAGAGAGAGAACCAACTTCTTCAAATAGTCCTCTGATCTCCACATGCACACAAAACGAACAAATCAAAAGTATTCTTTAAAAAGGAGAGGCTACCATTACTGAAGTCTCCTTGTCCCCAAGTTGGCAGGGCTGTAAGTGACATTGTTGCTATCCTGAAGTTCCACCAGCAAACGGGGAACTTACTTTACCTGCAAACAACCAGCCATTTCTGTTCTAATGAGGGAAGCTGACCTGAGAGCTTTGGGTGCTTTAAATATCTCATGGCTGTCCAGTGAGATGCTAGTCCAGCTACCCAAACAGTAGGAGACCTCAGTTTACCTGCAGAAACTGCCAGAGCTGTCAAGGTCACTGTGGAAATCTCTTGCATCAGGTCTAAGCGACATTATGTGGGTGTCTGTTTCACTCACCATCATTCCAGATAACCTGAGATAGCCCCAAAAGCTATGTTTGCCTCTAGGAGCCCAGCAGCTTCAGATGACACTGTCTGTAGCTGTTCTGATGCCTCTGTGCATCTTAAGATGTCTTTAATAGAAAGGGGAGAAGCATGTGTTCATGACAGCTGGAATGGACAGGACCAGTACAACTTGTTGGACTGGGGGAATTAGCAAAAGGTTTGTGGTTAGCAAACAGGAGACTATCCATCTGCATGGCTGGTCAAACAAACAGCCCTCCTTGTTCATGTTTTAAGGTCAGTCCAAGAGACCTCATCAGCTTCAGAGTGTGTCTGGAAGCAGCACCTTTAAACTGTGTCTTCAAACAACAGCAGAAGTGCAGAGAAGGTGAGAGACCACAGAGAACGAAGAGAGGCCTCAGAAAACCATGAGACTGCAAAAGCCAAGATCTGTGGTGGAAGCTGACTGACAGAGCTGTAAACATCATTGCTAAGCTGGTGTTGGGCCAGCCACTCAAGGCAGAGCCTTCCTGACCCTGAGGGGCTCCCCGTGGCTCTCTGTTGCTTCCATCTGAATAGAACCAAAGGGCACAAGGCAGACTGCTAAAGAAATGGTGGCTTTCCCTCCAAAGGTGAGCATCACCTGGGAACCAGAAACACAAGTTGTAAGCCTTCCCCAGCCTTTAGGCAGTGGGCTCATCAAGCCGTGATTTCAAGAGCCTCTGGGCCATGCTGGTGCACACTAAAACCACTTACTGGCCTTTTCCTATTTATACGTTCCAGACTTCAGCCAGGACCATATGTCTATATGGTAGAGTGCTCTGGCTTTCTCAGGGTGCTTGGTAACTGTTTTGAGGAGGAAGCCAATCCAACCTAAGCCTGAGCTAATGAACCCTGTCACGTACAAAGTGAGCTGTGGCCCCAGGCAACCCAGATGCCCAGGATGGAATCTCTCCCTTAGATTGGTTTCTAGGAAGACAGGCACACCCTGACAGACGTACAGGAATCCATTTTTTTTGTTAGTACTAAGGGAAGAGTGTGTTTTCACTGTGAAAAAAACCCAAACTTTCAGATTCCTTTAAATTTGACTTTCTATCTAATTTCTTGTGATTGATTTTGCTGTTTGCTGAGCTTAATCAAGGTACATATGTATCTACATAATTTCATATCAATTTAAAGTTGGACAAATAAAAGGAAGCGCGTCTTCCCAAAGGAAATACAAGCCTGTGTTCTAGGGAAGGACTTCGAAATGTTTGAGGGGTGGGCTATCATTGATTTACTTTGTTGGCATATGAAGGGCATTCACATTTTGTATGTGATGTGTATATTTCTTCACTTTTGCTCTGTAGAGTTCAAAACTTTGTTATGCCCATATCAATGAACCTCACAGGGTCGTTATCTGATGCCAAATACACAAGAGTCTTAGTTTAGCAAGCGTTAGCTCGGGCCACCAGACTCCAGCACACTGGTGAGAGAAAAGAGGGACGCTGCCCGAGTTCAGAAAAAGACAAGCTTTTAAAGGGGGATTGTCACAACTGGGGAGTACACGTCATGGCATCTTGGGATTGGGTAATGTGGGTACCCAATCTTGGGATTGGGTAAAGAAGATTTTTGAAACCAGTGGTCATTTTGGGGGGCACACAACCCTAACAAAGCTACACAAATTGTTGTCAGGATATCTGCATGGAGATCCACGTGCCTCTGCCCCCGCCCAAGGTACAGGATTATAGATTAAAGGTGTGAGCCACCAATGCCCGACTATGAATTAATGATTTTTGAATTGAAGGTAATAAAGAACCTAAATTAGCCATTCTGAGAGTAAAAACAGAACAAGTAGGGAGCCAGCTGTCCTGGCTCCTGGGAAGAAGCACAAAAGTCCCCTAGCTTGCTGCTTTCCATTTTAGCTGGTACTTCTGGTTACTATCACCTGGCACTGGCATTTCTAACACTGTGAAGGTCCATCCTTGCAACTGGACTTTCTTTGGGACTCTAGTCTCAGCTGTTCCCTATGATCTCTTTATGTCTTTAAAGCTGTTATTGCCTGGGTGACTCTAAATTACAAAGTTTAACTGCCAGAGCAAGGTACATTTTTGTGTATAAAAGCATTGAGGAGCAGCTTTAATATTTTGAATCATATATATATATGTGTGTGTGTGTGTGTGTGTGTGTGTGTGTGTATCTTGTTTTTAGGACAGGAGATGAATCATCATCCAAAAATGTAGTGTCATGCCTACACTACGGGATGGTTCACATGTCGGGTAAGGGGCTGGTGATTGAAACACACACACACACACACACACACACACACAGAGAGAGAGAGAGAGAGAGAGAGAGAGAGAGAGAGAGAGAGAGAGAGAGAGAGAGAGAGAGAGGTGTCATCCTTGAAACAAGAATGCTAATTTTATTGTGTTCCAGGGTAGTTTATATAGGGACTCTCCTTGACTAACAGCCACGCCCTAGCTCCTGAGAATTTTCAGCTGCAAGCCCACCAGAAACCACTCTCCTGCTATCAGGAACTCATGAGGGTCTCAGTCAGGAAGACTTTTCTTAAAGGAGCCATGCCTCTGCTTGCTGCCAACCAAGAGAGTCTATCTGAAAAACTGCAGTTACCAAGAAGCTGTGCTTAACTCTGTTCTTTTCTGTCTAGAACTCCTTCCCAAGCTCTCTCAGTTTTTATGTGGATGTAGTTGCCCTATGTTGGGTAGCAATTTATTGGAGTACAAAAGAGTTTCACACTAACCTGTAATAGACTATAACAAATGTTTCTTGATTAAGGGGTAAACTCACAGAAAGAGTAGTGATCTACAGTTCTCTGCATGTGCTAGGAACTGGATTCAAATCCAGCAGTCAAGAGGCCCACTACACTTTACATCTGCATTTATAGTACATGAAACCACGCCCATAGTGGGCTGGTATCTTAAAGGCTATTGGCTGAAGGAGTTCCCAAAGCATTGAGTCATCTCTCCAGCACATCCCCACACCAGCTTCAGTTTCCAATGTAGACTAGGGTAGGTGACTACATAGATGTAGGAAGTTGGAAGTTGTGGGAGCAGAGAGAGGGGTCAAAGCGACTGTGATTTCCTGACGTCTTACTTGGAAGCTGGATAAGACAAGATGTTTTTGGAGGACAGATGATACATGATTCAATGGCTGGATGGAGTCAAGTACCAAGATATAGAATCAGATCTACAGTGGATGAACACACACACACACACACACCACATACACCAGAGGAAATGGCAAGAAGGAAGGAAATGAAGAAAGGGCTCACCACAAAATGAAGGGATGGAATCTTCTGGATGTGAGAAGGAAGCCTGACTCCAGGATGCTGTTTCTGCCTTCATGAGTGATGGGTCCTTGCCTACCGAGACCTATGGACAGCCCGAGGTAGACTAACAAGGTATTATTATCAATTAGCCCATTCATGGGGCCACTGTTGCCAAACAAGAGCAGAGACTAATACTCAGGGAAATGAAACCACGGTGGAGAAACTAGAAAGAAATCAATAGACAGAGCTGGATCATGAGAAGTGCGGGAAGTGAGACGAGGCGAGCAGAGCAGTCGGAGGGAAGGACAGAGAAGAGGAGTTGCCCCACCAGACTCCCTGGACTCATAAGTAGGATGCTGAGCTGTGGTGGGGCTGTGGGAAGGCTGAGTGAACGGTAAAGCTAGGACACAGATTAAGCCCCTCCATACTAAGTGAAGGGGAGTTCATTGTGTTGAGTACTGGCTGCTTTCTGTTATGGCAACCTAATAGCTTGGTGTTTCCTGTAAAGATTAAGATCTTGCCACTATGGTCTTTCTTTTCCTTCTCTTCCCATCAGTATTTAGCTGTATGATGAGTTTTTTTGTTTGTTTGTTTTGTTTTGTTTTGTTTTGTTTTGTTTGTTTGTTTGTTTTTCGAGACAGGGTTTCCCTGTAGTTTCTAGAGCCTGTCCTGGAACTAGCTCTTTTAGACCAGGCTGGCCTCGAACTCAGAGATCCGCCTGCCTCTGCCTCCCGAGTGCTGGGATTAAAGGCGTGCGCCACCACCGCCCGGCTCTATGATGAGTTTTTAAGCATAATACATTTTAGTCAATCTGTGATTTATTCATTTACCAAACATGCATTAAGCCTCACTATGTGTCAGGCCGTCTGGCTTTGTTGCAGATTGAGCGGAAAATATTGCTGACGGTGAACTGTCTTGCTGACCAGTTCGATGTGTGACTCTAAGCCATTGTTCCTAAAAACATTAATCCGCCATCTAAGCATTTCTAAGACTCTTCTAACTCAACCCTTCCATCACTCACCCAATGTGTGTACAGAACACATACTATGCATGTAAGCATGCCATTTTCCAATCCAAGTCAAAACACATGGTGAAAGACAATTTCCTGGTTTAGAGATTCATATGAAAAGTCTTACAACTGTATATTTCATCAATTGTCTTCATTCAAAAGAATTAAATTAGAGACTAGAACAGGAAATCCACTCACCCTGTTAGACTCATCATGTGCTAAGATTTGTTATCCAGACTCTACCAGTAAGACATGGTTTGAATTTATTTAAAGCCAATGGGACATCATTCAAATTTAAAACAAAACTTTACATGGATGACTGAGGACCCACTGCAGTAAGTGTTGTTAGGCTGGAAATAGAAAGTGTCCCGGGCTGAAAGTGGCTGACGTGGCAGTTTTCACTTCCTCTCCCAGCTCTCAGAAACTAAATCGTAGGTACGAACGTGGCTTCCTAAGAAGTGAGAGAGTGATGGGGGTGGATGTCTGATGGTTTCTAGCAGAAACAGTAAGGAGATAAAGAACATGGACTGTTAAGAAGGTCCTGATGAGACTGGACGCAGTCAAGGTGTATTGTTTTGGGAGACAGGGTCTCACATACCCATGGTTAGCCTCAAGCCAATGATGTAGCTGAGGATGACCGTGAACTTCTGGTTCTGATGCCTCCAGCTTGAGAGTGCTGGGATTACAGACATGTCTCCCCACTCCTGGTTTTCCTGGGATGTAGTTTCTAATGAAACTAGCGATTATGACACTTTTCTTTAGAATTGATAGCAAATGGGAAGAAACTTGGATGCCTGATCCCTGGTGAAACCACCATTGCCCTTGATCTTCACTTTTCTTTATGCCTCTTGCTACCAGCTTTAGGAATCACCAGGAGGAATGGAAACAGCCTGTGTGCTTTAAAGTCTATAAGAATAGGTCACGAGTTGAGAGCTGGGACTACATCTTGGGGATTCTATTCTTGGGGATCCTGAGCCCCATGTATTCACCGAGGACCCTGGGTTGTGCAATATCCAACACGACACCATTGCTGTGCTGACAACTTTCCCTCCACACCCCCGGATTTCATTTCCCCTTCTGCCAGGGCTGCCTATAAAGACAAGGGGCATATGGCTTCAGATGCCAGCAGGACACAAGCGGCAGTGAGGACCGGTCTCTGCTGACAAGCCCCAGCTCCATCAACTGCTCTGCATCATGAAGGTCCCCACAGCTGCCCTTGCTCTCCTTCTCTGCACCATGGCTCTTTGTGACCAAGTCTTCTCAGCTCGATGTGAGTCCACATGGCTACAGCCGGTATCCCCACTCTGGTCTTTGGCAGACCACAGCAATCTTTTCTGTGGCTTCAGAGTCTACAAGAGAGAAGAAACTGATTTTCCTCTTTAAGATTTTTATTTTTCTCTCTGTAGGGTGGGGATGTCTAACCTCTTGTAGGTACCTGGGACTTGGAGTCACAGTGAGCGAGGGGAGTGGTGTCAATCACTTACCAGCCAGCCCTAGGATGCCTAACTCTGTCTCTGGGATGCCTAGGGAGCTCTGTCTCTGATGCCTTAGGCCATGCTCCAGGTGTCCTTTGCTAATTTCTTGTATCAGAGAAAGCTGTGGAAGGGACATGGGGTAACCCACAGAGAAAGAGAAAGCCCACAGTGTAGAGCAAGAGAGAGACCAGAAACAGAAACAAAGACAGATACAGAGGACATTTCTGGTCCCAAATATGGTCAGAGCCCTAACCTTCCTTACCCTGTCAAGAAGTAGTGTTGGCTGATTTTCCTGCTCAATGGTAACTTGAACACTTTCTGCCTTTCCCCCTGCAGATGATGCTGACACCCCAACCTCCTGCTGCTTCTCCTACAGCCGGCAGATTAACCGCAAATTCATTGCTGACTATTTTGAGACCAGCACACTTTGCTCTCAGCCAGGTGTCATGTAAGTTCTATTCTCCTGCTTTCTCTGATATTGTAGGTTGTGGAAGAGGATTAAGGAGGTTTCACAGCCTTAGGTGTGGGGGACCAGTGAGAGAGGCTCTCTAGAACATCACTGATGATGGGTGGGATGGAGACTCCACAGAGGACCTCAGACTGTCCAATATATGTTCTAGTTCTTGACCCTCATCTCTCTCCACAGTTTCATAACCAAGAGAAACCGGCAGGTCTGCGCTGACCCCAAAGAAACCTGGGTGCAAGAATACATCGCTGACCTGGAGCTGAATGCCTGAGAGGCTTGGAGGCAGTGCGGTGTCCCAAGTTGAGAACCCGACTGCAGAGCTTCAGGGACACTTCGGGGACACTTGCCTTTTGGAAAGTCACTGTCAATTCTGTAGACGTCTTGTGGAGGAGTGGATAAATCGTTCATTGAGATAATCTGACTTTTCCTCTGCAGGTAACTGGATACATTTTTCCACATTGTGAAGTTCTGGTTTGAAAACATTCACTCAGCCAACCCTTTGTTCTAATAGTGTAATCTACATAAGTTAGTCCCCCACAACTACCCTTATTGACAAGGTTCATTGCCAAGAATGGAGCCCGAGGCAGGAGGCACTGAGCACAGAGACACTATGTCTGCTCTTACCGATAAACAGGTCTGGGTGGCCCTGAATTCTCTAACATCAGACTCAGGAAGGTGGAATCTACTGGCCTTTTGCTCTAACCCAACAAGCTACTAATGTTCTGTATTTATGCTTCTTCATGGTTTCAATTAACACAATATCATAGCCAAGGACATTAACTGTTTATGCCTTTACCACTAGAGATACAGGAGAAAGGCTTGAGTCCATATACCAGCCTCAGAAAGAAATCAGTTCTCACCCGGGTGTTGGCAGGCACCCTGCTGGAGCCAGAAGTCTCCAGAGAGAGATTCCCTTTAACTCAGCCAGTTAGATGCTGTTGAGAATCAAACACCTTGCCTTCCTCCCAAGCCCATGAGTAGTTGCTATGGTTACCAAAGCCTTATTACCAGTCACCATGGAAGGAAGCAGAAATGTTCAGAAAGCACAGCAGCAGTGCTGGGCTTTTCTACAATTTTTAACCATAAACTTCCAGCTACATTTAAGAAATGTAGTTAATGCACGAAAATGTCTTCTTAGAATTCTGTCATGATTTAAAGTCCCATTCTCAATCAGTCCTCCCGATATCTGCCGGGGAGTTTCATAGTCTGCCTCTCCCTCTGAGATGTAAAAAGAGGCTTCCTGTATCTCTTTCTGAGAGTCTGTGAAAGGCATGCTTGATACTATTGTAACTGCCTATCGAATTGTTGATTTGTCTGTATGATATATAAAAAATGAAAGTCTTGTGGGGAATGATCCTTTTCCTTCCTCGCCCAAGGAATAAAGAAACCTGCAGAAGAAACGTGCTCGACTCTGTTTGTTCTACCCCTCAGATCCCATTGCCCAGAAAGTTTTCACTTGCTGTAGACATCATTCTGGATCCGGAGGGAGAGCTGAGGCTGGGACTCAGTAGCCCCTGTCAGTGAGGCAATCAGAAACCTATAAGCCCTGTGTGAAGCAGGGATCTAAGCCTCAAAACAGCCCGGTCACCTCTACAGCTGCATCTCCTGTAAACTGTTTGCTGCCGAGTAGCCACACACAGGGACTCTCAACTTGAATTCTAATTTAATTTTTTAATTTATTTAATTGTCACACTTGTGTTTGTGACTCTTAGTTCTGAACGACCTCAGGGTACTTTCCAACACCCATTCCCCCTCCCCTTGCTCACACTGTGTTTGGTGACAGTGGGAGTGGCTGTCACCAGCCTGTTCTAGGTAGATACAGTGACAAGGTCCCACAGTGACAAAGAAACAATGGATGCTTTGTTTACACAAAGGAATAATAAATATGATCTTATATAAGTGACTGGAATTGAGTTTTATTTTATTTTTTCTTTTACTGGAAAATCAGAATTACAGATGAAGAGGAATAACAGCAAATAATAAAAAGATGTAAAATAGAATCCCAGGGTGGAGGGAAGGTTCGAGACAGGGTTTCTCTGTACCTTTAGAGCCTGTCCTAGAACTAGCTCTTGTAGACCAGGCTGGCCTCGAACTCACAGAGATCTGCCTGCTTCTGCCTCCCAAGTGCTGGGATTAAAAGCATGCGCAACCACCGCCCGGCTTAACCAAGCTTTTTTAAGAACAGTTTTGAGGATTGCTCCAAACTCGGCGTGTTTTATACCATGTCCATTTGATCTGGCTCTTTGTTGTTGTGGTGGTTGTTGTTGTTGTTTTGAGTCAAGTCTCACTCTATAGTCCTATCTAGCCCGAAGCTCAGAGATCTGAGTGCCTTTGCCTCCTAATTGCTGAGATTAAAGGCACCACCATGCCACACATCCTTTCCCGTCCCAAAGCTTATGTATTAAAATATTAGTCCCCAGTACAGCAGTGTTCAGAGGTGATTGGTGATGAGGGCTCTGACTCGTGGATTGTATTGAAGTCATACTTTAATGGGTTTAGAGGGTTGGGTGGGATTTCTGTGGTAGCGGCAAGAACTATTTCTTCGTTGCTTTTCTTCGCATTCCTCTGCCATGATGAGGCCTCACCATTTGGCTGAAAATACCCTGACCAACTTCAGAAATCATGAGAGGAAATAAACCTTTCTTCCATTGAACTGAGCTCCTCGTGTGTGTTGTCATGGCGATCGAGAGCAGACTAAAGCACCTGCCAGTGCGGCAGTGCACCTGAGACTGCACAATCAACATCCCCACCTGACAGAAAGGGAAAGCAAGGCTCAGAGAGCTTAAACTACTCGGCCAAAATCAGAACATAAATGAAACAACCAAGTCAACACACCCAACTTTTACTTGCAGACTCTTCTATTCTACTGACCTGCAGCAACTGCCCAGTCAAGCAACTACCCCTGATCAGGCAAGTCAGCGGTCCAATAGAGAAGCACTCCTGGGGCTGGCAGGATGGATAAAGGTACCTGCCACCAAGCCTCATGACATGGTTTAGCTCCAGGTCCTCTGTGGTAGAGAGAGAACCAACTTCTTCAAATAGTCCTCTGATCTCCACATGCACAGAAAATGAACAAATCAAAAGTATTCTTTAAAAAGGAAAGGCTACCATTACTGAAGTCTCCTTGTCCCCAAGTTGGCAGAGCTGTAAGTGACATTGTTGCTATCCTGAAGTTCCACCAGCAAATGGGGAACTTACTTTACCTGCAAACAACCTTATTATGGTTCTAATGAGGGAAGCTGACCTGAGAGCTTTGAGCGCTTTAAATATCTCCTGGCTGTCCAGTGAGACACTAGTCCAGTTACCCAAACAGTAGGAGACCTCAGTTTACCTGCAGAAACTGCCAGAGCTGTCAAGGTCACTGGGGAAATCTCTTGCATCAGCTCTAAGCGACATTATGTGGGTGTCTGTTTCACTCACCATCATTCCAGATAACCTGAGATAGCCCCAAAAGCTATGTTTGCCTCTAAGAGCCCAGCAGCTTCAGATGACACTGTCTGTAGCTGTTCTGATGCCTCTGTGCATCTTAAGATGTCTTTAATAGAAAGGGGAGAAGCATGTGTTCATGACAGCTGGAATGGACAAGACCAGTACAACTTGTTGGACTGGGGGCAATTAGCGAAAGATTTGTGGTTAGCAAACAGGAGACCATCCATCTGCATGGCTGGTCAAACAAACAGCCCTCCTTGTACATCTAATCCAAAAGACCCCAAAATGTCCTGCAGCTAAGACCCAGTAAAGTCTCATCCAACAGGTTTTATTCATGGCTTGTGATCAATTATCACTGATAGAGTGGACTGAGTTGGTAACAGAAAACACAGACAAGGGTAGGGCTACCAGCTCTAGGCTCCTCCAGTAGCTAGAATGGAGTCAAAGGGCTTCAGAGCATGTCTCGAAGCAGCACCTTTAAACTGTGTCTTCAAACAACAGCAGAAGTGCAGAGAAGGTGAGAGACCACAGAGAACGAAGAGAGGCCTCAGAAAACCATGAGACTGCAAAAGTGGTGGAAGCTGACTGACAGAGCTGTAAACATCATTGCTAAGCTGGTGTTGGGCCAGCCACTCAAGGCAGAGCCTTCCTGACCCTGAGGGGCTCCCCGTGGCTCTCTGTTGCTTCCATCTGAATAGAACCAAAGGGCACAAGGCAGACTGCTAAGGCAATGGTGGCTTTCCCTCCAAAGGTGAGCATCACCTGGGAACCAGAAACACAAGTTGCAAGCTTTTCCTACCTTTAGACAGTGGGCCAATCAAGCCGTGATTTCAAGAGCCTCTGGGCCATGCTGGTGCACACTAAAACCACTTACTGGCCTTTTCCTATTTATACATTCCAGACTTCAGCCAGGGCCATATGTCTATATGGTAGAGTGCTCTGGCTTTCTCAGGGTGCTTGGTAATTGTTTTGAGGAGGAAGCCAATCCAACCTAAGCCTGAGCTAATGAACCCTGTCACGTACAAAGTGAGCTGTGGCCCCAGGCAACCCAGATGCAGCTTCTGGTTTGGAATTTCTCCCTTAGATGGGTTTCTAGGAAGACAGCCAGACCCTGACACACTTACAGTACAGGAATCCTTTTTTTTTTTTTTTTTTTTTTTTGATTGGTGCTCAAGGAAGAGTGTGCTATTGTTGAGAAAAACAAAACAAAACTTCAGGGTCTTTTAAATTTGACTTGCTAACCAATTACTTGTGATGGGTTTTGCTGTTTGCTGAGGTTAATCAAGGTACATATGTATCTACATAATTTCATATCAGTTTAAAGTTGGAGAAAGAAAAGGAAGGGAATCTTCCCAAAGGAAGTGCAGGCCTCTCTTCTGGGGGAAGGATATAGAATAGATTGAGGGGTGGGCTCTTGTTCATTTTCTTTGTTTGCATATGAAGGGCATTGGCATTTTGTATGTGATGTATTTATTTCTTCTGTTCTGCGCTGTAGAGTAGAAAAGCTCAATCATTGTGGGCCCTTTATCTCGGAGGTGTTGAGTTGTGTACTTCCTATTGCCTCAGAAGAGACTACTGTCTAAATCTGAGACTAAAGGGACATTGCTACTCTTTCTGGTGTGGTAACCACTAGAAAATGGTGTTGCCCACTTTGGAACACACAGAGGGGGCAGAGATGGTCTGTCGCCAGCACCACTCACTTCCACTGGCAGATGGTGGAAGATGGGGAAGTAAGAGAACTTAAAGCAATGAATCACTGGTAAAGATTGCTCGTATTGAGGAACACAGGGGAGTCCTTTAGTAGTGAACACACATTGGGATATACCTGCAGCTTCTAGTGCCCTTCTTTTGTGGGAGCAACATCTACAAAAAAGGATTCTATAAGAGTCATCAGATCCCCAGATCCTGGGTGGATGGGTCTTGCTTAAAATGAGTTACAATCTGCACCTTGGGTTTTTCAAATGTGTTATCCTAATGTAAGCTTTTCTCACGTCATCATGCCGGTCATAAAGGCTATCTTACAAACAACAGAATTTTTCTTTGCCATTTCTACGTTGTAAATGATTGAAATTACATCCAATATTAAATTGATGCAAATGGCTGGAGATTAAACATGTGTGGTCACAGAAAAAGCCAAGGATGCTTGAGGGTCTGGGCCAACTCTAAGGGTTGGACCCAAGGCAGTGTTCATTGAAACAAATGAATCACTTCCATTTTTTAAGTGTACTTTTTAAAACCAAGGATAAAATCAGAAGAAAGTAGACGGAGCAGCAGGGAGTCAGGGAGGAGCTCTCTCGGGCAGAGGAAGAAGAGGCTGGCTTATGAGACAACCACCACCACCACCCAGGTCATTTTGCGAAGGTCTAGTGATGATAGGCTGGGGAGACAGTCCTGAGATAAATTCTTAGGTTCAGACTTCCTTGGTCAAAGGCTAAGAGAACATGAAATCCCATATCTGACAGGGCTTAATGCCATTTGGTTAGAGTATTTTGTGTGGAAGATGGGTTTAGGGGAGGCTCCTGGGGGAATCTTTCTGGAAGGAACAGTCATCTAAAAGGCTGTCTGTATTCTCATTGCTTGCTAGTTCAGCCCTTCGCAGGTACTGCTGGAACCAGGTCGGGGTGAAATCATATGGGTTGTATTCTCCAAGAGTTGGGGCATCTTTGCGTATTCACATCTGTGTGGTTAGAACAGCTGTGGAATATGAGAGAAGTTTCTGCTCTGTGGGGGAAACGATGATTGCAGAACCCTGGCGAGAAGGAGCCCTCAAAGTGTGACTATGGGATGGCACCACCATTTCACCTCCTCGTCCTGTGGAAACCACTTCCCTGTAAACAGCCCAAGTCGAGCGAGCACCTGACCGATGTGTGCAGCCATTCTGAGCCCCGTGGTTACCCAAGACCCCTCTTTGCATGTACAAGTCAACAGGACACAGCTGTGCTAAAAACACTTCCTCTCTGTCACCTCCCCCCCCAGCTTCCAGCTCCCCCAGCCCAGGGTTTACCTATTAAGAGACTAGGATGCAAGTTGGCTCCGAGAAGGACGATGGCAAGTGAGTGCCCAGACCTCATCTCATCCTGCCTGTACTCTGAGGTCCTAGCTCACTTGCCTCCCATCTCTGTTCCTGGGCCTCCTCAGGCAAGTCTCCCTTCAACGGCGATTCATGTCTCTAGCTTGGGTAAGACCACATCGCCAAAATCGTATAGACAAAAGTAGCCATGTGAAACAACTTCCTAAGGGGTTTTTCAAAATGCCTTAGGCTCTAGGTTTTGGGTGGTTTCCTTTCCAAAAGACTTTAGCTTTCTATTTCCTATATCTCAGAAGAAGGGTTGAATCTTGTCCTCTTTGGGACAGTTGCTTCCCAGCTGCCATCTGAGTAACAAGGTTCCTCAGCCCGTGTCACGTGTGATCTGCAGGGTGAGTCTCTTCTTAGACTGGAGTTCCTCAGAAGAGCTGGAACAAGAAGCTGGCTATCCATCCACTCAGCAGCACTTTCCCGCAGTGGACCAGCTGCAAAGCAGAAAAGGAAATGAGAGCAGCCAGATGATTAAAGAGCAACCTCCAATTGCCTTCCAGTTCTCCCCAGTCCTCACCCTTGAGCGGCATTGTTCCGTCTACTTTCTTCTGATTTTATCCTTGGTTTAAAAAAGTACACTTAAAAAAATGGAAGTGATTCATTTGTTTCAATGAACACTGCCTTGGGTCCAACCCTTAGAGTTGCCCCAGACCCTCAAGCATCTGTGGCTTTTTCTGTGACCACACATCAACCTCCAGCTGGCTCCTAACAAGCTGGTAGGTGGTTGTTAGGAAAGTACTAGGCAAGGCCAGGTAGAAACAGGTCTTCCTGTCCATCTGTGGAAGAGGCAGGAAATGTAAAGTCACTGGGAATGAGGGTAGGAGAGTCTGAAAGGCCCCCAGGGGGGCTGTGGGTGGGCTTATGGGATCCTGACCTTTGAGGGTGCAAAGAAAGGCCAGGGGTCTTCTGGCCTGGCCTGAGAGCAGCAGGGAGTCAGGGAGGAGCTGTCTCAGACAGAAGAAGAAGAGGCTGGCTTATGAGACAACCACCGCCACCACCCAGGTCATTTTGGGAAGGTCTAGGGATGATAGGCTGGGGAGACAGTCCTGAGACATTGGAATGAACCTGAGCTTAGCCTCCCAAGCCAGAGGAGGTGCAGAGAAAGGTGAAACCAGAAATTCCCTTGCCTATTCCTTAGTCTCCACGGCTTCTTAGTCAAAACTGATAGGTCTATACCAACTCTACCTGGCACTGCTGTCAATCAAGGACACACAGAACTGAACACCTGAGTCCTGGAAACAGGAAAAGTGCCAGCTACATCTGTAGACAGGTTAGGGAACAGAGACCCAAGGATGAGCTGGTTGCCAAGAAACTGCACTCCGGATACTTAGCAAAGATTAATTTGTTTAGCCAAATTAACTAAAAATTTATCAGTGCACATTAATTGTACAAAACTATGAACTTGACTGGGACATTTTCATCGTGTATGACTATTTTGATTATATACACACTCCTGTTACCTTCTCTTCCCTGCCTCTTCCCTGATAGGACCCCACCTGCTTTCTTTTGGTCTTTCCCCTCCCATTATGTTCTGTATATAAGAGAAAACATGAGACCCTTGTTTCCAAAGGCTGGCTCTTTTCATTTATTTTGATGATCTTTAGTTCCATTTTCCTGCAAATGGTGTGACTTTGTTCTTTATGGAAGAATAATATTATGCATGTAAATATATATATATATATATATATATATATATATATGCACCACATTTTCTTTCTTCTTCCTGTCTTCCTTCCTTCCTTTCTTTCTTTCTTTCTTCCTTTTTTTTGGGGGTGGTGTTCTGAGACAAGGTTTCTCTGTATAGCCCTGACTGCCCTGGAACTCACTGTATAGACCAGGCTGGCCTCAAAGTCAGAAATCTGCCTGCCTCTGCCTCCTGAGTGCTGGGATTAAAGGTGTGGGTCACCACACCTGGCTAACATTTTTTTTATTCATTAGCTGTTGATATACACATAGGCTGATTACAAAACTCGGCTTTTGTGAATAGTGTCGTGATAGACCTGGGTTTGAGGTGCCTCTGCTGTATGCTGACTTAGATACCTTTGAGCTTATACCAAAATTAGTGCAGCTGAATTGTGCAGTGGTTCCCTTCATTTTTGAAGAATCCCTGTATTGGTTTCCATCATGGCCCTGCCAGCACTGTACCAGGGACTTGGCCTCCACCTCCTCACCTACCTTTGTGGTTTCAGCCATCCTGACTGGACCGAGATGGGGTCTCTCGCTGACAGCTAAATATTGAACATCTTTTTCTGTATTTACTGCCACTGGTGTTTGTTTTAAGAAGCGTCTGTCCAGTTTATTTACTCATTTATTGGCTGAGTTATTTGGGAATTTTTTGGGTTAACTAATCTTACTTCCTTATTTATTCTGGATACTAATCCTCTGTTATATGAAGAGCCCAGCAGAGATGTTTTATCCCATTCTGTGTAGCCTAGTTATTGCTACTACTAATTTTGTTGTCATTGCCTTGGGACAGATGTTCTGTGAGATCCAAAGAAGGATCTGCAACAGCTGTGGCATAAACTCATTCTGAACAAGTTTGTTAAATATGTAACAAGCAAAGTGAAAGAACGCACAGAAAGGAAGCAGACAGAAACAGCGGAGAGCAAACTGTCTCTACAGCTGGAGTAGTTCAATGGAGAAAGCGCACAAAAGGTAGCGTCATCAGTATCATTGAACAGAAACAACTGGGGACCCCTTCCAAGCCGTCTTACTGCAGTTCCCCATCCAGAGCTCTGGGTCCAGGATGAGCCTCTGCCTTCCCTTTCCATCACTAGGCACTTTTACGTTATGGGTTAAACAACAGCTACATTGGTTAGAAATAGTTTACTTTGTAGCTGCTCTCAGTGGCACAATGGTTTTAATCTGGGACGGCTTTGCTGTCCTCTTCTCCTGTTTGGGCAGGAGGTGGCGCCCAACCAAGCCTCAGACAAAGGGTTGTGGAGGACACTTGCCATAAGCACTCTTAGCTGTCACAGAGGAGGGGGCAACCCTCCTTCCATTTCAGCTTTTCAATGAGTTTAAACAGTATACAACCATCTGCCAATATAAAATACATTATAAAGGGTCTCATGTAGTCTAATTCAGTGGTTCTCAACCTTCCTAATGCTGTGACCCTTTAATACAGTCCTTCATGTTGGGATGACTCCCAACCATGAAATTATTTTCATGGTTACCTCATAACTATAATTTTGCTACTGTAATGAATAGCAGTGTAAATATCTGTTTTCTGATGGTCTTAAGTGACTTCTGTGAATGGGTCATTTGACTCCCCAAAGGGGTTGAGACCCACAGGCTGAGAAACACTGCTCTTGATTAAACTCAAACTTACTATAGAGTTTAGATCAGCTTTGAGCCCCCAGTCTTCCTGCCACTCCTCCCTAGGTGCAGCACAGATCTGCATCAGCATGCCCAGGTTAGTCTAAGATCTTTGTAGAGCATGTCTGCATGTTCTAGCTGCCTGCTGAAGAGATTCCTGTAACTGACTATGCCACCCCTCCCCTAGTCCTGCCAATAACAAAGTGGTTGACACCTACTCTATGTATAGTTGAGTATCTGTTTGGCTTTTTTCTCTAAGATCTTATTCCAAAGCCACCAACTAACACGTTTATAGCTTGTCAGTTACCATTTCTGACCCCAGAGGTGTGAGATAGTAACTTATTTTTTTTTGAATGACCCACTCCTAAGACTGATGATTCTATTGCCTTTGTTCTGCAAATTCATCATCACTGGTAGGAAAAATGGGAGGGAGGGGAGCGGGGATGAATGGGAAAATCTGAAGGAGGAGTAGGTGACAGGAAATGGCCATAGTGCCTCTAGTTTCAGATTCATGAAACAGATAAAACATCATTCTATGAAACAATGATTATCTTATAAAATACTGTACATCTAGTCTATGTTGTTTCTGTACCGGATAAAGTCAATCTTTTAAAATTGTTAATCTCACATATATGGGTGCTTTGCCTGCATGTGTGTGCATGGCTAGATAGTGCACTGTGTTGGCACAAGCTTGGTGCCTGTGGAGACCAAAAGAACCAAACCCAGGTTTTCAAAATCCACTTACCCACTGAGTGGTCTCTCCAGCCCTGACAAATTCAAACTTGATCTTATGAACTTGAGTTTTATTTTTTTTCTTCTAGATTCACATTTCTAAGAATCCTGCAGCTTTTCTTGGTTCATTGCTACATACCTGTAATCCCAGCACTTGAGAGGCTGAGACAGGAGGATCTCACATTTAAGACTAGCTTGGACGGTGTAGCAAAATCTTCTCTCAAAAAGGAGAAAAAGTTTCATTCCGTTTTTAAATTCTATCAAGTCCATGAATGACTAAGTACAGAACTGATGGAAATCTAAATGCTGTCTAAGAAGTTAAAATAATGTGTCCAGGATCCACGACCGTGTAGCTCATTAATAACAAAACTAACACGTTATATTTAAATTGCTTGATTGTGACTTTCAGAATCACGTAAAATGCTCATTTAAAATACTGAATTTTAAACAGAATTTCTTAAGTTTGGATCTAGGACTTTTCCCCCAGTTCCCTAAGTGATTTACATGTAGACCAAAGACCAAAAACTACTGGCTTAATCACTCAAGTGTTACGATCATGGCACGAGTGGGACCCTAACAGGTCTCATGGAGGGTGAGGACCACAGGCAGGAGACAGATATGCCAAACAGACAGAGCTTGAGAGTGGAGTTTATTGATAGAAGGATAAAGGAGAGGAGAGGAGAGAGAGAGAGAGAGAGAGAGAGAGAGAGAGAGAGAGAGAGAGAGAGGAAGCGGGGAGGCAGCTTTCTGCCTCCTCAGAGAAAATGGCAGAAAGAAAGAGGAGTGGGAGTAGGTGGGGCTTGTCTCTTAAAGGAACAGGGTACTGTCTGCCAGGAATGCAGGTGTGAAGCAGGGCACAGGGCATGACACACTGTGCCAGGTTCCCAAGGGCCAGGGCCAAGGTAAGCCTGGACACTAACACTCAGGATTTAACTATTTTTTTTAAATATAAAAGAAAACAAGGTACTTCTGGAAATGGGTATGTTTTGCAATATTATTTTCCTAAAATCCATGTTCTACAAAAATCAGTGGTTTTCATTAAAGAAAGGACAATTGGACAACCTATGTGTTAGTCGACTTTCCATTGCTGTGACTAAATACACAAGATAATCAACTTTAAAAGAAAGAAAGTTTTATTTTGAACTAATTGAGAGATTTCAGTTGCTGGCTATTCAGTCCTATAGCTCTGGACTGGTGGCAGCATGGTATATCATGGTGGGAACACATTTCAAAAAATACTGACTACTCACATTTTTACCTCAGGAAGCAAAGACGGACTAGGACTGCAATTCCTTAGCCACTTCCCCATAGCATAACAGGCTGGTGACTAGTCTTTAATCCATGAGCATTTGCGGGAAACTCAGTCACCCTATAGCAATACACAAAAATACTGCTTTTGCTGCAGTCAAATTTTCTATTAAACCAGTTGCCTAGATCAGAGCTCACCAACACTGGTCCTCAGAAGAAATCCAGCACACTGTATATTTGTAAATATAATATTTTATTGAAACAGGGTCATGCCTATTCATTCAGTGTTGTGTTTACTTCTTCACTAGCAAGATACAAATGAACAGCTGTGACAGAAACTACGTGGATGCAAAGGTAAAAATATTTACAGGTAAAGTTTGAGGACGTAAGGCCTATATTGTGTTTTTAAGTAGAAGAAAATCAGGCAGAGCCAAGATCCTTTTTATAAAATGCATAAAAAGGGCAAAGTCAAGAATATTTCACGAAGTATCCATATGCAGCAAGAATACTAAACTGACATCCTGTGATAATCAGGGGGGAAGGGAAATGGAAGTAAGCGATTCTATTAGCATGTGAGTTCACATTGGATGGATCCCTTTCACTGGTAAATCTTTTTATTGAGTAAACAGAAGAGGCTACTCAGGAGGCTGGAAGACTGTTGAGTGACTGCCCGGGGAGATGAAGAATTAACGTCTGTTTCATCCAAAACAGGTTCTCACACAGAAAGAACAAAGAGCGGCTCTTCACGCTATACAAGTTACTTTCCTCATTGCTGTGACAAGAAGCCAGATGAGGGAGGAAGGGTGTGTCTTGGCTGACGGTTTGAGGCGACACAGTCCATCACAGCGAGGAAGGCCGGGTGACAGGCGTGGGAGGTGAGTGACCTCATGGCAGCTGCAGTCTGGAAGCAGAGACTGATACCAGCTCTCGGTCAAGCTTCCCCTTTCGGTGCAGTTCAGGGTCCCAAACACATGCAGGGTGGGTCTTCCTGCCTCCATTAACCTAAATGTATAGATAATTCCTCACAGAAATGCCCAGAACCTTGTCTGTTCAATGTTCACCATTGTATAAATCCCTCTGGATAAGTAAAATGAGTTTCTTGGGGCTTTCTTACAGAGCAGTGTAAAACTCGAAATGGCAGTATTTTCCTGAAGTCACCAGCTACCCTACCTACTGAGCTCTTAGTTTAAATGGCTGTGACTTTGCAGCAGGGTTGGTGCGAGCCTAGGTTCAGAGCTTTGAGCTAGCGTTAAAGCTGCAGAGGTGACGACAGGCTGAGACAAACCAGACTCTAGCGGTTACGGTTACGTGTCTCGGTGTGCTCTCTCCCTGCCCTGTGGTTACGGTTACGTGTCTCGGTGTGCTCTCTCCCTGCCCTGACGGGGTACTTTGCTGACCTCAGCAAACACTGTCTGGCTGTGGGAGGCTTGCTTTGCTTCAGTCTGGCATGTAGTTCAGCGGCATGGAAGCTTGTTGAAGATGGAGCTTACCCTGGCCTATATTTGGGGGTTCATCTCACTACCAAGAAGCTCACGTGACCAATTATGGCCAACCTGTGAACTGGAAGCCTAAGTGAAATGTGTCACTTCTGAACCAACACAGTTAAGTCCATGCACCTTTCAAGTCTTTCCCTCACAGAGTCTGGAGGTGAAGACAGAGCATCCTGAAGGCCCGAGTCACCACTGGGAGGAGGGCTGCTATGAGCTGGGGATCACACAGAGTAGTCCTTGGTCCCACTGTAGCAGCATCGCTGAGTGCTCTCTAGAAAGACAGAAAAGCTTGAGCCATGTCCCCAACCTGTAGACTCAGGGTATCCTGGGAGAATTCTGGGACTCTTTTGAAATAAACCCTAAAGAGGATTCTGGTGTAGCTGAATATTGAAACCCAATTACCTAACCCACATAGATCATGCGTGAACAGGAAACTTGTATATATAACAAAAACCTGCTGGGTTCTGCTACCTGGGCTAGCCTAACCTCCCCTGACCCTTGTAGAGTAGACTACAAGGCGCTTAATTTTCTTCTATCATTGGCTCTGCCTGAGCATCTCTGGCATATTCATCACTTTCTGGTCACAAGCAGTCAAAAATTTCCTTCCAATTAACAGTTTCATTCTCAAAATTTATTTAACTTTACTACTACTATTATTATTGTTATAATTATCATCATTTTGTGCATGCCAAGTTGCATGTGTGGAGGTGAGAGGACAACTTTGTGGAAGGATTCCAGGGATCAGGTTCAGGTTGCCCTCTGATTCGATTGCTAATCTCCTCTAGAAACACCTCCCAGATGCACTGGGATAATAATGTTTTATGTAGGTAATACTTAGCTCTATAAAGTTGACACAGTAGACCTAACCGTCACAACGAACAATTGTGGTCTTTGTGAAGGTGCAGCTGGTGTACAACAGTCAGGGAGCAACCAGATCAGCCTGCCCTGCCCGTGACACTGTTCCACCAGCCAGGGGTAACGTGGGGATAGAAATCAATAACAAGGAGAGACTAGAGGATAGGCAGGTCTCAGGGAGGCTCCCAAACCTGCTGGAGACGTACACTGTGCATGGAGCTGGCTGTGTCTCTCATTGGCCATGCAGCAGAATTAACAAAGCCCACAGGTCTCAGGCACTGAAGCTCAGAAGAGACTGCCCTGACTTGCCTCTGACTCAGTCCATATTGTAAACCTGTTGTGGTTCTCAGTGTTGATTCCCTTTAATATCCCCGGGGGAGACCTAAAGTTACCTGGTCCAGGTACAAATGAAGTTTGTGACTTTGAGAGTAAGCGCCAGCATTGGACTTGGAGAAAGGTCTTGGCTGACTTGAATGTGAGCCCGACTTTGGAATTAGCTCTCTACAGTTAAGCCAACCCTTTGGGCAGGTGTCTGCATCAGGAAACAGGTGCTTGCATAAGAGGTATTCACTCCAAAGAGGGTGGCCGGGGACAGTGCAGAAAGACCCAGCAATATTCAAATTCCGAACAAAACTCAATTTCTATATTTCTGAATATTCATGAGGTATACTTATCCTTAAAGTTTTCATTCTGTATTTTCGTTTGCCACCTGAGCCTCACCACAGAGACAACTATGGAAAACATTCTCCTAGAAAACAAAGTTCACTGCAGGGGATATTGCTATGCCTCTGGGTTAATGACCAGCAGGGAGTCTTCCCTTCTGCAGGTGGGTTTGCTAGGTTGGCACTAATATTAGCAAGCACTGGACACAGAACCCCGCACCTCACAAGTTCTCAACAAACATGAGCTGTTGTTCATTCATGGAAACATGCTTGTGTACACACACAGAATACACCATTTTGGTATTCATTCCAGTGGAGCATTTCTCTAGACCAGTGGTCCTCTACCTTCCTAATGCTGCCACCCTTTAACATAGCCCCTCATGTCATGGTGACCCCCCAACTATAAAATTATTTCAATGCTGCTTCATAACTGTAATTTTGTTACGGCTATGAATTTAGAATGTAAATATCTGTGTTTTCCAATGGTCTTAGGTGACCCCTGTGAAAGGGTCATTTGACCCCCCCACCTAAGAGGTCACAACCTGATGGAGGCGGGTCTTCTATCAATCTGTTGATTGCATTGGTTAATTAATAAAGAAAACTGCTTGGCCTAATAGGTTAGAACATAGGTGGGTGGAGTAGACAGAACAGGAAGAAGGAAGTGAGGTAGATGGCTCAGACAATTGCCCTGCCTCTACAACCAGGCGCGAGGCGCGATGAAGCTAGAAGCCAGGTCAGACGTGCTGAATCTTTCCTGGTAAGACACCATTCGTGGTGCTACACAGATTTTTAGATATGGGTTAATCAAGATGTGAGTAAGAGGCTGAAAATAATGGGCCAGGCAGTGTTTAAAAGAATACAGTTTCCGTGTAATTATTTCGGGGTAAAGCTAGCCCGGTGACCAGGAGCCGAGTGGCTGGACGCAGCCCGTCTGCTCCTTCAACAGATTGGCACCCAACGTGATGGACTAAATCCACTTAAAAACCTGAGAGGGCTTTAAATAAAGGAAAGACAAACTTTAACACAGCTTTTTGCTGTTTGCTGGCGTGCCACAGAGAAATTTCCCTCACTCAGCCGCCGTAACAGGAAAAAACCCGTGCGGATTTAAAAACGCAGCCGAGTGGCTGGATGCAGCCCGGCTGCTCCTTACTACAACAACCAACAGGTTGAGAGCCGCTGCCCTAGACCATATCAATTATGATCTGCTTTATAAACTACTGGTGTCAGCTTCAATTTCTCAGGAAAGCATTCCGTGGGGAACATGGCTTGCTGTTGGGAGCTCATATTTCCATGTCCTCTTGCAGTATTCCTGTCGATCTGTGATTCTGATTTGTGAGGAAAACAAAATCAAAAATAATCATAATGAAAAATCTCTCTGACATTCTACTGAAGCACCTTCAATGTGTTAAACGCAACACCAAGTCAAGCTATTCAATAAGCATTTGTTGCTTCATAAATGTGGTTCAACTTCTCCCTCACAAAGCTAGTCACACTCATTGATTCGTAGAGGTTATCTGAGAAGAGCTGAAGGAAAGGGGGAAGGATGAAGAGCAAACCATGAGATATCCACACAGTGTTCATTGCATAATACCATTTCAAAACAAAAATATGGCGCAAACACAAAATGAGATACATAAGCAAGTCAAAGAGGAACCTAGAGGATGGGTAGGCTTTAGGGTGGGGCCACAGAGGAGATGGCTTTCAGAACTGCACAGTCAAACATCTCCTCATTTGACCCGTAGATGTTATACTTCCTTGGAGCCTCCAGACCCTTCCAGAGTTTGGTTCCAGGTCAGTGATGTTTTCCTGGACCCAGATCTGCCAACCTCTCTGGACCTGGAACCTGCAGAGAAGGGTAGAAAAGTGGAACCTTAGGGGCATCCACAGGGGACCCCTATATCCTTCTCTTCCCATACATCTCAGGGCCTGACTTCGTGCTCCCCAAATCTCCCCCTATCTTAGGGATTGTGGATCTGCTCTAAGCATCGGTGAGGTCTTTGGAAAGCCAGTTTCCTTCTCAATCCCATCTTCTCAATGCCCAGGGATTATGCAGGTCCTCGGCCAGGTCTGAACACCCAGAAGCCTCCCTGATGGGCCTTAGGGAACCACAGAGCACCTCTCAGCTCCCCTTCCCAGCGTCCTGGTCATATGATCGCCAGTCACAATCTCTGCGGGATCATCCATGAGCTCATCAAGAAGCCGCAGGCGGGTGTGTTAGGGATGTTTTCTATGAGAGACAGAATGAAGAAACCTAAGGAGCCGTGCAGAGGAAGAGATCAGATAGCCACTCCGTGCCCTCGCCTTGAGGAATGGGTAGAAGTGTGTGCCAACAGTGCTCATGGTGAGGACAAGGGAAGCTGACATCTATTGCATGGCATTTTAATTAGACTTATCTATTTTACTTTCTTTGGGTGTTTCTTGTTTTTTGGTTTGAAACTCTACATCTCTCTATAGAGAATTTCGTTTTTTGACCAAATTTCTTCTGCTTCTCCTTGAGAAATGCCTGACTCTCACAGGAAAGTCAAGGATCTGCCACATTGCTAGGAGCTAGTTGAACCCAACGTTTTTCTTGACAAAATCTGTTGGGCTTCCATTTCCCATTTGGAAACTAGGACGTTCACTCCCTGTGGCTCCCAGAACAGAATAGAATTGCTAAAACCTTCTCAAAAGAGAATTCTCTGGCAAGTGATCTAGAAGTCCCTGGGGTTCCCCACTTGGAGGGTGTCAAGCACATACTTGGGCATTGTGGTCCCAGCCATAGACAGACACAGGCATGAAGGACGGTCTCACAGGGGACAGCACAGGTGAGAAAAAAGAGGGTTTCAGTGAGGAACATGCCTCCTGGGTCTAAGGCATCAACTCTCTTTATAGGCACCCCGGGATTTGGAAGATGAAACACCGGGGCAATCAAGAGGAACTTTTAACTATGTTACTGGCACCTGCACTGCATGGACCAGGAGAGGCTCGGGTCACCGCTAAGTCTCGGGCAGTCTGTAAGCCCAGTTCAGCAGATTACTCACTGGGGAAATGGTTTCCACAGAGAGGAGGTGTGATGTTGGGTTGCTGGGTAGCTGGGGACTTCTCGTCAGAGCAGATCTGCATACCAAGCTCTTTCCACAGAGCCTCCTGGCAGCCTCTCCAGTTATCTCAACCGTGCGTGCTATGTGCCACAGAGGCTAATGCCACAGAGTCCTGAAAAGCACAACCCAAGCCAAGACCGCGCCTTGCGTGGAGATAGCAGAACTAGGGAAGCCACAGCTGCAGGTGAAGCAAGGTTGAGGGTGGCAACGGGTATGGTATGTCATGTCTGTAATCCACTTGGGAGGTGGAAGCAGGAGGGCTGCATGAATTCATGGCCAGCATGTGCTACCTAGTAATTTCCAGGCCAGTCTGGTGTGTGTGTGTGTGTGTGTGTGTGTGTGTGTGTATGTATTTAGAGAGACCTTTTCCGAAAGAACATAAGTGTGCCCCATATCTAATGCAAGTTCATAATTATAAACCAGAGTCAAAACCCACAACAGCTTATAATAAGAAACTGACTGCTTTGGTGAGTTATAAGCAGTTATTTAAAGGCTGAGTTTATCACTCCTTTCTTTGCTTTGAGACAGAGTCTTGCTCTGTAGCTCAAGCTGGCCTCAAACTTGCCCAAACATCCTCCTGTCTGTGCCTCAGGAATGCTGGGGTTATAGGCTGAGTTCATTGTTCTTATGGCTTTAGCCTGGCTCCCTTACTGGTCAACATATTTTTTTCCTTAGAAGCATCCAAGTTACGTGACCCACAATCCTTCACGCCCAGGATGTGGTGGAAATGTTACTTCTATCGCGTAGGTCATGATGTCATCACCACGTACATCAGCCTCTGTAGCGAGGGAGGTGTTATCCCAGCACGGGTCAGAGTTTGGCTCTGTGGGAGGGAGCATTCATCTGTAGACCCGCTGTGTACTTACTGCTATCAGCCAACATCCCACCTCCTCACGCTGTGGTCGGTGTTTCCATACATTCGGCCTTGAAAAGTGAGCAACTCAGCTCCTCTTGTTCATCCTGACCACGTGGTGCTCCCCATATCCCAGCGTGTGCAGCACTACGTAATTCCTCTGGTCAGTCCTAGCTTTCGACTCCTCCTAGTCCATAGTTGACTAGGGAACACGGCTGGAGCCCCAGGAGGGTGCAGTCTGCATTGAGAGCCTCCCCTTGGCCCTACCCACAATCCTCTGCGGGCCGGACTTCACACAGCTGTTTCTGTTGACAGCCTCCTCGCTGCAGCCTTTAGCTTAGTCCGGTGGTTCTCAGCCTTCCTAATGCTGTGACCCTTTAACGCTATGACGCTTTAACACAGTTCCTCATGCTGCGGTGACCCCCAGCCACGAAATTATCTTGTTGCTATTGCATTACTTTAATTTTGCTAGGTAGGAGTCATAATGTAATATCTAAATGCGACCCCTGTGGGCTCTCAACCCACTGGCTTAGTCTCATCCAGCTCTTGAAGCTCTCTTAAGCTTGGTCTTCATTTTAAAGTTGTTTCTTATGCTCTGGTCGGATATTTGAACCATATATATTCCTGTGTTCGAATTATCCAAGAAGAAAACAAAGACCTTCACTTCAGGTAGCCATGTTCTGGGCTGCTCACCAAAGATTCTTTATCTGTCCTGGTCTCTGGGTCTGAAAAGCAAGGGGAGGGCTTGGGCCAATTTTCAATTGGGAAAACGGAGGCCTTGTGTTTACCATAGTGGCACGCACCTGTAATCCCAAGTCTAAAGACTTAGAAGGTAGAGGCTGGAGAAGAGGGAGTTCAAGGCTATCAAAACAGGTGTGTGTGTGTGTGTGTGTGTGTGTGTGTGTGTGTGTGTGTGTTACACAGGGTTATTAGCAAAATGAAAGCAGTGGGTGGAAAGGCATAAGTAGGGAGGGATTTGGGAGTGTGGGGAAAACCAGGGGTGGAAAGGAGGACTAACAGAAAATGCAAAGGAAGAGCGTATGAAAACCCACAAGGAAGCTTATTGTCCCACAGCCCAACTAAAAAACTAATTAGAGGGATAATAAACTGTGTGTGAAAGAAAGAAGAGGGGGGAATACTGGGATGGCTTTTAAAGGATTAAGTGTGGATGAGCCAAGAGGGTAAGGGTGGGGAGAAGGTGGTGCATGGGCTAAGCACAACTAAGAATGGATGAAAACGCCTTTGGACACCCACCAGTTAGTATCCAATGACCTACCATCTTTTATTTGATAATATCTTTTATTTTACTAGCCAGGGATGTTCAGGGAACCACCCCAAGGACCCTAATATGAACTTGGGGAGCTGTCTCAAGCAATCATGAAAGTTGATGAACCCCAATATTTTGGGGTAAATTGGCAAGCTGACAACTAATAGTGTAGTCCCATTGTTTGGCCCAAAGAAATAAGAACAACCAACCCCCTCGGAGACAGGAGAGTCAGGCTTTTTGTTCTAAACCAACCATCAACTGATTGACCAAGGCCCATCCTGTTAAGAATGGCAATCTGTTCTACTTGACTCGCTGATGTAGATCTTAATCTCATCTGAAAATGCCCTCACAGAAATGCTCACTCGTTCATCTGGGAATTTTCTGGCCCAGTCAAGTTGAAGTGTAGACTTAACGGTCACTAAGTGTCACTTCCCATCGCTCTGTAGTCCCTCAGACAGACCTATGTGTGATCTGTCACTGGACTCTGCATCCCGTTCCATTGGTTTATCTTGTATCAATAACATATCGTATTAATTGGTACAGGTCAGTTAGAAACCCTGACACCTAAAGAGCACAGGCCCCTGCTTGGTTCTTCTATGTCAGCTTGTTGGATTTCCATAGTGTTGATATTTTAGGAACAGAATTTACCCAGTTTCCACAATGAGGCATCCTGGCTCTAGCTAACCAGATCATTCCCCTGGGATGCGCTTTTCTGCCACCATGAACACCAGGCACACACCTGGTACACATACATACACACAGGCAAAACACACACACACACACACACACACACATATATATATTAAAATATATTAAAAATAATATTTTTTTTTCCAAAAGAAGAACCTCACGGGGCTCAGATCCGATGCTCTGTGGTGAGCGGAACGTTCTGATCTCACCCACAGAACTTCTGAAGCCAGGAGAAACTGAGTCATTCTTAATTCAGAATGAATCCACAGCCTCTCATTTCCCGTGGAAATGAAAGCAAAATCTCTTCTCCAAAGTAACATATCTTTTTACTTTAATTTTGAAGTCAAGGTATTTTCAAAATACATATCTTGGATTAATTTAGCAGCATTTATAAACAAGTATCTTTTAGCAGCTGTTGCTCCTTCCTCAGCATTCAAACAATTCAAAGAGAGCATAATAACATGCAGTATCAAGATTCTCTGTGTATTTTTCATCTTTACTTGGCTTTATTTTAACCTCTATTTCTTTTATTTTTACTTTTAATTTTTGACTTTTTGAGACAGGTTCTCTGTGTATCTTTGGCTGTCCTGGAACTCCCTCTGTAGACCAGGCTGTCGTTGAACTCAGAGATCTACCTGCCTCTGCCTCCCAGGCATTGGGATTAAAGGTGTGTGCCACCACACCTTGAACTCACAGGGGTCCGCCTACCTCTGTCTCTCAAGTGTTGGGATTAAAGGTGTGTACCACCACACCCAACTATTCTCTTTCTTTTTTATTTTAAGGACTTTAACCTTTTTCTTTTCTCTCCCAAGCCAGCATATATTTTTAACACACAGTAAAACATTTAGAGATGTTTATTTTCTTTGAATCTCTCTTTACTGTATATATATCTCTCTCTCTCTGACTACATGAGTCTTTAATTTACTAAGCAATATGGGTAGGATTAAAGCTGTGGCTTTGACTGGATCTAGCCCATTTCTGAGATTTCAGCCTCATTCTGCAGGCCTCTCTCAACCACCTAAGAAACAAGATGTGACCTGCCCCACTGAAAAAAGTACCGAGCCATGTGGCTAACTTAGATAAGAATAATGGGCTATATAAGTTATAAGAGTTGATAAGAAGCCTGAGCTAATGGGCCAATCAGTTAATAACTTATATAGATCTCTGTGTGATTTTCTTTGGGGCCAGATGGCTGTGGAGCCTGGTGGGAGGACAGAAACCCCAACAAGCAGGACCTCATGTTACAGTATTTTGTCGAAGGCTTTTTCAGCATCTAATGAGATGATCGTGAGGTTTTTATTTTTTGTTTGTTTATATGGTGGATTACATTGATAGATTTTTGTATGTTGAACCATCCCTGCATCTCTGGGATGAAGCTGACTTGATCATGGTGGATGATTTTTCTGATGTGTTCTGGGATTCAATTTGCCAGTATTTTATTGAGCATTTTTGCATCAATGTTCATGAATGAGATTGGTCTTTAATTCTCTTTCTTAGTAATCTCTTTATGTGGTTTGGATATCAGGGTGATTGTAGCCTCATAAAAAGAGTTTGGCAATACTGCTTCTGTTTCTATTGTGTGGAACAATTTGAGGAGTATTGGTATTAGTTCTTCTTTGAAAATCTTGTAGAATTCTGAGCTGAAATCATCTGGTCCTGAACTTTTTTTGGTTGGGAGACTTTTGATGACTGTTTATATTTCTTTAGCAGTTATAGGTCTACTTATTGCTTATCTGGGTTTGATTTAATTTTGGTAAGTGATATTTATCCAGAAAGTTGCCCATTTCCTTTAAGTTTTCCAATTTTGTGGAGTACAGGTTTTCGAAATATGATCTTATGATTCTCTGGATTTCCTCCATGTCTGTTGTTATGTTCCCCTTTTCATTTCTGATTTTGTTAATTTGGATATTCTCTCTCTGCCTTGTGGTTAGTTTGGAAAAGGGTTTGTCTATTTTGCTGATTTTCTTTGAAGAACCAATTCTTTGCCTCATTGATTGTTTTGTTTTCTTTGTTTCTGTTTTGTTGATCCTCTTTCAATTTGATTGTATTTCCTGCTGTCTAGTTCTCCTAGGTGAGTTTGCTTCTTTTTGTTCTAGAATTTTCAAATACTCTGTTAATTCACTAGTGTGGAATTTTTCCAGCTTCTTTATGTAGGCATTTAGTGCTATGAATTTTCCTCCTAACACTGCTTTCATTGTGTCCCATAAATTTGGGTATGTTATGTGGTCATTTTCATTAAATTGTAGGAAGTCTTTAATTTCTTCCTTTATTTCTTTCTTGACCCAAATGAAGCTTCAGGTGAGCATTGTTTAATTTCCATGTGTTTGTGGACTTTCTGGAATTAGTGTTGCTGTTGAATTCTAATTGTAAGCCATGATGATCTGATAAGATACATGGGGTTATTCCAGGTTTTTTATATCTGTTGATGTTTGTTTTGTTACCTAGTGTGTGGTCAATTTTTGAGAAGGTTCCCGGGCGGCGGTGGCGCACGCCTTTAATCCCAGCACTCGGGAGGCAGAGGCAGGCGGATCTCTGTGAGTTCGAGACCAGCCTGGTCTACAAGAGCTAGTTCCAGGACAGGCTCCAAAGCTACAGAGAAACCCTGTCACAAAAAAAAAAAAAAAAAAAAAACAAAACAAAACAAAACAAAAAAAAAAAGAGCCAAGTTAGTTGCTTAGCCGGGCGGTGGTGGCGCACGCCTTTAATCCCAGCACTCGGGAGGCAGAGGCAGGCGGATCTCTGTGAGTTCGAGACCAGCCTGGTCTACAAGAGCTAGTTCCAGGACAGGCTCCAAAGCTACAGAGAAACCCTGTCTCGAAAAACAAAAAAAAAAAAAAACAAAACAAAACAAAACAAAAAAAAAAAAGAGCCAAGTTAGTTGCTTAGCCGGGCGGTGGTGGCCCACGCCTTTAATCCCAGCACTCGGGAGGCAGAGACAAGCGGATCTCTGTGAGTTCGAGGCCAGCCTGGTCTACAAGAGCTAGTTCCAGGACAGGCTCTAAAGCTGCAGAGAAACCCTGTCTCGAAAAACCAAAAAAAAAAAAAGAAAAAAGAAAAAAGAAAATGAGAAGGTTCCATGAGGTGCTGAGAAGAAGGTATATTATTTTATGTTTGGATGGAATGTTCTATAAATGTCTGTTAAGTTCATTTGAGTCATAACATCTGTTAGTTCCCTTATTTCTCTGTCAATTTTTTGTCTGACAGACCTGTCCAGGGGTAAGAGGGGAGTGTTGAAATCTCCCACTATTAGTGTGTGGGTTTAATGTATGATTTAAACTTTAGAAGTGTTTCTTTTACATACAAAGGTGGCCTTGTATCCAGGCTTTCAATATTCAGTATTGATATTTTCTCTTGATAGATTTTTCCTGTGACTAATATGAAATTTCCTTCTTTGTATCTTTTAGTTTGAAGTCTATTTTGTTAGATATTAGGATAGCTACACCAGCTTGTTTCTTAGGTCCATTTGATTGAAAAATATTTTCCCAACCCTTTACTCAGAGGTGATGTCTGTCTTTGAGGTTGAGGTGTGTTTCTTGTATGCAGCAGAAGGATGGATTCTGTTTTCGTATCCAATATGTTAGCTTGCTTTTTATATAGGTGAATTGAGTCCATTTTATATTAAGGAATATTAATGACTAGTGACTGTTAGCTCCTGTTACTTTAGTTTTCGTTGTTGGTGATGTTTTGTGTGTTTTTCCCTTCTTTGGGATTTGCTGCTGTGAGATCATCTATTGTCTGTGTTTTTGTTGATGTAACCAACTTCCTTGGGTTGTAGTTTTCCTTCTAGTACTTTGTGTAGGGCTGGGTTTGTGGCTAGGTATTGGTTAAATCTGGTTCTGTCATGAAATATCTTGTTTCGTCCTTCTCTGGTGATTCTTTTATTTTCAGTAAAAGAATAAAATCTTTAAAAAGACAAGGAACCCCTTGGTCAGCACTGCCGTGCCAATGGTGGTAGAGGCAGCTGTTCGTTGCATTGAACTGTGGAAACACCACTGAGAAATGCTCTCTCTACAGTCTTCTACTCCCGGCTGGTGATGTCCAGGGACCCAGAGGGTCAGAAAGACTGTGAAATGGCGTGGGAAGATGTCTCTGTAGGGATTATCTTTGTGCCGTCAGCTACAGCCCGGAGGTACAATGGTAATGTGGGAAGACAGAGTGGTGTGGAGTGAACAGTACACACGCCTGCAGCAAAAGGTCAAGAGAGACGTTTTATAAGTAGACCACAGTTACCCACTGCAAACTCAAAAGCACCTCACAGCAAGGAAGAAAGCCACTGGGTACTTTGAAAGATCACCATCATAATCATAATTTATCAAGAGCTCTGTATATTTTTGGTACCAACTACATACTAGGAATTCATGCTGATCCCCAATTAAATATTGTCTCTGTTCATCAGAGAGACTCAGTAAGGTGGATACTATTTGGTTCATTGCACAGGTATGAAAAACAAAGCTAAGGAAAGATAATATATTTACCTAGGCTTACCCAGTCGTGGGTGTTCGAGTGTGAGAGTGACACCCAACATAGTGGCTTCCGATTCACCTTTGTCATGGACTCTGTGACCCTTAATAACCTTATAACACCATATCTTGATTTGTTTTGTGGATTAAGTGAGTTGATGCTTAGCAACTCTTTAGAACACACAAAAGAATCTTGTCTTCATTTATGTGGTACGAATACTTAGGTGGGAACAAGTCTGCGTGCTATTCTTTAGGCTTAGCAAGAAAAGGAATTCCTTGCTGCCGTATTAATATTTGTTATAGTTCAGGTATTAAAAATATCTTAAGGCCGGGCGGTGGTGGCGCACGCCTTTAATCCCAGCACTCGGGAGGCAGAGGCAGGCGGATCTCTGTGAGTTCGAGACCAGCCTGGTCTACAAGAGCTAGTTCCAGGACAGGCTCCAAAGCCACAGAGAAACCCTGTCTCGAAAAACCAAAAAAAAAAAAAAAATATCTTAAATATTTCTATCAGAGGCATCTCATTCAGCTAGATAACAGCAGAAGAAGTTAGTAGTCAACCCTTTCAGCCTTCATTCTCAACAAGTAATTCTCAAGTCACCTATTTTCTGAAACACCCTACATCTCTAATTCTCCCCCCCCCCCTCCATCCCTGACGTGTCTAGTGTAGTCCAGCCAGCATCTGCATCCACACAGAGCTTCCAGCTACATGAGGCTCTGTCTCCAGTTCTTTCCCTGGAGATAATTCTGGGCTTGAAACACTTCAGCTGTATGTCTTTGCTTTTAGGAGAGAAACAATTTTTTTTTTTATCCTGGTCTCCTGTGTCTAGTGCAGCACAGCCTTTGCCCTTCCTTCCATCTCCTCTGCCCCGTTTTCCAACTCTCCAACCAACTCAGATTTAGTTCCTAAATTCATTAGCTTCTTCTTGTGATCCCCCCAGTGAGCTGCTTCCTGGTGAACGGTAATGACTTCTTCCCATCAAAATAATGATATCCATATGGACATTTTAAAAAGTAGCAAGATTGCTTTTAAGCTATTTATAAGGTAAACAGTAGGCTGGTATAACCAGGTAAGTGAAGAATTCAAACACAGCTTTATACAAAGAAAAACCCACAGGAATCCACTAAAAATTACTATTCCTAATAAATGGATCCACCAAGGTTACAGGATTCTAGACTGATATGCAAAAGTCAAACATATTTTCACATAATACCAACAAAAGTTCCAATGTGAAATTGAGTTTTGTTTATAATAACATCGAATTGAATAAAATACATATGAAAAAGGAGAACCAAGAGGGTGGCAGATACACATGGCACAAAAGCAGAAGTGAGAACTCCTTGAAGGGTGGAGGAGAAGCAACCAGAGGGGAAGCAGGGGACACAGGAAAGGACAGCAGGAGAAGGAAATGGCTCTGAACAAGTCATAATGAGGCATATGCACGAAGATGCTATACCTAAGTCCACTACTCTGAATGCTGACTCTAAAATTAATTTTAAAATGAAGTACAAGATTTGGATACTGAAAACTAAAAAAGAAATGAAAAGAAATTAAAGTTAAGTAAATATAATGATAGCCCATATTCATGAACTTGAAGACAATCTTATTAAAATGATGGAGTTCCCCTAATCATGCTACAGAAGCAATACAATTATTATAAAAATCCCAGCTTCTTCCTACCCCCAGAAATTGACACACTCAGCATAATCTGTGGGGAGACAGACAGACCCAAGACTTTCTCAGAGGCTCCTATGAAAGACAACAAGGGAATTTTGATTCTGGGTTCTTGTCTAGGAACATACTCAGCGAGGCTGGTTTGGCACTGGGGCCAGTGCCTCAGAGGAGTTCAGGGTACGGTTTCTGGGGTCCAGACTCCTCAAGGCCCCGGCTATGGTTATCGGTTTTTAGGCAGCTGTGTGGTCTGGTCGAGACCAGTCTGGTCTGGTTGAGACTGGTCTGGTCCAGTCTAGACTGGTCCAGTCTGGTTTGGTCCAGTCTGGTCTTGTCTGGACCAGTCAAAACAAGTCTGGTCCTGTCTGTTCCACTTGATACTGGTCTGGTCTGGTCAAGACTGGTCTGGTCTGGTAGAATCCGTTCAAGAGCAGTCTGCTCTGGTCTAGACGGGTTCAGTCCAGTCTGGACTGGTCAAGTCCCATCTGGACTGGTCAGGTCTGGTTGAGACCAGTCTGGTCCGGTCTGGACTGGTCTAGTCTGGTCTGGTCTGGTTGGAACCGGTCTGGTCTGGTTGAGACCAGTCTGGACCCATCTGGTCTGGTCGAGTCCAGTCTGGTCCGGTCTAGACTAGTCTGGACTGGTCGGGTCCGTCTTGTCCAGAACCAACACAGGTAGCGGCACCAGAGCATCCGCCCAGTGTCTGTACCATTTGTTCAAGCCTTTGCAGCTGGTTACTGTGAGTGGTAGAGAGAGTAGATGGGGTGGGTGGGGCAGGGATAAGGGAGGGAGGGTGTGTGTGTGTGTGTGTGTGTGTGTGTGTGTGTGTGTGTGTGTATGTGTATGTGTATATCTGTCTTCTATTGTTTCCATTCTATTGCATAAGTGCACTGTAATTGACAGGAAGAAGTTATATTGTTTTCCTGTTCTTTTAGTTTTTGCCAATTAAAAATGTTGTGAGCAATGAGCCTCCATAGTTACTGTCTCTCGTCGCATTTCCCATTTGTTTGACTTATTTTTCTTAGGACTAAATTAAAAATTAAATCCTCAACCCTGGGCCAGTGTAGAAGTCTCCAAAAAGTCAAATCGAAGCTAAACCCCAACTTTGGATCAATTTGGTTTATGGCTCAGGATTCCATTGGCTTTTATTGTATTTATTTATTTATTTATTGTGGCAACAGTAAGAGAGATGCTTCATGGTATTTCATCGGAGACATTTTATATATTACTTTTCGATTCTGCTTTTGTTTTTTGACCTTTGGGCCCTGCCTGGAAAACGATGCTTTTTTTTTTCTGTGGTGTTAGCCGTGTTCATCCGCCGAGGACTCTGCTTTGATTTGTTTAATGTTGCTGCCTGCTACCACATACATCCTCCGCAGCACAGGGCTGTGCACAGAAGGTTACTGAGAAAGAGACACCAGTTTGCAGTTTCACAAAGAAAACAATTGTCTTTCTTTGGTTAGGATCTCTTTTTGGATTCCTTGTGCCTTCTTGATTGGTACAACTCTCCCCATACATCGTATTTTGTCTTTTATCGCCTAACCATTTATATCTCAGTGTGAGCCAGGGGGCCAGAATCTCTTGGATATTCTATATGGAATTTTGTATTTGCAGTATGAACTCTTTTGTCTGGGTTGTTAGGACAAACAGCTGATCTCTTATTCAAAGTGGAGAAATGTAAAGAATGTCGCCTTTAGGGCTGGAGAGGTGGCTCGGCTGTTCCGAGCACCTGCTCTTGCTGAGAAGCTCTCATGACCATCTGTAACTCCAACTCCAGGGGTCTGATGCCCCCTTCTGGCCTTTGCAGACACTTCAAGCATGTGGTGCACATGTATCCATGCAGACAAACACAAATACATACTTTAAAAAATGTTGCATTCATATCTGTTTTGCACAAGTAAGAGTTTTCTGTGTTGATTTTTACATAAGCCACAACAATGGCAAAGTGAAGTCTGCCCACTTTCAGTTTGCGCTGTTTCAAAGTTCTATGAGAACACTAATACGCTAAGGTGTAGACATGTAAGTTTCAGGCCAGGCTGGGCTACGTAGCTGGTTTAAGGAACCTGCCTCTAGACAGACAGACAGACAGACAGACAGACAGACAGACAGACAGACAGACAGATAAAAAGAATAGAAAAATCCTGTTCAACTCCTGAATCATAGGAAAAGAACCCTAAGACACTTGTGAAATACCGTGATGGCAAAATCCCAGGTTTTCGTTTTGCCTTTTAGTTCCTGCCATCTCTGCCACACACTGAATATAATGGTAGTTATTTCCATAGTTCTGTTGTATTGAATTATTCTCAATCATCATTCAAGTGTTCAGCTTCGTTCCCATAGAAATATCAATTTTCCTGAACTAACATGTTATGTCTTCATATAAAATGCATTGTGTCAATATACAATTAAATAATAAGAACAAGGGACTCACATACCTTAGAGCTAGGCACATCTCACCCCAGGGAAGGAGCTAGCTTGATTGCTGGGAGCGCATTTCTGCTTCCCAACCCATGTATAGATCTTTCTTATTTCCAATCTGTCATGAACTTAATACTTTTATAAGAAAAAATAAACAAATAAAAGGCACATAAAGTACAATCCAAATCTTAAAAGTTAATTTTAGAGACAACAAATAAAATTATGTTTCAGTAAATATTGTTAGAAGTAGTACAATATAATGCAAAAAGATAAAATTTGTTCATGTTCATTAAAAGCATGCGGTCATAAAATCACTATTGTGCTTGTTAATTTCCAATTCCCAATATAACTAGACAGAATGTTAGACTGCAAACTGATTACCCCAGTTGAACGTCTTTATGCGTGCTGTGAACACATGCTGTTCTGTCGGTGGAGTTTGCCTTGCAGATTGGTTTCCTTCCTGCTCATTTGGCCTGTCTGCCAGCGGCTGGGATAGCTGGTAGCTCACCTCAGGGCTGTGGATGGCGTACACTTGGGCTGTTTGAGATTCTGATTTAGTGACATCCATACCAGAGAACTTCCAAAGGGACGCTGAGGACAATGGAAAGGGTATCTGGTTTTAGTCAGTGTGAAATGGGCATGCTAAAGCAGTTTCAGCTCAGAAAATGCATTTAAATTTTTTTTCCAAAATAAAGTCCTAGAAAACTAGATTCCAATCCATCACCAAACCTCCGCCAGTTTCAGAGATTATTTCACACAACTATGGGTAAGTTTAGAGGATCTTTGCTCTAAAAAAGGGTTTCCAGTTTTAATATTTTTAGATTACACTTGATAAGGTAATGTAAGATTAATCTCTTATAGTTGCAATTGACAAACTAGCCTCAGATTCTCACTGTGCTCAGCTTGGTTTCTTGGAGCATGAATAGGTGATGATTGGCCTGATAGGCACTCGCTTGCAAGGCAAGGGTTTGCTGTTCAGGGACTAGAGTGATATTCCTGCCCGATGGCTATGCACACTTTCACAGATATTACTTTTATTTTATATGTATTGGTATTTTGCCTGCATGTGCATCTGTATGAGGGTGTTGGATCATCTGGGACTGGAATTGTAGACAGTTTTGAGCTACCATGTGGGTGATGGAAATTGAACCTGCGTCCTCTGGAAGAGCAACCAGTGCTCCTAACCACTGATCTCTCCAGCCCCAGGCTGTGCACACTTGTAAATGCCCACTCTCCGTTTATGCGCTGGCTTCCTCTGGTAACAGTTCGTAGTGGCCCACACTTACGATGTGCTCAGTTGGAGTCATCCTCGTTTCTCTCTGGCAGCATGGGTAGACAGAGGTTGGCTCAGAGAACCACTCCTGAGAAAAGCCACTGCCTCCCCAGAAGGTTCAGACCTTTCATGAGATTCTCTGACTTAACAAAGATTAGGGCCAGAGCACTCGCCCTTCCTGATTTTGCAACTTACCACAAAACTACAGCAAGGGAGATGGTATGGTTGAGACATAAGGACCAAGATTTTGATCAATGGAACAGAATTAAGAGTCTAGAAACCCTTCCTTTTAGAGCACATTTTCCCTCTCTATATAGCACATATGTTTTAAACAAGAATGCAAGCCAAGCCAGGGGTGTGGGGAAGGAGGAGAATCCCTTGAGCAAATGTCGCTGGAACATTTGGATATTCATATGCAAAAGAAAAATAACTCAATGGAGAATCCACACACACACTTTTACTAGTCATCAGGAAAACTGAAATAAATTTACAGACTGATCCAGATTGGTTCTTTCCAGATGAAACTTTCTACCTCATTGTAAGTTTCTCCCATTTACAAGTTCCTAAGATAATTCTAAGACAATAAAGGGGCAAGTCTTCATAGAACAAGAAAAACCAAAGGGAAATCCGAGGACATGCATTGGTCTTTTCTGGGGAGGGTGGGGCTCCCTTCAAAGTCTTTCACATTTTTTCTCAACTCTCCTTTTGGGGGGCTCTCTCCTATTCTGACCCTAACTTACTTTCGCTCTGCAGCTCTTAGGTTAAAAGGTGGGTCCCAGGAGAAGTCTTCCCTGCCCCTGAAATCCACTTTAGGGTTTTCTGGTATCCTCTCGCAAAGCACCCTGGGCTTTTCCTTCCAGCCACTCAACATGGTTTGCGATTTAAGTGTTTCACATAACCATTCCTTTGCCATCTAACTTTCAAGAGAATGTATATCCCTTTCATCCACCTCTAGATTCTAATTTTCTAGTTCTGGTCTCAATAACCGTGAGCCAGTTTTAATCAACCATCCACTAATCAATAAGCCAAATGGCAATAAATACTATCTCAACATTTTATTCTGAATTATGATTTGGAAGGAAAAATGAGCTTTTTGTTTGGATTTCATTTTTTAAGTTTTGCCTTGTTTAATATCCAAGCAGTAATGTGTATACTTTTCATAAAGTCTTCGCATTTGATGTTTTATTTTTATTGTTAGAATAGAAGCGAGTTAGATTTTTCTGGTATTTTGACCAGCTCTTTTTCTGTACGGTTTAGGTCTAGTTCTGTAAATCAAGAAATAAACAGCTATTAAAGCTAATATTAATTGCTTTTTAAATTCTATATACAAAGAGTCATAGAGGGCCCCACTTGCAACTAGCCCCCAACTAAAAATAATGTAATGTCTTTTTCTGAGTTAGCATGTGCACAATGATATTTCTAAACAAGGGCATATGTAAACCAACAGGAAGATTTGTGATGGAAAGCAGGAAAGGATCAACCAGTATGGCCACATTGGAAAGACAGGAGACCAGACATCCTAGGCATCTTCAGGTCCTGACATGAACCTAAGGTTTACATAGGGGAAGAATTGGCACAAAGGGTAAGAGCTGCGCCTGAGACACAGCCTGGGTGAACAGAGGTGGCTCAGCAGATGTCACTTCTGCTGTCACTCGAGGAGGCAGCTCTGTCCTCATGAAGTAATCATTCCTGTGTGGAGAGACAGTGCCAGTTACTATCCTGTGGTTGTTGCCCCACTGAGTGGGAGGGCAGTCTTACCATGTGCTGGTCTGTCTGAGCTCATTGTTCCTGGAATACCACCTGATGACCTGGGGTTTGGCCAATGCCTTCTTCCCAGGGATCATGGCACAGGATGTTGTAAAAGTGAGCAATGAAACACTGTAGTCACACTTTTTTGATGTCTTCAGTCTCGAGGTGAGTTGAGAAAGGCTACGTCAGTTTGGAGAAAAACCAATCTTTTATCACTCGTGTTGAGACAGACACCCTCAAATGATTAACACACCAACACGCAGGGTCAAGCAGGAATCTAACCCAAGGTTCTAGGACAGTGGAGACAGATGCAAAATGAGGGCAGAGACTCCAAGATTTATCCTGCTTGTTATTACCCATCAGGCCCAAGTGGAGAATCCAAGTCCTTCCCACAAGATCACCTTTGACTTCTGATAATCACTTAATAAAAATGTCTGCAGTGCAGAGAACTACACTTAGTGACTGCCTTATTTCTAAGCACCACAATTGTCCTACCAGAAAAAGAGAGAGCAGACAGAATGAATCAGCTACCTTCTCATAAGTATGGAAGCTAATTTGAAAAGGTTTTATGACCTTTATAGACAAACGAACCTTTGATGTTAATTCAGGGAATTAACTTTGGAACCTCAGAATTGACACGCCATCTTCAGTTCTCAGCTACTTCATAACCAGGCCAGTGACAAGGCTCACAGAGGGTGGTCTTGAGCCATGCTTTTTGGATTTGACAGAAAACAATGCATTAGCTATCCGGAACCTTCTGGAATCCTCCAGGAGATACAGCAGCAATTGCTACTGTCCTTTTTCATAGCTGGGTGGAAGTGGGAAGAGCCAGGCTAAGCTATTCCCTTAGGAACTCAAACAAGCTACTCTGTTTCCCTGAAATGGCTGGAGGTGACTTAGTCTCAGATTAGAAATGGGTCTAAACCAAAAATCAGCCGAACAAATAAAACAGTAAGTCAAAACAGCAACACCAGTATTGACTTGCAGCTCCCAGAATCTGCCCTTTCTCTCTGTGTCAGCTTCTTTATCCTTCACTCATATTTAACCAAGCACCGCATCCTTTTGTAGTGGACAGTCAATAAGCTTCACAAGGTGTGAGGGAGTTAAGGATATACTATTTGAAAATATGCTGCACTGGCATATAGACTATTTTTAATTAGAGACATTCAGAGAAATCATGGGTGCAGGTTACTCTGTCCTTCATTTCAGTTCTTTCTTTTTGTTTTGTTTTTTGTTTTTTGAGACAGGGTTTCTCTGTAGCTTTGAAGCCTGTCCTGGAACTAGCTCTTGTAGACCAGGCTGGCCTCGAACTCACAGAGATCCACCTGCCTCTGCCTCCCAAATGTTGGAATTAAAGGCATGTGCCACCACTGCCCAGCTCAAATACATTCTTTACAAAGGACCAACTAATTGGTGGATTCAGGGGTGCCAGGGAATGGAGGGTGTTGCTTACTTGACATCTGTCTCTGGTTGCCCGATATGACATCTTCTAAATTGCAACCCCAGACGAAGTTAAACAAGGCACAGGGTTGTGCAGGGTTCCTCTGTGCAGCCAGGGTCTCCAGGGATAACGATGTTCTGTAGCAGGGCCCTCTTCCTGCCTGGCTGTCAAGGGGAAAGTACAGATCATAAAATTCAGCCTCTAAACCCTTGGGTGAGGCTTCTCCTCTGTGCCCTTTAGAAAACGATAGCTGTGTCTTTGTGACGGATCAGTTTGTTTCTCTTTAGTTGGAAGGGCCCTGGTGCCAATGGGTCAGAGAAGACTAATATCAGAACAGGGACAGGCTAGGTAAAGCAGGGATTCTGCTCTGTTCCTCTTTAGACTTCTGGGGGTCCAGATCCAAGAAGTATGTTGCAAACTTTGGTGTAACAGAACAGACAGGAAAGAAAAGACTGGTAGCGATGATTTTGATATTTTTAAAATTTTGCATTTAATTATCACTTTGCAATAAACTATTGCTTATCTTGATTACCAAGTGGACTTAGTTTTGTTTTGTGTTTTGGTGTCCAACACTACAGACTCACACCACACCCTGGTTCTGACCTGCCCAGAATGAGGACTTAATAAATGTCAACAAACATTCAAATGCCACCACACCAAGAACAAGATATGATATCAGGACAATGACAGGCTTTAGAGAGAAGCAAATTTGACCTTTCTTGCTGGTCTCAGGAACTGATAAGGGGACAACAAGATCTGGGGACAGCAGGGAGTCTTGGGTACTTTCCAGGGACGTGAACTCCTGTCAGGCGAGGACAAAGTGACAGGCAGGGCAGCTTCTTTTTATCTTGGATAAAGACAGCACAGAAAAGAGAGGAACTGGAACCAGGGGGAGGAGGGAAGATAGAAAGAGAGGAGGATACTGGGTTGGGTGTGTCTGGGTCCTGGAGATCAGGGTACAATCCTCTCGAAGAGTCCCAACCCAGGCAGTAAATTTCCCTGAGCGGGGACCAGGTAAGAGTCCAGGAGTGGGAAATGGGAAATCCTTGAGTTTTCATTTCACACCCCATAAAGCACCCTCAAAATGCACTAAGGGAAAAACAGTTTACGGGTTTATACTCTGAGAATGACAGGGGTGGCAGGGAGGCAGGGAGCTCAGGACAAGCTGTCCGTGAAACTCTGAGGTCAGCTCTGTTTGTGCATTTGTAGATTGACAGGATGCAGTTGCTGTCACCAGTCCTTCACTGCCAGAGGCAATGCAGCTCTCCCTTCCTGACAGTCTGAAAAACCGCCCCCAAAGCATCCCTACCCTCCAACTCGGGAAGTGGGTCCATGCCACAGCAAAGAAGTAGGCATCGTGACCGGCTGCAGGGCTTTGGGGAATAACCACTGCATGGAATGTTTTCCTCAGGGAAGGGAACCTCATCTCTTCATGGAAAAGTGGGTGCAGGAAGAAACAAACACATGCCCACCACTTCACAAAACAGATTTAGAGAATTGTGATCATGTTAAGGATTGATTGCCTCCTAAACATGAAATTCCTCCCAAAGAAATGGACGCTTCACACACACACACACACACACACACACACACACACAGGTTGGTGGGCACAAAGGCTACCCTTTCCCTCTTCCCTCCTCCCCCTGGTTCCAGTCCCCTCTTTTCCATGCGTCATTCCTTTCCATCTCCACCTGAACTAGAAGAAAGCATCTTTGCTAACATTAATGTTGTCCCCCTGCAGCCAGTGCTGGCTTCATTTAAAGTAGGACATGACTTCCTGAATGAGAAACTATTATTTTCACCAACCCACAGATAAGACAAATCCATCTTCCATGGCCACGAAAGAGGGTGATCAATTCGCCTGCAATTTGGTGGCTTAACAGGCGATGATCATCTCTTATCGTCAAAGTTCTGTGGATTAGGTGGCTTGTCCTCCTTGCCAGCCAGGGTCAGCTCAGTGGTGCGGCTCAGAGAGTCTGCTTGCATTCGTTTGTTGTTTGCTTAGTTTTTGTTTTTTTGAGACGGGTTTCTCCATGTAGCCCTGGCTGTCCTGGAACTCACTCTACACCAGGCTGGTCTCGAACTCAGAGATCCACCTGTCTCTGCCTCTTGGGTGCTGGGATCAAAGGTGGGCACCGCCGCACTCAGCTTGGATTTGTTTTGCTTCTCTCTAAGGAAAACCTGAGCCCAGACATACAGACAGCAAGAGAGACAAGAAGATGTCTTGGTTAGCTTCATGACTCACCTTATTGATGAAGAAAGCTTTCCTTAGGCAATAGTCAGGTCATTTAAGATCACAACCAAGAAAGAAGTTATATCTGATGACTTCCAATCACTAGTGTTTGTGATAAGGACAGATGGGAAGTGGTTTGGCCCAAGGATTCTCCTCACCAACCACCCTGTCTTTATAGGTCCTGGCTGGGTCTGTTCCCATATCTACAGGACCCAGAGCAAGAATCCACAAAGAGTCTCCCTGGTTGAATAAAGCTAATACACAATTTAAAAGCAAAAACGATTGCTTAATATGGCAAGTACTGCATGTCCGCTGCTGATTTTGAGTGTCACTGCACAGATTGGAACACGGAGAGAAGGTAAATGGGCAGAGAGCACCCGGAGGGAACAAGTCCCCAGCATGCCAGGATAGATTGTGTACTCGCCTTCGGAAGGTGAGACTTTGGCGGCTTCCTTGACGGCCTTCCCACTGCAGGTTTTCAGCTCCTCCCTACAGTCCAACCTTTAGCGGTATGTTGCCACCATTCAGAAACCCTCCCAGCATGCATTGGGCATTTCCACTGATGGTCTTGGTGCAAGCATTTCCGTGTTCATCCCAGGAGTGGATAGGTGGACCTTGAGTCACGCTGTGACAGACCTGAGTGCTAGGTCCTTTGTGCTCCCGGACACATTTGTTATACACGAGCGGGGGTAAGCTATGAGGAGTCCCCCCAAAAGCTCGTGTGATGAAAGCTTAGTCTACATCAAGTTGTGCTATTAAAACTATCAGGATCGTGAAGGCATTAACTTCATCAGCCATTAAAGAATTCATAGAGTAATGGGTGGTTAAGAGGTGGAGCTTCACTGGAGGAAGTCACTAGGGTGTCTTTGTCTTTATCCTCAGGCCGTTTCTCAGAACCTCTCCACCTCCCGTCCTCCATGAGGCCAGCAGCCTCCACCGGGACACGCTTCAGCAGCCATGATGACTTGGCTCACCACAGGCTCACAGTCACGGAGCCAGCAGACCATGGGCTGAAGCCTATGAGACCGTGAGCCCAGGAACCTTCCCTCCTTTAAGTTGCTTTTCTCGGATACTTTGTTATACTATCTAGCAGTGTGTTTGGATAGGATGAGTTCCCTAACGCATGGGGCCCTGCCTGGAACTGCAGTCTCAGGGTGTTTACCTAATGCAGAATTTATAGCTGTTGGGACTGTCCAAAAAAAAAAACATTGCTTATGCAGGCACTGGACAGAACAGCCCTTCACTCACAGGAAGAGGAATAGGAGGATCAACTTCAGTAATGAGCTTTGATGCCCCATGGCTAATGAACGGGTGTCTAAAAAAATAAAAATATTCTTCCTCATCAGTAATAGGCACGGTCGTGGGGTTGGCCAGGTGCCAAATGATGCAAGTATTTAGAAGGAGCAAAGGACTAATCCTTCCGTCTATGAGAGTTCCTCACCTGTTGGCAAGGAAGGGTTTTAGAACCAAGACCTTATGTGTCCTTCTGTACAATGTTCCAAAGCCTGCATGCATATGGCTCCTTTCTCATAGAGACAGAGACAGAGACAGAGCGAGAGAGAGAGAGAGAGAAAGAGAGAGAGAGAGAGAGAGAGAGAGTTCCTTGTCTTGTCTTGGGACAAGAAACTTGAGCTCACGGGAACCTTCTTCACCACGATTTTTGACTTCACAGCTAAAAGAATGTTTGGGCTGTAGGGTCACACAGAGTGGCTCTATAACCTTTAATGTCTAGCAGGCAGAGTTCTCGCTGCGTCATCTCAGAGGGTGTGGCTTGACTCACATCCTACTCTTACCTTTCACGGGCATCTTTAGTGGCCACTATATAATTCCCAGTTCCCTGATGAGCTCAGGCACCTGAAACAGTTCCACCTGGAAACTCCAGGAACAGAAGCCTGTCCAAGGCAGACCTGGTGCCAGCCAGTTCCTTTCCTTTGTGAAGAGCTGTCTTTGTGACAGTCATTCTGGGACTTGGGGACAAACTGGTGGCGCAGACACCCATTATATGAACCAATAAGAAAGGAATGAGAGGTGAAATTGGAAAAGATAGAAAGGGCTAAAGAGCAGCTGTTGCTCTTGCAAGGGACCTGGGTTCAGTTCCCAGCTCCCACACTATGGCTCGTAACTCTCTGTAAATCCATTTCTAGGAGATCTAATGTCTTCTGACCTCCACAGGCATCAGGCGTACACATGGTTCACATACATACACACAAGTAGAACACTCACACATAAATGAATCTTTTAAAAAAAATAATAGAAGAAAAGTTTTATATTAACTACATGTCTGAAGGTAGGCTACCCAGGGAGGAGACATTTTCTTTGCTTTGCCTTTAGATTCTTTTTTTAATTGTTTTTATTAAACTGTATATTTTTTCTGCTCCCCTCCCCATCTACACTCTCCCATGGTCCCCATGCTCCCAGTTTACTCAGGAGATCTTGTCTTTTTTTACTTCCCATGTAGATTAGATCTATGTATACCTCTCCCAGGGTCCTCTGTTTTCTACGTTCTCTGGGATTGTGAATTGTAGGCTGTTTTTTCTTTGCTTTATATCTAAAAGCCACTATGAGTAAGTACATATTTTATTTGTCTTTCTAGGTCTGGGTTACTCACTCAATATGATGTTTTCTAGATCCATCCATTTGCCCGTAAATTCAAGATGCCATTTTTTTCCACTGTGTAGTGCTCCATTGTGTAAATGTACCACATTTTCCTTATCCAATCTTTGGTCAAGGGCCATTTAGGTTGTTTCCGGGTTCTGGCTATGACAAATAATGCTGCTATGAACATAGCTGAGCACATGTCCTTGTGGTATGACTGAAGGACATTTGGGAGGGGACATTTTCATTCACATATTCTGACCCTTGACCTATACTCTCATGCAATGTTATAAGATGGATTTCTGTGCAAGCTTGCGTCATGGGATGTGGTAAAGGCTATGTCGACAGGGTATTTGGTATTTCTGTAAAGGCAGAAGCTGTGGGGTGTGCTAGGCAACATTACAAAACAAACAACTACGAGAAAAACTCATAGTGGGATGTCTACAAGGCCTGCAGCATAGATTCTAAGGTGCCAGTGACAAACCAAATTACAATTCCACCACAATTTACCCCGGGGAACCAATGAATTTATTGGGTTTACTCAAAAAGCAGGACTGAGGGGTAACTGTCAGGAGTGTGGGTGACCCCAAAGCAGCCACACTGGCAAGTCTTCACTCAGCATTGATGATGGCTTCTCCACATCCTCAGAGATGGAACTCTCTTTCCCTAGTCTACAGAACTGCATACAAATGGCCGGATACTCAGATGAGGGTCCAATGATCCTCCCTGCCCATTCCTTCTAGGAAGGATTGGATAACAATTCACAAGCTCTATCATAATGAAGTCTTGCAAGTAGGCACAGCTGATCTCATAAAGATGGTGGTAGTGCGGCTGGGGGGTGGATAGTACCTTGCAACAGAGTGTTGCTAACTTAGGTAATAATAAAAGTTTCAGAGTGGGAGCTTGTAGTCCAGGATGCAGTGTATGCTCTGGCATATTGTGTTATATCTCCATTTGCTGGCACACACGGGAAGTAAGAGTGACATTATACCCTACTGGCTTAGAGTTCTTGATTGCTGGGCTTGGTAGGAGGCAATGGACAGGTAAGTCCACGATTTGGGTTACCCCAAACCTGACAGAACTAATTCATCCAACCTGATGGATGCTTAGGGAAAGATCAGACATACTCCAGATGGTAGCCTACCAGAGAGAAGCAGAGCGGGTTGTAATCATGAATCACCTCCCATTGATACCACAGCCAGTGCCTCAGCCTCCTTAGACTCAGATGACCCTCCTAGAGATGCCCCCACAACAACCTATACTTCCTCACTCTTCCTTCCTGTCCCAGGGCTTCTCTGATTCTGAGATATAAACCTTCAGAAACGTGCCCAACATCCATGTGTGCACACACCAGAAATAGGAAGAAATTAAAGTGGGAGATTCGCTGTCCTTCTCCCTGGAGCAAACCACCCAAAGGGCAGTGGTGTCGAACGGCACCTGCTTCATTGTGTGTGCGTGCTCATCCTTTCTGTGGGAAAGGAGTTCCCACGGGGCATGGTAGGAGAGACCTTGTCTCTACTTCATGATTATTGGGTCCCTACTTAAGACACAAGTAGCAAGAAATTACTCAAATAATTGGCTGGAATCGTCTACACCAGTGCTGCTGAGTAAAACTTGAAGGCAAGTTACACAAATAACTTTAATTTTCTAGTAGGTTTTTGCTGCTGTCATTTGTTTGTTTTGTTGATGTTGCTGTTGTTTTTCGAGACAAGGTCTCAGGAATCCTGGACATGGCTGGAGCTTACTATCTACAGCAGAGGCTAGCCTTCATCTTTTGATCTTCCTAACTCTACCTCCTGAGGGTTGGCATTACAGGCATGGACTACCAGGTCAGTTTTATGTGATGCTGGGTATCAAACCCAGAGCTTCCTGTGTGTTAGGCAAGCATCCTACCAATTGAGCCACATCCTCTGCCCTCCTGTAGCTATAGTTCAACAAGTTAAAGGAAACAGATTAAATTCATTTTAATAATATTGTATTTAACGTAGTGTATTCAAAATATCACCACTTCAGTTTATGATCAATGTACCAAATTACTGAGATATTTTGCATTTTATTTGAAGTACTAAATCTTTGATACCCCATGCATATGCAGTTCACACTCTCAGTGAAATTTGATCTAGGCTACACCAGTCAAGTACTCATTAGCTGCCTTAGGCTCATCATCAAAATGCTAAACCTGCAGATCTAGTGTCTTCCCCACTTCCAATGTTAGAGCACACATTAAGATGACTTGAAGGCCACGTTCATTTAGAACTACCATCTACCAAGCAAGTGACTTCTTCAAGCTGAGCAACCCTCTCACCTAGTAGGTGAATGCATCAAGATCGAGAATTCTAGGGACAGAGGCTGAAGTTCCAGGGCTTTCTATGAACGAGCCTCAGAGGCCATGTGACATGCTCTGATGATTAAACAGGGCATAAGTCTTCTCGGTTTCGAGGGGAAAGACACTAACTTTATTGCTCAATACAAGGTGTGTCTAAGAATTTGTGGGCAGGTCTTAAGTTTTTTAAAGTATTTACTTTATTTCTAATTGTGTGTGTGTGTGTGTGTGTGTGTGTGCGCGCGCGCGCACACACACACACACACACACACAAACGAGAATGCAGTGCCCATGGAGACCAGGGTCATCAGATTCCCTGGAGCTGGAGTCACAGGCAGTTATGAACCACTCAACATGGATGCCGGGAATCAAGCAAGGCTCCCCGGCAAAGGCAGTGTGCTCTTTCCCATAGAGCCATCTCTCTAGCCCCTGGAGCTATGCTTTCATAGCACCACATGGGCAAAAAGCAGGTGACAAGTGTGTTCCCTTCACTCTCCCAGGTGAAACTTCACAGTCCTCTTTTCAAAAATCCAGCTAGGCATGGTGGCCCGTGAATATACTCCCGGCACTTGGATGGTTGATCAGGAGGGTATCAGTCCAAAGCCAGCCTGGCACAAATCCCTCTAACAGGTCTAGTCCTCCATCCCTGATCCCTGAAATACTTCCCACATAAACTAAGTGCACCTAATAGTTATTGTGCTCTGTTTCCAGGGATACCCAGAGTACAGAGAGCCAGGAGAACCATAAAGGGCCATGTGGGAGAGGCAGGCATTAAAAGCCTCAGAAGTAAAATAAGTAGCATGTTGGATCATGTTAAATATATAGGAAAAATTGGTAGCTGGTAGGAGAGCTGATATTTTAGGTGACTTGGCTAAATAATGCCTTACTAAAATAATGTTGAGACAAGCCGATAAGCAGGCAATGACTGAGGATATTTGAGAAAAATCAAGCAATATAGCCAGGGAAAATGGAAAGCCACAGACTGGATCAGACACTGTTGGGGCAGAGAAGGGTAACAGGCTGTCAAAACAGACCAATTACGGATGGCTAGCGATGTTAGCTTATCATAAGGACTGGGCTGCACAATAATGGGTGTTTTGCAACTCTGAGATTCCATCTTTCTTTTTTAATTAAAAATTTCCACCTCCTCCCACTTCCCTCCCCTCCCCCCACCCGCTCCCCTTCCCCCTTCCTCTCCAGTCCCCCTCCCTCTCCAGTCCAAAGAGCAGTCAGGGTTCCCTGCCCTGTGGGAAGTCCAAGGTCCTTCCCCCTCCATCCATGTCTAGGAAGGTGAGCATCCAAACAGACTAGGCTCCCACAAAGCCAGTGCATGCAGTAGAATCAAAACCCAGTGCCATTGTCCTTGGCTTCTCAGTCAGCCCTCATTGTCCGCCATGATCAGAGAGTCCGGTTTGATCACCTGCTCCATCAGTCCCAGTCCAGCTGGCCTTGGTGAGCTCCCATTAGATCAGCCCCACCGTCTCAGTGGGTGGGCGCACCCCTCGTAGTCCTGACTTCCTTGCTCATGTTCTCCCTCCTTCTGCTTCTCATTTTGACCTTGGGAGCTCAGTCCAGTGCTCCAATGTGGGTCTCTGTCTCTATCTCCATCCATCGCCAGATGAAGGTTCTATGGTGATATGCAAGATATTCATCAGCGTGGCTATGGGATAAGGCCAGTTCAGGCGCCCTCTCCTCGCTGCCCAAGGAACAAGCTGGGGACATCTCCTTGGACACCTGGGAACCCCTCTAGAGTCAAGTCTCTTGCCAACCCTAAAATGGATCCCTTAATTAAGATATCTACTTCCCTGCTCCCATATCCACCCTTCCTCCATCCCAATCATCCCATTCCCCCAAGCTCTCCCCATCCTCCCCTTCTCCCTTCTCTCTCCCCATCTCCCCTTACCCCCACCCCACCCCACCCCCATGCTCACAACTTTTGCCTGGCAATCTTGTCTACTTCCAATATCCAGGAGGATAACTATATGATTTTCTTTGGGTTCACCTTCTTATTTAGCTTCTCTAGGATCACGAATTATAGGCTCAATGTCCTTTATTTATGGCTAGAATCCACTTATGAGTGAGTACATACCATATTCATCTTTTTGGGGTCTGGGTTACCTCACTCAGGATAGTGTTTTCTATTTCCATCCATTTGCATGCAAAATTCAAGATGTCATTGTTTTTTTACTGCTGAGTAGTACTTTAATGCATATATATTCCACACTTTCTTTATCCATTCTTCCATTGAGGGACATCTAGGTTGTTTCCAGGTTCTGGTTATTACAATTAATGCTACTATGAACATAGTTGAACAAATGCTTTTGTAGTATGATTGGGCATCTCTTGGGTATATTCCCAAGAGTGGTATTGCTGGATCCTGGGGTAGGTTGATCCCAAATTTCCTGAGAAACTGCCACACTGATTTCCAAAGTGGTTGCACAAGTTTGCATTCCCACCAGCAATAGATGAGTGTTCCCTTACTCCACATCCTCTCCAGCAAAGGCTCTCATTGGTGTTTTTGATTTTAGCCATTCTGACAGGTGTAAGATGGTATCTCAAAGTTGTTTTGATTTGCATTTCCCTGATGGCTAAGGAGGTTGAGCATGACCTTAAGTGTCTTTTGGCCATTTGAACTTCTTTTGTTGAGAATTCTCTGTTCAGTTCAGTGCCCCATTTTTGAATTGGGTTAATTATAATTTTAAAGTCTAGTTTCTTGAGTTCTTTATATATTTTGGAGATCAGACCTTTATCTGATGCAGGGTTGGTGAAGATCTTCTCTCAATCAGTAGGTTGCCTTTTTGTCTTAATGACAGTGTACTTTGCTTTACAGAAGCTTTTCAGTTTTAGGAGGTCCCATTCTGAGATTCCATCTTACACCTGTAAGAATGGCCAAGATCAAAAACACTGATGAAGCCGGGCGGTGGTGGCGCACGCCTTTAATCCCAGCACTTGGGAGGCAGAGGCAGGCGGATCTTTGAGTTCAAGGCCAGCCTGGTCTACAAGAGCTAGTTCCAGGACAGGCTCTAGAAACTACAAGGAAACCCTGTCTCGAAAAAAACAAAAAACCAAAAAAACACTGATGACAACTTATGCTGGAGAGGTTCTGGGAAAAGGGAACACTTCTGCATTGCTGGTGGGAATGCAAGCTGGTACAACCCCTTTGGATGTCAGTGTGGCGATTTCTCAGAAAATTAGAAAAGAAACTTCCTCAAGACCCAGTAATACCACTTCTGGGTATATATCCAAAGGATGCTCAATCATGCCACAAGGACATGTGCTCAAATATGTCCATAGCAGCTTTGTTTGTCATAGCCAGAACCTGGAAACAACCTAAATACCCCTCGATTGAAGAATGGATAAGGAAAATATAGTACATTTACACAATGGAGTACTACACAGCAGAAAAAAATGACAGCTTGAATTTTGCAGGAAAATGGATGGAACTAGAAAACATCATTTTGAGTGAGGTAACCCAGACACAGAAAAACAATTATCACATGTACTCACTCATAGGTGGTTTTTAATCATAAAGCAAAGAAAACCAGCCTACAAACCACAATCCTAGAGAACTTAGACAACAATGAGGACACTAAGAGAGACTTACATAGAGTTAATCTACATGGGGAATAGAAAGTAGAAAAAGACAAGATCTCCTGAGTAAATTGGGAGCATGGGGACCTTGAGAGAGGGTTGAAAGGGGGAGGAGAGAGGCAGGGAGGGGAGCAGAGAAAATGTAGAGCTCAATAAAAATCAATAAAAAATTTTAAAAAATAAAAAGAATGGGTGTTTTGTTTTGTTTTGAAGTCCATTGCAGGATTTCACACAGGATTCATTTGATCTATGACTTTAACAGAATTGCTGTGGCCACAATGCTGATAATAGAGGAAGAAGAAGAGGTGGAGACAAGTTTGGGGACTTTTGCATTAATCCTGGTGACAGACAAGGGTGGCTTATGCTAGGGGGAGAAAGAGGCAATGCTGAGGAGTGTGGCATTATTGATGCAATAAGAAATATGTATTTGGGGACTTTTTAGAGTGTTAATTCACTGTCTTCCCAGATTGTCAGAATAAGGCACTGTTTTTAAAGTATTTTTAAAATTTATGTGTATGTATGTGGGGGTGGGTAGGGATGCTCATGTACGCAGTACCCATGAGGCCAGAAAAGGGAGTCAGATCTGGAGCTAGAGTCACAGGCAGTTGTGAGCCCCCCAATATGGGTGCCGAGAGCCAACTCCAGTCCTCTGCAAAGCAGCGGGTGCTCTTAGCGGCCGAGTCATCTGAAAACCACAAAGCATGGTTTGAAAGGTTAGGTTCCTGTCTCTACTGACTGGCATCTGCAAGTGACAGGCAGTGATGGTTCCTGGTATCCCAGTTACGAAGAAACGGTTCTTCCTTCAAGAAAAAATAAAGTTTTAGATTTGCTTTTGGAGGCCAATTCGAAATTTACTTATGAGTCATATGGGAATACAGACGAAAGGAGAAACAGACTATAATCTACAGACAGTGTGAAAAGAGCCACATGGTCAGATCTACAAATGAGAGAGTTCCCCGTGGTGGGCTTGCTATGCACACTGGCTACTGGGAACTTGGGGTCGGTCAAGTCTAAAAGAAGTGAAAAAAGTTACCATCTTACCCCTGTCAGAATGGCTAAAATCACAAACACCAATGAGAGCCTTTGCTGGAGAGGATGTGGAGTAAGGGAACACTCATCTATTGCTGGTGGGAATACAAACTTGTGCAACCACTTTGGAAATCAGTGTGGCAGTTTCTCAGGAAATTCGGGATCAACCTCCTCAGGATCCAGCAATACCACCCTTGGGAATATACCCAAGAGATGCCCAATCATACTACAAAAGCATTTGTTCAACTATGTTCATAGCAGCATTATTTGTAATAACCAGAACCTGGAAACAACCTAGATGCCCCTCAATGGAAGAATGGATAAAGAAAGTGTGGAATATATATGCATTAAAGTACTACTCAGCAGTAAAAAAACAATGACATCTTGAATTTTGCATGCAAATGGATGGAAATAGAAAACACTATCCTGAGTGAGATAACTCAGACCCCAAAAAGATGAATATGGTATGTACTCACTCATAAGTGGATTCTAGCCATAAATAAAGGACATTGAGCCTATAATTCGTGATCCTAGAGAAGCTAAATAAGAAGGTGAACCCAAAGAAAAACATATAGTTATCCTCCTGGATATTGGAAGTAGACAAGATTGCCAGGCAAAAGTTGTGAGCATGGGGGTGGGGGCAGGGGTGGGAGTGAGGTTGGGAGAAAGGGGAGAGGGGAGAGGGAAGGGAGAAGGAAAGGACTGGCAACAGCTTGGGGGAGTGGGAGAGTGGAGATGGAGGAAGGGCAGATATAGGAGCAGGGAAGAAGATACCTACATTAAGGGATCCATTTTAGGGTTGGCAAGAGACTTGACTCTAGAGGGGATCCCAGGTGTCCACGGGGATGTCCCCAGCTAGGTCCTTGGACATCAGAGGATTAGGTACCTGAACGGTCTTTGCCCCACTATCACGCTGATAATTATCTCGAATATCACCATAAAATCTTCGTCCGGCGATGGATAGAGATAGAGACAGAGACCCTCATCAGAGGAACGGACTGAGCTCCCAAGGTCTACTTAAAGAGCAGAAGGAGGGAGAAGAGAGCAAGAAAGTCAGGACCGTGAGGGGTTGGTCCACCAACTGAGGCAGTGTGCCTGTTCTAATGGGAGCTCACCAAATCTAGCTGGACCGGGTCTGAATGAGCATGTGATCAAACTGGACTCTCTGATTGTGGCTGACAATGGGGGCTGACTGAGAAGCCATTGATAAAGGCACTGGGACTTGTTTCTACTGCATGTTCTGGCTTTTCGGGACCCTAGTCTATATAGATGCACAGCTCCCTAGGCCTGGATATAGGGGGGGAGGGCCTTGGACTTCCCACAGGGCAGGGTTCCCTGCCCTCTCTCAAGCAGGGTGGGAGAGGGAGGAGGGGATGTGGGGGAGTGGGAGGGGATTGGGAGGAGGGAAGGAAGTGTAAATAATTGAATGGAAAAATAATAAAAAAGAAAAAAAGTTACTCTGATTTAGAGGCTAAATAAGCCTCTGAGAAGGAAACCCTCCTTAAAACACTTGCTCTGCCTTTACCCACTAAGACACTTGAGGAACTCCAAACAGGTGGTCCAGTCATCTTCACAGAAGCCACCGGAGTGGGAGCCAGGGACACAGCCTGAGTTTTCAGATGTTTACTCAGTCAGGAGGGGCTGGCATGCTTGACCATACAGCGAAGGATTCTGGGAAAGGTCAACACAAAGAAGAGATAGTCTATAAAGAAGAGGTTTTACAAACTCAATGGTATTTTTGTATACTTTTTCTTTCATTTTGCTTTGTTTTGGCTTTTTTTGTTTTATTGATATTCTGCTTGTTTGTTTTGCCTTTTGTTTTTGTGTTTCTTTCTTTTCTTTTTTTGTTTCTTGCTTGTTTTGAAAGCAAGAAAAGGGGCATAAAGTTGGATGGATAAGGAAGTAGAGAAGATCTGGGAGGAATTGGGGGAAGGGGAAACACAATCAAAATACATTATATAATTTTTAAAAAGGTATGGAGAAAAAGAAAGATGTTTAGCGTCAATTTAAGCCTGGCTGTTAATGGGAGGATGGATCTGTAGGAGAAGGATAGTACACACACACACACACACACACACACACACGTGGATAGGCACTTCTCCAGCAGGTCAGGCTTGCACGGCTTAGAGTAGCAAGATGCCTGGCTGTGATAGTTTCTGAGGTCACACATGGAAGCATTGCTAAGGAACCCCCTTTCCACTAAATGAGCCCATGGGTCAGTTTCTGAGGTACATTGGGTAGGATTACAGCTGATAAGGTGAAGCCATGAGTCACAGGGGATATGACACATTTTTATATGAAACATCTCCATACACGGGAAATATTGCCTCTATGTAGGCAGTCTTCACAGCAAATTCTAATGGTGCTGGAATCCTTGCCTCTCCACTGGCAAAAGTCTCAACCAGACTTCACAGTGAAGTGTTCCTTTCCAATTTCTCCTTAAATAACCTCATCTGTCCCACCTCAGTTTCCCCTTATGAGATGCTGAGTTTTTTTGTTTTGTTTTGTTTTTTTCGAGACAGGGTTTCTCTGCAGCTTTTTTTTTTTTTAAGAGCCTGTCCTGGAGCTAGCTCTTGTAGACCAGGCTGGTCTCGAACTCACAGAGATCCACCTGCCTCTGCCTCCTGAGTGCTGGGATTAAAGGCGTGCGCTACCACCGCCCGGCTGAGATGCTGAGTTTTTAATCTTAAAGGTTGATGAGAAAGATCTATTTTCTTAGCTTCTTCACTGTTCAACAGGCATGTAGGACCTGCCTGTCAAGGGTTCAAAAGTCTCAGCCAGGGAGCTGGAGAGATGGCTTGGCAATTAGGAGCGCTTGCTGTGCTTCCAAAGGAAGGAAACTAGGCTCTCCGCACTCACATCAGATGGTTCTTAACTACCTGCAACTCCAGCTCCAGGAGACACGATGTCCCTTCTGAGCTCTGTGGACACCTTCAGGTTCACACACACACACACGCACACACACACAAATTTTTTTTTACAGTCTTAGCAGGTGTGATCTAAAGAGGAAGGAAATGTACAAAGGACTGGGCTTGCAAATCTGATCGTCCTTCCATGGGAATCTGGAAGACAGGGTATTAGACGGATATCAAGCCATATAAACAATAAGAGATTGTTATACCTGATCCCAAAATTAGCACCAAGAATAACAGGGCCTTCATGGGTGTGTGACTCTCGGAGGCCTGAGGACACACTGTCCCCATCACCCTGAGGCCATGCACAGCTCTGTAAGAATGGGACATGCACCACCCGGGCGCCTGTCAGAGCAGCGAGGACATCAGGTCTTGTAGCACCGCTGGCTGCATCATCTGAACTTCTAAGTTTAGGAACAAGACTCCATGGGCTGGGGGTGGGGAGAAAAGCATCCTGGTGACTATATACAGAGACCATTACAAGAGGGAATCCTATGGTGGGATTGATTAAGTGTGTAAGACTGCCATCACCTGCTATCACAAGTGGGCATCAAGGGTGCCTGAGAGAGAAAGAAGGAAGCGAAGTCCAACACCGTGCCATGAGGCTGCCCTTACAAATGGGGCTGACCTTTGCATGGAAGAGGCTAAGGTGTCTTTTTCTCTTGTTTGAAAAGAGTTTTTAAGTTTCCTTGAACATTTCCAAGTATAAGCAGCCTTATCTTCAAGATACATTTGAGAGTGTGGAGACTCAGGATGATTCCTTGCTAGTCTTTCAGCTCTTGCCTCCTTGGTGGGGTAGGGCTGTACCCAGTGTGAAGAGCCACCAGCCTACGTCAAAAGATACTTGTACCCTTGACAGCGGAGTATTTGAGTGAAATCTGCTTGTCAACCTTTCCCCTGGAATGCTCCCATCCTCTGTCCTAGGTTATCTAAAGGTGGTGGTTTCGCTTAAACTCCTGGGTTATTACAGAGAAAGAACGCAGAGCCCTGTGGCATTTTTGGACTGTGGGATTTTGATTCTTTTCCCCCAGAGGCACAAGTGAGTAGGACAGTTAACGACTGTCTTTTGAGGTGCCAAGAGTCATGAAGTCTTTCAGTAGTTGAGCCCAGAATGCAGCCCCAGCAGGACAAGGCCTTCCTTTGGTGTCTCTATCTTCTTTTCTTCCCGTGACCCACTTGTCTCCCAGGTGAGCAGGTGAGCACATTAACCACTCAAGGCGGACAGAAAGCACAAAGAGAAGGTATTGTCCAAAGCCTTGGGTTCCAGGAAGAATAAAGCCCAACAGGCCCAACTCCAGGTGAGAGCAATCACCTGTGAAAGTGGGGTCACACCCCGGAACATGAGCAATTATCTCCTGAAAGCCAGCTGTCCCTCCGAGCAATACGGAGCTATTTTAGCCACAGTGTAGGACCAGAACAGAGGAAGATCAACAAGATCACAGCTTGACTGAGACGGCCCAGTTACACAAACCTTTTTGTCTATTGTTTTAATCCCTTCTCTGCTTAAGCCTAAAGTTCACATCAGTCCTCAGATGAACCCGGTGACACCAAACCTCTGGGTTAGTTCCCCTTTCTGACTATCACCATAACTCATCCCTTTAACTGGTGAATGGGAAACAGCAGCCAAGCTAAACCTGCCAGGGCTGCCAAGGACAGGACACGTGTTCCAAAACTTCTGCCACACTACGAGCCAAAAAGAGCCCGGCCTAATTGAACATTTCTGTTTACATGAAATCTTAAGTTTATCGTCTAAGACATTTGGTGCCACGTCAATAATATATAAACACAAGCACAGATGATTAGCTGCACAGAAAAACAGACCAAATCGTTGGGAGCTTCCATTTATGATTATCACCTGCTGGGCTGTAGTTACATTACATTGATGATCTGATTATTTCCTCCAGAGCACTAAACAATCTTTAGTCTGGAGTCTGTGCCTCCTCTTGTACAACTCTTGACAACAAAAGCTGGAAAAACACATCTCGAAGGTGCAGAGCTTAGGCTAATCATTTCCAGGGCTCGTGCAGTCGGCCAGTGAAAGCTAAAAGATGAGGCCAGTGCAGAGTTTAATGTTTTTTTTTCTTGTTCTAAATGCTGAGCCACAGTGGGAGAAATGACGCCTTCAAAGACTAAAATTTACTGAAATATAGTTTTGAGCCATATTCCCCCACTTTTTAACTTACACTAGGACTGAACTCTGTTCCTTTTGCTTGCTTGTGTATCCAAAGGCAATCAGCCTGGTCTGGACAATCGAAGGACCTGTCTCACAGTCGTTAACTGACTAAATTCAGGTGAATGATTTCTTCCCGGGCTCCCCTGCAGACCTTCTCGGAACTGTGTCCCTGTGGTATTTAAAAGAGATGGTTACAGTCAACAGATGGGGTGTAAGCTTTCTCAGGAAATGAGAATCATGGAGTCTATAAATTTGCCTGTTTGGGCACTGGCAAGTTCTACAAGCCTTGGAACATTTTCTGGTGAGACACTGGAATTAAAATGGGATCAGAAACTTCAGCAGAAGAGAGCTTTGAATGCTGGTGAGGAGATTGCAGAGCTCCCTATTTTCTGGTGAGACACTGGAATTAAAATGGGATCAGAAACTTCAGCAGAAGAGAGCTTTGAATGCTGGTGAGGAGATTGCAGAGCTCCCTATACCTGAGGTGACTAGGCTTACAGAAAGCAAACAAAATAGGAACAGCTGGAAGGACTAATAGGAAGAACTTAGGATCAAAGAGAGGGACTAGAGGGTGTCCCCCACAGAAACAGCCTTTCCTGGTGTGTTTCTGACACAGCACGTGTTGTTTAATGAGGTTTGATACTCTGGGTGTCACACCATAGTCAGTTCACACCAACAGGGTCTCCAATGGCTCTACTGGAGGCCCAAGAGTGGTGTAAGCTATTGGTGGTACAGCTCTTATGGTGGTATCCTCTTCCACCCCCGATAGTTCCATCTAACCCAGGAGAGGGCTACGGAGAGCTCCAAGGAGATTCCTATCTTCAAGGCCAGGGTCACTCATCAAGCACTGTGGGAGTTTCTGGCCAGAAACAGAGAGAAAGAAGTGAGAGCAGCATGTGGGACAAAAGGGGAGAGCGGAGCAGCTAAGTGGTCATCAAGTAAATTCTCCAACACTGCTTCGGAGTTGGTCCCTTTGTGGTCACCAGGAAGGATGTCAGTAGCACTAGGCAGTAGGGTGTGAACTGGACACATAGCTCCACGTTACCTGTACCAGCCAAGGGGAGCTTTTGTTTGGGTTTGGTTTGGGTTTTGTTTTGTTTGCTTTGGTTTGGTTTGGTTTGAATTTTTAAGACAGGATTTCTCTATGTAACTGCCCCGGCTGTCCTGGAACTCACTCTGTAGACCAAGCTGGCCTTGAACTCACAGAGAGCCACCTGCCTCTGCCTCCCGAGGGCTGGGTTTAAGGGTATGTGCCACTACTTGGCTGTCTGGAGAGTTCTTTTCAGAGACCTTAACCCAGGAGAAGAAGAATGCTTGACTGCATCTCATAAAAGAATTTCAGAGCCTGGCGGTGGTGGCGCACGCCTTTAATCCCAGCACTCGGGAGGCAGAGGCAGGCGGATCTCTGTGAGCTCGAGACCAGCCTGGTCTACAAGAGCTAGTTCCAGGACAGGCTCCAAAGCCACAGAGAAACCCTGTCTCGAAAAACCAAAAAAAAAAAAAAAAAAAGAATTTCAGAGGCAGGCAATATGAAGCAAAGTCGGAGGGGTTTTTTTTAACAATTTATTTCCTATTATTAACTATGTATATATACTGTGTCTGTGTGCCGGTGTGTGCACACATGCGCAGTGCCCACAGGGTCAGAGGCAGAAGTCAAATCCTCCTGGAGCTGAAGCTTTAGGCTGTTTCAAGTTTCCCACTGTGGATGTTGAGAGCCGAACTCAGGTCCTCTGCAACAGCAGTTGGTGCTCCTAACAATCACGCTGTCTCTCCAGCCCTAGGGCTGGAGTTTATTAAGGAGAGAATTTTTTTAAAACATGAAGTTAAATATGAGTGTGAACAGAGACACTTAGGAAATGGACAGTACACACTCAGGTGTAGGCCTGGGCTTCCAACGAGAGTCACGGTTCAATTAGAATTAAGTTGTTACGACAGCCACATGTAACTCTGGTGGCCTCTGAAGTCACACCCCAAAGGGCTGCTAAGAGCTTTGTTTTCTCTTTCTTGGTAAATGAGACCAGAGAACGATTCTTGAGGTTCACTGGGTAGGATTACAGCTAATATGGTAATGCCTAGGTCATGAGGTTCCCACAAGGAAGTTAAGTTACATTTTCACTATAATGAAATTTACAGTCTTATTTCTAAGATTCTCGGGAAAATTCCACACTCATACATGAGAAAGAAAATAAGTCATCCTTAAACGTCAACTATTATTGAACATAGTTCATTGCTATTTAATAAATATATAAACAGCACAATCCCTGGCTATGGTAGCATTCTTATTGAAAAGATCTCTGTATACAAGGAATGTTATCTCTATAGGCAACTTTTGGTTGTTAGTTATGTTGGAATTCTTGCCTCTCAGTCTGTAACATGCTTCACGTGTTCTGGGTGGAGCTTGCAAAAACCGGAAAAGATCCCAAATGACCATGTTTCTCCACACCCACTTCCAGGCTGGTTCCTACCCTAATTCCGCCACAAGCAGGCCTTACTCTTCAAAGGACTTCTGAGTGAGGGGCTCCTTTCACTCCCACATCCCCTTTGTTTTCCCTGTCTTTCTAGCCCACTGTGACCTTTGACCCACTTCCTCTTGCATTCTTGGTCCTCTACTTCCTGTTGCATTTGCACTGTTGTTCCCCCTTTTAGAGCTAGCGTGATGAGTATTATATAGCCAGGAACAGCATTCTGAGGACTGCCCTGGGACTTCCTGATCCTCCTCGCATATAAATACCAGGGCAGGCCAGTGTGGCAGAGCACAGTGGGCATAAACCCTCAGGCAAGCTGAGCCTTCCTTCCAGGAGGATGAGGAACTTGGGGGCTGCCGTTTCCATCTTTATCCTTGTGGCTGTCCTTGGATCCCAGGCTGGGATCACACATGGTAAGTTCACTGAACCCTCTCACCCAGTAGGCGTCTATGGGAACTGCAGAAATGGAGAGGAGAGAGAGGAGGGATCACTGCCCTCCTGGAACTGCTGTCCATCCTTGACATGGTGATGGGAGTTACTAAGAAACGGCCTCTGTCTGCAGCCTTTAGACCCTGTAGAAAGCTAGACACAGATGCTGGGTCCCATTTAGGGAAACAGTTATGCTTGATACATTTCTTTTAGCTGACACAGGATTGTGTTAGCTCCGAAGAACTGGAGTAAAAATTCTAAGTCTGAGGAGAAGCGGACTTACATGATAAAGTATCAGACACCACCTCCAAAAACAATCATTTTGGAGACGTGGGATGAGCAGGTAATCACTTCTATCCAAGTTCCTTTAACCATGCTATTCTTTTATTTGACAAATGCATAGCCATCACTTCTTATGTGCGGGATAGCTACCGTTCTGTCTTAGGGCTTCTAGCACATTGATTCCTTCTAACAAGCTTCATATTAAACAATGGAAATTTGCCTTTTTTGTGGGGAGAAACAGCAGACCACTAATGATTTATATATATAAATTATATATATAATATAATATAAAACTATATATATAGTTTTATATACATATATAATTTTCGAGATAGGGTTTCTCTGTAGCTTTGGAGCCTGTCCTGGAACTAGCTCTTGTAGACCAGGCTGGCCTCGAATTCACAGAGATCCACCTGCCTCTGCCTCCCAAGTGCAGGGATTAAAGGCGTGTACCACCACTGCCTGGCAATTTTATATATCTTTCTCTATTACTGTGATTGCTGCCATTTTATAAATGAGAAACAGAACCGTAGAAGTCATAGCTTTAAGATTAAAGGCTAGGAAATGGTGGACTTGGAGCAGGAGCTATCAAAATGACATAGTCATTTTCATTTTGATCTTTTCTGGGTTTTGCAAGCTCCACCTACAACAAGTGAAGCATGTTACAACGTATCCACATGCCTCCTTTATGCAAGCCATGCTTGCCGTGCTGACTGCACCATCTCTTGGTGTCCTGGGGGCATAATTCCTTGACCCCATGTGAATATCAAAATCCACATATTTCCTGTCCAATTTTAACCCATGCATATACTCATCTGTGCATTAAAAACTCTAGACACTTGTAAGACTTAAAACCACTTAAATGCCAGTGAGTACTTATTATATTGTTGCTTAGGGAACGAGGGCAAGGAGGAGTCTCGAGTGCTTCAATTATATTTCAGGAAGAATGTCCATGGTTGGCTCTGGATGTGGAAGCTCCAAATATGGTAGACCAGCTCTATAAAGGGGATGCGCTCGGGACAGTGGGAAACAATTGCTGGATGAGTTGATAGCTTAATCCTTATTGCTAAAATCATTAATGTATGCTTTGATATAAGACGTGAATACCAATTTTTCAGTTAGATTTGTTTTATTCTCGTGTATGTGTGTGGGAGTGAGTGTGTGCATGTACACATGTGTGCAGATGCCTTTGGAAACCATAAGAAGCTGTTACATGCGGTATGAGCCACCTGACACGCATGCTGAGAACTGCACTCTGGTCCTCTGTAAAAGCAGCAAGTGCTTTAACTACTGAGGCATCTCTCCAGCCACTAACTATAAACTTTTTTTTGGTGAGGAGGGGGGTTCAAGATAGGGTTTTTCTGTTTAGCCTTGGGTGTCCTGAAACTCGCTCTGTAGACAGGCTGGCCTTGGAACTCATAGAGATCCGCCTGCCTCTGCCTCCCCAGTGCTAGTGATTAAAGGTGTGCACCACCACAGCCATCTTAACTATTAACTACCTTTTCAGCTGTGATAACCTAACTTCAAATTAGAAAAGAGGGAAATGAAGGATGGAGAAAGGAAAGGGGAAAGAAGAAGGGAGGGAAGGAGGAAGTAAGGAAGGGAGGGGGAAGAACAGAAGACAGAAATGAGAGAGGGAGGCAGGGAGAAAAAGGAAGAAAGGGCTGGCTGAGCTGCATTTGCCTCATATCACAAGGCAGCTTTACAATGCTTTATCCAGAATCTTTGGCACTACATGAATTTTGCAATGCAGAGTTTTGATAAGTTAATATAACACAACAATTTCACTTCTGGGTATTGACCAAAAAACTTTCAAAGTAGATACATGGAAAGACTTTGATACACTCACATTCCTAGCGGAATTATTTGCACCACACAGAAGGAGGAGACACTGCCTACTCATCCACAGATGAAAGGGCAAGCGAAATGTGGCAGGCACACTTCTGCAGGGGAGTATTCCTCAGTGTCGAGAGGGTAGGGCGTTCTGGTGTGTGCAGAACAACGGATGAACGCTGAGGGATGGCTCTGGTGAGTGGGAAATGCCAGCCACGAAGGGCCGGCACCGCCTGGTTCCAGTCACGGGCGTTACTTAAAGAAGTAGATTTGTAAAGACAAAAGAGGCGCATGGTGGTGCTGGTGCGAGCCAGTAAGGTCGGAGGACCATGAACCAGAGGTCAGTCTGACAGACACAGCAACACCCTGCCTTTCAAACAGAGACCACATAGAGGAAGTAAAGTGATAATTGCTAAGCTGAGGGGGGAAAGATGGGAGGTAATAGTCAACGGGTTCTGAATTTCAGTTTTGCTGGCTGGAGAAGTTATGGGTGGATGGGGTGCTAGTTACACACTAGTTTGACTGTGCTTGATACCATTCAAATGGGCACTAAAAATTATATAAATCATGAAAGAGAAACAGAGAAGGAGTGGACAGAGGGGAGTGAGGGAGGGACTGGGAGGAGAAGAGGGAAGGGAAACTTCAGTTGGAATGTAAAAACAAAAAATAATAGACACACAAAAGTATTTTAAAATTTTATATATATATATACATATATATGTATATATATACATACATATATATATATATATATATATAAATAAACGGGGCTGTCAAGATGGTTCGGTAATAAAGACTTCTCCTGCCTTGCAAGCTTGGTGAGCTGAGTTATGTTTCCCAGATCCTACAGATAGGTGGGAGAAGAGAACAAACTTCACAAAATGAGTTGTCTTCTGACCTCCACAAACACACCCACATCACATCCTTCCCCACACCCCCCCACATACATCCCTACACATACACACATACACTCCCCACACTCACTCCTCCATACCCCCACCCCCACCCCACACGAACATACATACACATATACACATGCACCCAACACACACACACACACACACACACACACACACACACACACACACCCCTGCCTGTTTCCTATCCTAGCTCTGATCTAGGAAACATACTGTAATCAAACAGGGTAACAGTGTTCTTATAACATATGTGTGTGTTTATACTAATGGAACAAACAGTAAAAAGGGAAAAACCTCCACTACACTGTAAAGGACATCATACCACCAAATGGGTTGCTAGAAAACTTGTTTCTAGAGTCCTGTGGATTCCAGATGTGTAGACACATGTGGCCTATCACACAATGCATGCTCAGTTAACTTATCTGTGTTAGATTTGCAGCTGGTTTTTAGTATTTCAGAATCTAAAGAAAGTTTTTATTTCTCAAATATTTTTGAAGGATCTCAGAGCGGGGGAAATCTCATAGCAAAAAGACACACTAGCCTAGGGCAAACACCTTCAACCCAGATAGGTTAGCAGAGATCCAGCAACAGAGTCTGCCTGCCTTCAGATGGGAGAAGGGGAGTACGGCATGGTGACACACACAGTACTGTTAGCACTCCAAAGGCTGAGGCCGTATAATTGAGACTTCAAGGCCACCAAAAACTGGGATTGGAATCTATGGTGAATGAAGGGGCCAATCATGACATTCTTTCCCCACCCTGTCTGTTTCTTCTAAAAACAGCAATAAGAGAAAAGAGGGACATTCATCACATTGAACCTCACGCAGTTTATCAAGGTAAGTGACCAGACACAGCATATTTTAAAGAACTGGGTGGATACTGTACTGCAGCTTCACTTTCCCTACTGATGGAACAGGATGGGAGGGCCCCGAGGATGGTGAGCATCTCTGGGAAGAGTAGCATGGCCGTGGGGACTCACTCACGTCTCTGCATATGCCTCGGCGTCCCGAGTCCAGCTGTTAGAGCGGAAGCATGCCCCGAGTTCTGGGCCTTCTCACCACCTGTGGGGCTCCCCACCCCACCCCACAGGACTCTTGAGAGCAATGACTTGGCATTTGAGTGGGCCTTTGTCCTCCTACAGGCATTCCAGATGCTCCAGACTGTTGCTTCTCCTACGCCTCACAGATCCCATGCTCAAGATTTATATATTATTTTCCAACCAGTGGTGGGTGCATCAATCCAGGCATCATGTAAGTGTCAAATTCACCTCCTGGAGGGGAGTGTCCCAGTTCTTAGATGACCTAGTGAGTAGGCTTGCAGAAAAGGGCCATCCTTGGATCTCACCAGGGGAGGAGATCAGGGTCTATAGAAGGAGACAGCAGGCAGAAGTCTGCCTAGAGAATATCAGGCCTAAATACAGTCCCAGAGGGAGGTGGTGCTGAGCCTTCTCCTAGAAAGAACAGACTGTCGAGTAGAAAATTGGAGGGTCCAGAGAATAGGGCTCCCCTTCCCTATTTACTAGAGACCACTGTTTGTAATCTTCCTTCCCCTTTTTCTCCAGCTTTGTCTCCAAGAGGAGGAAGCGGTTCTGTGCCAATCCCCGTGATCAGCGAGTTCAGGAGTGCATAAGACGGCTGAAGCAAATCCCGGGATCTAGGAGCACAGTCATAGTTTGAGAAGGAGCCCTTATACTGCCAGCCACTCTTTCTGTCATCCCCAGTGACCACCTAGGAGGATCTAAGCATTTATTTTTATAGACGCTTAAAACATTCGTTCTGCTTTTCTGGTTGAAAGCAGCTCATGCAGTATTTATATGGATTTTTTTTTGCATAGTTCCTCAGCAGATCATAAACAGATAAACTATTAGAGTGGCCTTTGGGGGCTTCGGAATGTGTATGGCTCTGATACTAACTTAAGCCAGGTACACCAAGCCAATATGAAATGAGTTTTGCCCTAGCCCATACACATATTCAACTTTGTGAGGATCCAGCTGTTTTTCTACCACTCTAGAGCAGTAAGCATCACCCTCACCCCCCAAAAATAAAGTGCATCCATGTAGCCACAGGTCGGTCGGTCTGTCTGTCTGTCTGTCTGTCTTTCTGCAGATTCACAGAACTGTGGGGCCAGTCTGAAATTGGTCTGCTGGGGAGAAAATATCACACTCACTCACCTTGAATTTCTAAGGGAAATCATGTAACTTTGGGTATTTTCTTCAAAACCAAAGACATGTTGTTATAATTTTTAAATTTCTGAGAACACAGCTTATTCCAATGTAGACTTCATATCAAAGATGTATTTCACCCACTATTGAGGGAGCCATTAAATTGGCTAAAATGTCTTTGGGTTTTATACCTGTTTGGTGGGGTTAAGAAATGTTAGGGGTCTCTGAGAAGCTGAGGTACAAAGGCAACATCAGCCATGAACCCAGGCCTTCCCTTTAACTGCTCTTAGAGTCTTTGTATTGCTGTAATATATTAGATTATGCTATGATGAAATACGCATTTGCGAGTCAAGTGGATGACTAGAGGCTACCTCTATATAAGCAAGTCAAGTGGAGAATGAGGGTAAGAAAAAATATTCTTTAACCCAGAGAGAAAGCTAAGAGGCACTTCAGAGCCATGGAAGGGAATGAAAGGAGGGGGGCAGGAAATACCTCCCCACGTGCAGAGAAGTAACTGATGAATGGAGTCTAAGTCATGCTGTTCCCCAGTGGGAGGAGAAGACAGCTTCCAGTCACAGGACAAGCCTGCACCTCTCATGAGGCTCAGAGACATTGCAGGTTTTGCTAAGACAGTATTTCCTCATTTGGATGGGTCAGTGATGGAGAGAAACACCATCTGTTCACCTGCCTGAGTAGGAGGGCAGCAGCCAGGTGCCCTCCTGAGATAAAAAAATCTACTAATCAAAATTGAGCTGTTCTGGGAGCCCGAGACTAGGGAACAGCTACCAGTTGGGGAGTCATGACTTGGCTTGCCACAACCTCTAGTGAGGGAAGTTGTTGGGTTGTGGAAGGCTGAAGGGCTAGACACTGATGAATTGAAGATTCATGTCACAAGTTAGCTCAGGCTGAGACAAGCACAAGAGCAATAACCCTTCCCTCAGTGACCAGGAACAGATCCCGTCAACTGAGAATAATCCTGGGTTTGAAGTTCTGAGCCTGAAGCAGGTGAGCAGACCAAATCCTAGAGCCAGCTGTTGTTCACTGCCATAAAGCCCAAGACCTCTGAAATTCCAAGAGCATACAAGATACCTACATACTGACAAAAGGCGACGCAGGGGAGGAAATGTTCTGTTTCAGCTTATGATCCAAGTCACAGTCCACCACCACAGCAGGGGAGTCACTGCGGCAAGAGTCTGCACGTCCACAGCCAAGGACAGAGAGAAATAAAAGCATTCACATTCATTCCTTGCTTAAATAGTATTCATCCAGCTTCCTGTACTCTTACACAGTCCAGAGCCCAGCACCTGAAATGGTGCCATCCACATACAGGATGGGTCTTCCCACCTTCATTAACAACCAAGACAATTCCCCATACACGTGCCCAAGGATCAACCTTATCTAGATAATTCCTTATTAAGACCCTTGTCCCCGGTGACTCAAAGCTATGGCATGTTGCCAGTTAAAGTAACTGACACAACACCCACAGAGGCATCCCCCCAGCAGAGTGATTCATACTCAAGAGGTCTTGAAAGTATGAAGACAGGTCCTCCACTTAAACCAACCTCAGTGTTGTGGTTTCCTTCCACATTCCCAACTCATTTGGGAAACACCCTCCAGATAAAGCATAAACCACACCAGGGTTACAATCTGGCAAATCGTAGGAGGATGAGAGAGTCTGCCCAGGGCACAGAAGGAAACTTAGGAGGCCCACAGAACCTCTGTTCTGCAAAGAGTGGGAACTGCAAAAGCAAAAGACAGTGCAGAAGGATGTCACATGCCTGTCCAGTGCAGACTCAGTACAGGATGTCACACACCTGTCCAGTGCAGACTCAGTACAGGATGTCACACGCCTGTCCAGTGCAGACTCAGTACAGGATGTCACACGCCTGTCCAGTGCAGACTCAGTACAGGATGTCACACGCCTGTCCAGTGCAGACTCAGTACAGGATGTCACACACCTGTCCAGTGCAGACTCAGTACAGGATGTCACACGCCTGTCCAATGCAGACTCAGTATAGGATGTCACACACCTGTCCAGTGCAGACTCAGTACAGGATGTCACACGCCTGTCCAGTGAAGACTCAGTACAGGATGTCACACACCTGTCCAGTGCAGACTCAGTACAGGATGTCACACACCTGTCCAGTGCAGACTCAGTACAGGATGTCACACGCCTGTCCAGTGCAGGTACAGTATAGGATGTCACACACCTGTCCAGTGCAGACTCAGTATAGGATGTCACACACCTGTCCAGTGCAGACTCAGTACAGGATGTCACACGCCTGTCCAGTGCAGGTACAGTATAGGATGTCACATGTCTGTCCAGTGCAGATTCAGTACAGAATCTCATACGTCTGTCCAGTGCAGAGTCAGTACAGGATGTCACACGCCTGTCCAGTACAGACTCAGTACAGGATGTCACACGCCTGTCCAGTGCAGACTCAGTACAGGATGTCACACGCCTGTCCAGTGCAGACTCAGTACAGGATGTCACACGCCTGTCCAGTGCAGACTCAGTACAGGATGTCACACGCCTGTCCAGTGAAGACTCAGTACAGGATGTCACACGCCTGTCCAGTGCAGACTCAGTACAGGATGTCACACACCTGTCCAGTGCAGACTCAGTATAGGATGTCACACACCTGTCCAGTGCAGACTCAGTACAGGATGTCACATGCTTGTCCAGTGCAGACTCAGTACAGGATGTCACACGCCTGTCCAGTGAAGACTCAGTACAGGATGTCACACGCCTGTCCAGTGCAGACTCAGTACAGGATGTCACACACCTGTCCAGTGCAGACTCAGTATAGGATGTCACACACCTGTCCAGTGCAGACTCAGTACAGGATGTCACATGCTTGTCCAGTGCAGACTCAGTACAGGATGCACACGCCTGTCCAGTGCAGACTCAGTACAGGATGTCACATGTCTGTCCAGTGCAGACTCAGTACAAAATCTCACACGTCTGTCCAGTGCAGACTCAGTACAGGATGTCACATGTCTGTCCAGTGCAGACTTAATACCAGCATAAACCATAGGAAATACAAGAGTCTACAATTCAACTGGTCCTCTCCCTTCTCCATGCATAAAAGGAGATTCTCAAGAGAACACAAACATCTGAACTGAGTAAGGAGCATGACGCATGATATGAAAGAGAAATTCAACAAGGGCATAGGAACCCTGAAGAAAACTACAGTGAACTACAGGGAGTTCAAAGTGCAATGAGTCAAATTAGAAGTTCTACAGAAAGCCTCACCAACAAAATCAGTAGAACGGAAGGGCAGCAATCCGAGCTTGAAGGTCAGGTACAAGGACAAAGATGAATTAATGAAAAGATATGAGCTGGACTTTCGAGCCACTGGGGACACTGGGAGAAGATGAAATACAAGAATCACAGGTGTAAAAGGGGGTGAAGAACTCCTGTCCAAATGCACACAAGACATTTCCAAGGAAATCCTGGCACAGAACCATCTATTCGCAGAGGAGGTGTCTAGAACACCAATACACCAGGCCTGAACTTCCTCTTGTCATATCACAATTTGATATAGATATGATATAGATATGAATAATTTGCATTGATATGGATTTTGCTTTAGTGATTTAAATTTAAGGTCAATTTTGTTATATGTATTTCTGATCTTGATTAAGGTATTGTGATTGTGTAGTTCATTTAAAAATGTAATGTATAATTAGGAAATATAGGTTGTTAATGAATAATCATTGATAATAGCTAAGCTTGTAGTCATGTTAGTTAGATTTTCTAGATATATAGAGATATATTTCAGTTAGATAGGCATACTTCATATCTTCCAAAGACTACAGAATATTGCATTTTAAATGTTTTAATAACTTAGGACTTTTCATGACAATGAGACACATCTGCTCCTAGCAGCACCAGCTACTTCAAGAGGAAGGTGGGCATTGAAGAGGCTCCTTATGGAGTTTGATAGCCATTTGGGCAAGAAACTGCTCTTGCCTGGACTGATGCATAGACTGGACACAAAGAACCCGCAGAGAGAGGACTGCTGAACTTGCCTAAATGTGAGAAGATCTTTCGGGGTTCCTGATTCAAGAGTCTGCGAGACATTCTGAAGGACACAGCAGTGACTGAACTGCCTTCGAAATTTCCTGCTGCATAGAAATGTCTGCCGGATACTTATGGGCCTGTAGGCCGAAGATGGATGCCCCAACAGTACAAAAGAAGTTTGGGTGACTGTCCAGGCAGCGAGATGTCTCTGTCATTTCTAGAGTTCGGAAGTTGCTTATTTCTTGTTTACTTAGGTAATATTATATCCTTCTGGAGTATTTGATGGAGTTGAAGAATAGATAGATAGTTACAGTTTTCCTTAGTTATGATAAAAAATAAAGTAGATATAAATATTGTAACTGTAATTCTTACTTGATAACTGTTTTGTTATATGTAATTTTACTATGTTAAAGTTAAAGCCTTTCTTTTTTGTTTAAACAGAAAAAGGGGAAATGATGGAGGACTCCCATTGGCTAATAAAGAAACTGCCTGGCCCATTTGATTGGCCAGCCTTTAGGTGGGCAGAGTAGACAGAACAGGAAGAAGGAAGTGAGGTAGATGGCTCAGTCAGATGCTACGCCTCTCCTAAGTTAGACAGACCACCATGCCTCTCCTCAGAGAGAAGCCAGATGCGATGAAGCCAGCCACCAGGTCAGATGTGCTGAATCTTTCCCGGTAAGACACCCTTTGTGGTGTTACATACATTATTCGATATGGGTTAGTCAAGATATGAGTAAGAGGCTGAAAATAATGGGCCAGGCAGTATTTAATAGAATACAGTTTGTGTGTTGTTATTTCAGGGTATAAGTTAGCCGGTGGCCGGCAGCGGGGCGGTGGGAACGCAGCCTGCCGCTCCACACTACACAATTAACAACTATTGTTCGCAGCAAAGACTGTGTAAGAAGCAGCAAGAGATAAACATCACGTCACATATCAGAACAGGCCCATCAGAATAACAGAGTTTTCAACACAGATTTTAAAAAACAGAAGAGCTTGGCATGGTGTTCTTCAAGTTTCTAAAGACATTAACCTTCAGCCCAGACCAATATTGCCAACAAAGTGCTCAATCGTAGTTGAAGAAAGAAAAGCCATCCCATGATAGAAATAGGCTTCTGACCTCAGAAGGCCAAACCTGGGTCCTCTACAAAAGCAAAAAGCACTCTCAACTGATGAGTTCTCTCTCTCTCTCTCTCTCTCTCTCTCTCTCTCTCTCTGTCTGTCTGTCTGTCTCTCTAGACCTCTATCTCTCTCTCTCTCTAGACCTCTCTTCCTGTTTTATTGGACCACATCAGAATAAAACTGCAAATAAAGAGCAAACATATATGAACTCATGGAGATTAAATAACTCACTATGTAGACCAGGCTGGTCTCGATCTAACAGAGCCAGAACTGCCTCTGGCTCCCAAGGGCTGAAATTAAAGGTTAGCACCACCACATTCAGGCTTGCATGTTTCTCCTGATAGATGATCTAAAGAGATTTTTTTTTTCCTCTCTTAAGTTAAACGATAGTAACTAAAGGGGCTGAAGAGTAGGCTCGTGATTAAGAGCACTCGCTCCTCCTACAGAAAACCCAGATTCAGTTTCCAGCACTCACATGGTGGCTCACAAGCATCTGTTAATTCTAGTTCCAGGGAATCTAACACCCTCTTCTGACATCCATGGGCACTGTATGTATGTAATATACATACATACATGTGAACAAAATACTCATGAATATAAAGTAAAATCTTTTAAAAATTAAAGAAAATTAATGAAAGGAGCTGACATCAACTTTATATATCTCTAGTAAAGCAGATAAGTTTACATGTGTAATCTGTATGTCTCGGTCCACCAGAAATAAGCATGAGTCAGTCTCCTCCGTGTTAAGCCCTCCTTGGAAGTCTGGAAGGATCCCCCACTCCCACCCTGTGGTTATTGCTAAAGGACTGAAGGAAGCTCATGGGAGGAGAAACCCTTCTGGAAATATTGACTCTCCCTGACTGAATCGATTGGAACAGTTTGGAAAGCCCCGTGTCACCTTTGCCCTCTACTTCCCATTGTTCTCCGGGCCTCGTTCCCTCTTTTAGAGCTAGCATGCTGAGTATTATGTAGTCAAAGAGCAGCATTATGTGCTGTAACCCGGGACTTCCGGATCATCTTACATTTATAAATAGCGAGGTAGGGCAGGGGACAAAGAGCAGTTCGAAGGCCAGTTGGGTCTGACCACCTGTAGGATGAAGCCTTTAACTACTGCCTTCTCCTTCCTTGTTCTTGCAGCTGCTCTTGGATTCCAGGCTCGGGGGATCATATATGGTGAGTCCATGGTAACTGGAAGTCTGGGGAGGAGACCCCAGAAGGCTAGCATTGCCTGTTGTGAATGATCTCTATCCTTGAGAGAGCAATGGCATTTATTTAGAAACAGCACCCAATTACAGATCCGCCTCTGCCTGCAGCCTCTGGATCAGTGGTTCTCAACCTGTGGGTCGCGACCCTTTCACAGGGGTTCAGTATCAGATACCCTGTACATCAGACATTTACATTACGATTCATAACAGTATCAAAACACGGTTATGAAGTAGCAACGAAAATAACCTTGTGGTGGGGGGAGAGGGTCACCACACCATGAGGAGCTGTATTAAAGGTCCCAGAGTTAGGAAGGTTGAGAGCCACTGCCGTGGATCCTGGTCGACTGATGACTTGCTTCTCTTTGGAGAAACAATTATTTCCCTTTTCATAGATAAAATTATTTGGTGGCTTAAGATAATGTTAGCTAATGTTTTAGCTGGCTCAAAAGAACTATAGTTAAGTTGTAAGTTTGTGAAAACAGACAAGAGTTCTGTGATGCTCCAACTGTTTGACACCAGTTAGTATACAGCCAACCTTTTTTTTTTTTTCAAGGCATTGGGGCCAGCCAGGCGAATGGTTCCACCCATAGTCACTGCCTCATTTGAAGCTTTGATGTTTTCATTTATGGTGGTGACTAGGACTCAATACAGAGAGGTCTTGTAAAAGTTAAGTATTCCTTAACTTTTCCAAGAAGAGAGGTACATCATACCCCATGGAGCTAAGGAGAATACTGGGCTTGGGTCGGGAGGTATAAGCAATAGAAATAGAGAAACTCATTTCAGGTTCTGTATTGGGATGCTCGGAAAAGGGGCACAATGCAGGGTATAGTTGAGACTTCCTAGTCTGGCAGATTTTGAATATATGGATGGTCTCTAATTGCCCAGGATCTAAGTTTAAGCAGTGTTAGGGCAAGGGACATGCCAGCATGGCTTTCAAGGGTGAGATGAAGGCAGGGGTCGGACTCAGCAGGAGTCGGTTTGAAGCCTTTGTTAAGAATCGGCTAACCTCCCCCTGTGGTCAAGATCTTAAGTACGTCAGAATACCTACACTCAGAAAACAAATACGCTTAGTAGAGTCATCTAGCCATTCTATTTGACTCACAAGAATTTTAGCACTCCCTATGTGCCACGCGGCTGCTGTTCTGTCTCACAGGTGCTGATTCTACAGCATCCCTGAGGGGTAGGACAAATGGAAATTTGCCATTCTTGTGGGAGGGGGAAGGAAGAAGCTCGAAGACAAGTAGTTTCGCGTAGCCTTGTATATTATTATTATAGCTGTGCTCATCTTACAAATGAGGAAACCGAGACAGAGGGGCCTTCAGTAACTTAAGACTACACAAGAAGTAAAGGGTCAAGTGAAGAGGTGGATTGGTAATGGAGTTGTTAGAAAAAGGCAATGCTATTTAAGATTTACTTTGGAATCCCACCCACATCACATCAAGCATGTTTTAAAAAACACCTTGCTACACATAATTCATACGAAACTATTGAAGACATAATGTAAAGGGTTAGTTGCCTTTTCTTAGCACAATGCAAATTCCCAATCCTTTAGCAACAACCTTTGGCCTTAGATACATTTGAGGATGCATATATTCTGGATTTTAAGAAGTGATACGCTTCTGGATATCACGTAACATCCCTGATGATTTCTGTAGAGCATCCCTCAACCAGACATTTTTATAAACTTAGACTCTTAGGAGCCTCGCTTCACTTCAGGGGACCTTGTGTCCCCAAAGGAGTTGAGGGGAAATGTGCAGTTTCCAGATTCCTGAAGGTTTCAGAAAAACGTACCAAGAACTGTGGGTGCGCCGCTTACTTAGACAGCTCATTAATGTCACCATGTTACATTCGCACTTAACTTAGAGTGCTTCAGAGTCAGCAGAATGCTTCCAAGTGATCCCAGAAAAATCTCACATCACCGAAGGGGACTAATGGGCCTGGAGACAGACTTTAGAGCCCAAAGGTGTGATGGAGGTCCAGCACTGGGGCGTGTCTGCCTTGGTGAGAACAGGGGGTGGGTAAGTGGAGACGCTGAGACAATGATGCTCTCTGCGCTCTGTTTCTTCCAGCAGCAGAGAGAGAAGTCCTGAAGGCAGAGCCAGGACTTGCACTTCAAGTACTTCACCTAGGTAAATATTTCAGTACAGCATGCTTTGAGAAGCACCAGATGGTGGCCGGTCTGTGCCAGAGTGTCCTTCTCCCTGATGACAGAACAGAACGAGGTCACGAGGGGGTTGAGAACGCTCTTCAGAAATCACCAGGGATGTTGAGGAATTTCTAGCAGCATCCCCAGGAGGATTAGGACGGGCCATGAGTATTCCATCCAGTATTCCCTTCTCTAGGCACCCGGTCTGCCCACTTGGGGCAGTAGCTGCCACTGGTGACTGTGCATGGCTTTCCATCTGTGGACATGCTCCCAGCCCTACTGTGGTCTGCTGTAGGCCCATTAGAGGGTGTGAAGGGAGAGGACAAGTGCAGGATGAGGAGAAAGCATCCCAAGTCCTGCACGCGCGCATGCACACGCACACGCACACGCACACACACACACACACACACACACACACACAGCCAGATCTCTTGAGAGCAAGGAATTGGCCCTTAAGTGGCCCTTTCTCTTCCTACAGGCTTTGAAGACTCTTCCGACTGCTGCTTCTCTTATAACTCGAGGATCAAGTGTTCAAGATTTGTATATTATTTCCCAACCAGTGGTAGCTGTACCAAGCCAGGCATCATGTAAGTGTCCAACTCACTCACTTTGTATTGGGGACAAAGAAGCCTCCGGGATACTGAAAGACTTAGTTGGTATCTAAGAAAGTCCCATCCTTGGACACTGCCAGGTGTCGCGGAGAATATTTCAGGGTGCAGAGAAGGAGACCGCTCAAGTCACTCCGCGAGCCATTAGAGAACCTCACAGGCCTAGAGAAGACCTCAGAGAGGAGGTGGTCTGAGCCACCTCCTGGAAAGAATAAACCATTGAGTGAGCAATCATAGGGTACAGAGGACGGGCTTCCCTTCCCTATTTACTAGAGACTTCTGTTTGTAATCTTTCTTCTCCTTTTTGTCCAGCTTTGTCACCAAGAAGGGGAACCGGGTCTGTGCCAACCCCAGTGATCTGAAAGTTCAGAAATGCATAAAAATCCTGAGGCCAAACTCATGACCACAGACCTGCGAACAACAGCATGTGCTTGAGGAGGAGGACATGTACTGCCAGCCACTTTTCTTCTGTCTTCCACAGTGACCACCTAAGGAGTGCTAAATGTTCGTTTTTATTAATAGACAAAAGATTTGCTTTCTGTTCCGGTTCAAAGCAACACAGCTAGCTTTGTCACTAAGGGGGAACTTATCTGTGCCAACCCCAGGGATCTGAAAACTGCGAAGTGCATGAAAGCCCTGAAGCTGACCTCAGTGTCTACACATAGCGTGTGGTTAAGATAAGAGGTCAAGGGCTGGAGAGATGGCTCAGTGGCTTAAGATAGCTGACTTCTCTTCCAGAGGATCTGGGTTCAATTCCCACTCACATGGCAGCTTGAACTAACTGCAATTCCAGTTCCAGGGGATCTGATGCCCTATTCTGCCCTTTAATTAGTATTTGCAGTATTTTTATGAATTCACCTTCACTATGACTAGCGCCACCTTGAGCTGTGGCCATCATGATGGCCTCAGAACGCTTGTGCTTTCCTGCATAGCTTCCCAGCAGAGTGTTAAGTGGATAAAGTAGAAGAGTGGTCTGTGGGGTTTGAGAATGTGTCTGGTTCTGACGTCGGCTTAAGTCAAACTGAATCTACTCCACTAGGATGAAATCCTTCCGGCCTTGGCCCATACATATGCCCATCCCAGCTGATCTTCCCGCCACCCCTAGTTCAGCCAACCCCCCTAATAAAGATCTTCCATGCAGCCACAGGTCTGTCTCTTCTTCTTTAGTTTCATAAAAACATGGGTTGAAAGTGGACTGTTGGGGAGAAAGTATCTCACTCTCCTTGAATCTCCAGCGGGGGGGGGGGGGCGCAAGGACTAGGAGGAACCACATAACTTTGTCTATTTTCTTCAAAGCAAAAGACATCATGATACAATTTTTAAATTTCGGAGAACACAGCTTATTCTAATGTAGACTTCATATCAAAGATGTATATTACACCACTGACGGAACCATTAGACTGATCTAAAAATCTTTGGAGGTAGTCCTTGTTTGATGGTTTCTCAATGCTATTCGATTGATCAGTTTGTTTTTACACCAGCTAGTTTTATTACCATGGCTCTGTAAACAATAATCCCAGCAACAATATTTCTATTGTTCGGGGCTGATGGGTTATCTGTGTTTCCTTATGAATTTTAAGATTGTTATTTTCAAGTCCTGTGGTGAACTGCCTTTGAATTTTAATGGATATTGCATTGAGTTTGTAGATTGTTTTTGGTAGGATTCCATTGTCACAATATTAAGCCCACCAAACTGGTGCTAGGAGCTCGTAAATTTCCTGGAGGGCCACTCATCCCTAGTCCACTGGTTCTGCCTTCAGTGAAAGAATACCACTGGCAGCAACAGAGCAAACCAGCTGGCTTGGCTTGGTAGTAAGAGGGAAGCCAAGGCAGCTTGGAAAGGCAAAACAATCTTGAACTCCTGCACCTCCTACCTCCACCTTCCTAGTGCTGGGATGACAGGCATGTGCCACCACACGTGTGTATACAATGCTAGCAGTCAAAGCCAGGACTTTCATGAAGTCCCATTTGTCAACAACTGGCTTATTCCCTAGGCAACTAGAGCCCTAACCAGAAAGTCCTTACCAATCCCTTTATCCTGAAGTGTATCCCATATTTTCTCTAGCAGTCTCATGTCTGTGTTCAAGTCCTTGAACCATTTGGAGTTGTTTTTTGTGCATGGTGAGGGATGAGGACTTAGTCTCATTCTTTTATATGCAGTTATCAGTTTTCCAGGTGCCATTTGTTGAAGATGCTGTCTTCTCTCCAATGTGTATTTTTGGCATATATATGTATGTATGTGTGTGTGTATATATATATACACACACACATACATACACACACACATATATATATACATACATATATATATACATATATATATATATATATATATATCCAGCATGTTATCACTTGTATCTGGGTCTTCTATTTAATTTCATTTATCTGCTTGTCTGTTTTTGCGCCAGTACAGAGCCATTTTTATTGCTATACTACAGAGTTGAAAATAGCAATAACCCCAGCATTATGGGGTTTTTTTTGTTTTTTGTTTTTTTTTTTTTTTTTGCTAGTCAGGGTCTTCTGTGCTCCTGTATCAATCCTCTTTTGTGACTTTCAAGACGCTTTCTTTGTTTTGTATCTTTAGTGTTTTGACTGTGATATGGTGTGGGGTTTTCTCTTCTCCACTGGTCTACTTGGTGTTTTGTTTGTCTCTTGTACCTGGACAGGTTTCTCTCTAGTTGGTTACCAGGAATTTGGGAGATTTTCTTTTACAGTTTTACTGAAATGTTTTCTACGCCTCTGACATGGAATTCTTTTCCTTCTCCAGTGCCCATAATCTATATATTTGTTCTTTTCTGTGGTGTCCCAAAGATCTCACATGCTCCATTCTTACATTAAAAGAAATTGTCCTTGACTTTGACCGAATAATCCATTTTCTACTTTTGCTCCCTTGCCCTCTGTATGGTCTTGTCTGTTGACGAAGCTTTCCGATGAGCTCTTTGAATTATTGAACTTTTCATCTCCAGCATTGTTTCCATTCGATTTTCCTTTTCTATCTCTTTTTTGAATTATATTTTTATATCCTGAAATCTCTTTCTTGTTTCATTCATTCTGTAAGTACAGACTTCTTCCGACTAGAGCTTCCCGCCCTGGGTTCCTTTATCCCCTCAGGAGATAAAAACCTGTTACCTGTGACTAAGAGTGTGAATGTCTCACAAGCAGGGCTCTAAAAGGATGTGGCAAACCTGCCCACCTGTGTCTTTCTGTGTGCGGGAAGAGCGCTGCACTCCGCTAAAACAGCCTGAACTGTAGGGGAGGGAAATCGTCTTCTCTGGTAGATTCACGCTCAGGTTTCTTACTCTCATATTCTGTTTGACTGTGTTGCTATTTCTTGTTTGTTTGTTTGTTTGGAGACACTATCTCACTGTATATCCCTGGCTGTCCCAGAACTTCTTGCCATGTAGACCAGGCTAGCCTACAAACTCACAGAGATCCACCTGCCTGTCTCCCAAATGCTGGAATTAAAGACGTGCACCACCATGCCCAGCTACCTGCTCACAGCCCTGTTCTCATTAATCAGGCCCAGGAAATGTTCATTTAAGCCCTGAAGTAGGCCCTCTAGTTCCCAGCCACACCACAGAATGAAGAAACGCGTGCTGCTTGGGAGAGCAGGATTCTTTGGTCATGGCTGTAGTGTGTACCAGTCACTATTCCTAATGGTTTATGACTATCAGCCCACTTAATATTTACAATGGCAGCTGGGGTGACCGAGGCTCAGAAGCAAAGCCTTTGCTTTAATAGTTTAATGGTCAGTGAAACTGGGGTTCAAAGTCAGGCATTTGAAGTCCGTGAGCTTAAAGAGATATGGGAGCCCCAGCCAAGTTCTAAAAAAAAAAAAAAGTTCTGGCTGACTTGGGTTCTCTGCAGACAAGTCCTTAGTTAGAGCGCTTCCTGCACTTAGGGAGTGGGTCCCCTTAGGGTCTTCTCTTCCTTCCTGACTTAGCCATAGAGTAGCTTTGCTTGGAACCTTAGAGGAGAAGAACCTATCAGGGATGGAACACTGGTTTGGCAATGGCCTGAAGTTCTATGCTGAAACACCTGGGGCTCTGTCCTCACTGGGGCAGAAACCCTGTAACTGGTCTATGGCTCCGGTTACAGTGTAGCTTGTGTGCTGTGTATTAAACTGGCCATTTACTGAATAAAGCAGGGTGGGGGTGGGGGTAGGGGTTTGTTCTTGTCCCCACAATTGGGATGTAGGACAAGCTCTACCTCTGCAGACTCTCAGTCCTGTGGCCTTTGTCGTGCTGTTCTTGGGGCCACGGTAGTTAGGAAGTTGTTTAGTTCCCCTCCTCACCTGGAATAATTAGCAAGGGAAAATCTATTCTTTATCATTCCCACAGAACCTAGCATATAGCAGGCTATTCCCCCACCCATGCTCTGAGCGGTGAGTGGGTACATGCTGGGGGACAGATGACAATGTGGGGCCCCACACAGGCCTCCCCACCCTGTATCTTTCTTAGGGTATACTGACTTAGTAGATAAGCACAGCTAGTTCTCCACATATCTTCTCTCCAGAAATGGGAGGAGGGGAGAACAGAGAGGTGGGTTGGGATAAAGCCAGCCTAAAGTTGATGGGAGAGTCTGGTTTGATTCTCTGAAGTCATTTGTCAACTCAGAGGACTGAAGTGGGTGGGAGCTTGTGGACCAAGTGATCCTTCCTCCAGTGCTTGTGGAATTAGGATGCTGCCTGGAATGATGTTGGACGGACCTTTCTACTCAAGCACCCGGCCACTGTCTGGGGCCACTGTGGTGATGGACATCTATACTTCTATCCAGCTTAGCCTCAGGAGGTGTCCACACCTGAATTTGACTGCATAGCTACAGTGTATGCTTGACTGTCTGGCACCTTTGGCTTGCAGCCTTCTTCCCACTACCTCTGCGCTCAGGTTTAAGTGACTTCACTGCCACTCCCTTGCATCTCCTATCTGACCTGTGAAATTTCACAGCCAGAAAACAGCTGAAAAATGATCACCTCATCCAGGTTATTTTTAGACCATGAGCCCATTTCTTCATGAGAAATCTTCCAAAAAGCCAATCTGTAAAATAAGTGGGTGGGGGTGATTGGTATACAATCCTCGAGACACTATTCTCAGATACACCAGTACCTCCAAGATAGCCCTCAAAACCCTGAGGAAACTTGTGTGAAAACCACCCACCCAAAGGCGTCCTTTACAGAGGATGAAACTGGGTCACAGTGCAAAGAAAGTCAAGGTGAGGCTGAGCCCTGTGTCCTGGTCCCAGGGTCGCTGTCCTTGGTGTTGGTGTGAGCACTTTCTCCTCCTGCAGGCTATAAATTTAGGGAACGGGACGAAGGAATGGGTCTATATTCTAAAGTGCCTTTCTCTCCCTCTCTGTTGGTATTTCTCTTAACCTTGAGCGAACTGCTAACCTTCTCTGTGAGTCAGTTCCTTAGGATGATGCTTGCTTTCTGGGCAAGTCCAGGTCTGCTGCTCTTCAAGCCCAGGGTTCAAAGCCACCATCTGGTCCTTCCAGGCAGGGTTAAAGGAAATGAAGGTGGGCGGCTGCCGATGACACGGGAGAAATGTGGAGCCTTCACAGTGCTGTGGAGGAAGACAACTCACTCCTTCAAAGCCTTCTGTTCAAGTTCTCTCTTCTGCCGCCTCCCTCTCCACCGTTCTCCTGCATCACAGAGAAGCTGGCATATTGCCTTAAGCAAGGATTCACCTCAGCATCCCTTGTTTCCTCCTCAGGAGGACCCCACCACCCTCCAGAATGCTGTTTCTGCCACATCACACACTCAATCCCCCGTCATCAGATTGTGAGTTATTTTAAAAGCAGCAGCGAGTGTCCCATGCCCAGGGTTGTGTGCACAGAACCCCAAGGTCAAGCTCTCAGCACAAAGGAGACATTTTTTCGCCCCGAAGAGATGGAGGGCAGGGAATAAGAGGCAAAGACGGGAGATAGAGGATGAGGGAGAAGGAGAAGGGGACAAGGAAAGAGGGCAGGGGGTTGCCCCAGAGGGACAAAGGACCGCCTCTGGATGGAGAAGAGACAGCTGTTGCGCATAGGTAAATGGCAGTTTATAAAGGTACAAGGTACTAGGTTAGGATGAGGTGTTTAATTTTAATTGGGTAAGCCAATAGGGACTTTTGATTGCTAGACTTCAACATTTTGATAGTTGGACGTTGGTAGGTTAGCCTAAGGAGGAGGAAGTGGTCCGATAAGGAAATTGACCTTGGTAGCTGGCTTCAGGAACGTAATCTAAGGGTTTTTTAGCAAGGGGTTGGGAGAAGGGCAAGTCCTGCTAGAACCACAAGCTTGAGTGGGCTGGCATTCCTTCAACATCTACATACCGCTCTGGGTATAGGGAGCTAGCAAGGCCTGGGGACCCCAGGACACCTTCACCAGAGAGAGGTGCTTGCTGGCCAAAGCCTGTAGAGTCATGTACAAGTTGTCCCCATGGGAAAGGAGTCACCAGGGGGAAGGAAAAGACATGAGGGTATGGGGAAGGGGGCAAAGATTGGATGAGTAGGGGTCTTAGGAGCTAAAGTGCGTGTCTCCCAAGAGGAGCCCAGCTTGAGTTGCCTCAGACAGAGAAGAGACAGTCTAGTTCAGGGAGGGAATGGAGGAGGAGGCGGGCCAGGCTCTCCTCCTAGATACCTCAGTTTGTAATCTTCCTCTCCCTTCTTCCATAGCTTCATTACCAAAAGGGGCATTTTCATCTCTGCCAACCCCATGGATGAGTGGGTCCAGGAGTGCATCGAGGACCTGGAAAAGCTGAGTGACCAAAGGCTCTGGGGAAGGGCACAGCTCAGAACCAAAAAAGGAGAGATCAAAGCCTCATTCATCCTCAGCTTGGCGCCAGTCACCTCTGGGAACTGCTCTGCCTCAAGTTTTAAAAAAAAAAAAAAAAAAAAAAAAAAAAAAAAAAAAAAAAAAAAAAAAAAAACCAGTTCTTTCGCTTTCCTGCCCTTGTTTGTGTCTGCTGAATTTACTAGCAGGTGGTGGCCTAGGGACTTCAGTGAGCCTGGTAGGAAGACAGCCGGGGTAACTGGGCAGAAAGAGAGAAGACTTGGCATTGATGTCACCTCTGCGCCAACACAGTGATAGATATCTCATTAGTGCTGTCCACAGGCTGGTCACCCTGCTAAGCCGCCAGTTTACAGTCTTTGTGATGTTCCACAGCAAGTTAAAGCTAAGATTCCCCACCTGGTCTCACTGGCCTGTGCTCATGACGGGCTCTCCTTAGCAATCAGACTCGAGCGTCCCCTTCCATGTATGTGTCTGTGTATGTATCTGTGTGAGTGTGTGCATGTGTGTTTGTGTGGGTGTGTATCTCTATGTTCATGTCTGCTTGCTGATGTGTATCTGTGTGTCTCTGTGCATGTCTATCTGTGTGTGTGTGTATGTCTGTAGGTATATGTCTGTGTGTATATGTGTATCTGTGTGTATGAATGGATATCTGTGTATATATGTGTGTGTCTATGTATCTCTGTATGTAGAAATATGTCTGTGTATGTGTGTCTGTGTAGCTGTGGGTATATGCCTCTGTGTGTGGGTATATGTCTGTCTGTGCATATAATGTGTGTGTACATCTATGTAAATGTGTGTGTGGATGTGTGTGTGTGGATGTTTGTGTAGAGATATATGTCTGTGTGTGTGTCTGTTTGAATGTGTGTGGGTGCATGCTTGTGTGTTGTCTCCAAGGCCTTTCTTCACTGCTGTATAAGACAGGGATAGTTTGGATATACATTTATCCAAATCCTTCCCTCTCTGTACACATACACAAGTTACACTGTATTTGTTCTACGCTCTTTTGTGTCTCCTGCTAGGCCACGCACACCAGAATAATAGGAGAAGGGTGCCTGGACCACAGATGGGGGTGGATGAGTGGGTGGATGGAAAGGAAAGAATGAGGCAGGGATGAAGTGGAGGCCTCTGCTCCAGAACGGGCTGGCTTTCCTTCTAGGTCTAAGACAGCTTGTGTGTTTGGAGTCTCTGTGCACTAAATGTAGGGACCATGACCCCGTTAGGCTACAAGTTGGGGCTCTGAATAGATCTGGCCCCCTACAATCCTCTAGCCTACAAAGGCACAGCTAAAGGGAGCTGAGGGATATCTTCTGCTGTGGCCCTGTAGTCCCTCCTCCGCCCATACCAAGGCAACCTTGAATTGTAGCTTTACTCGCCATTTTTATTTTATTTGTTTTGTTTTGTTTTTCAAGACAGAGTCTCTCTGGCTGGAACTCACTGTGTAGACCAGGCTGGCCTTGAACTCACAAAGAACCATCTGCCTCTGCCTCCCAAATGCTGGGATTGAAGACATTCAGCACCTCAGCTCAGTTTAGCTTTACTCTCTCACCTAGTGCCTTCTTGACCTCTCCCTAGGCCTATAGAGAGCCTCCAGGACTCCTAAATGCATAGGCTAAATCACGTGATGGGGACATCCCCTGCCTGCTCCTAGAAGCCTAGGAGAGCAAGGAGGTCTCTCTGCCCTGTCTGGTCTCTGCCCACCTCCCTTCAGGACTCGTCCACACACCTGTGGCATGATAATGATGCTAGAAAAAGCATCTCTTAGAAAAAGCTCTCACCCAATAATGAAGCTCTCGTCTGAAGGGTAATTCATTTCCACACCTTTTGCAAGTTTTAGCTACCAACTACCCTTCTCTGGTCCCAATTTTACAGACAAGATTTTGTGGACTAAGGCAAGGGTCACAAAGGGACCAGAATACTAAATACACAGCCAGGCTTCCTCAGACCCTCTCACCTCTAGTAAACAGTGATCAAGGAATGGTCCCAACATGTGTGAACCTTATTATAACAGAAAACTGTAGCTGCCCTGAGGCACCAGGGACCAAGCACATTTAGAAGCAGCCAAACCCGTAACGATTTGCACATCACTATTCTACCCGTTTCCCATTGTTCACCCTGTGCCTCTAAACCTCACGGTCCAGTCACAGCAAAACTGCCTGCATCTTCCACGTCTCTGGATGCTGCCTTTGACTTGGAACTGGACCCTGGAACATCGAAAAGAACAAAGATGCTATGGAGAGCATCAGGCTGGAGCCCAGACCATAGGCGCAAAAGGCAAAGCCAAGGCTTCATAAGCTGGTTGGGAGATCCACTATGTTAGACAGTATCCTCTGTGGGCACATTTGGCCACAGGAATACAGCTGGATGAGTGTGTACTTGCAGTACTCAGGAGACATTAGCTTGTTGCAGCTAAAATTACTCTAGAAGCTGGAGAAATGTCTGAACAGTTAACAGTGTCTCCGGCTCTTCTAGAGGACTCAAGTTTGGGGCCCTAGCGCCTACATTGAGAGGATCCCAAAGCCTAGCTCCTGAGGATCCAGTGCCCCCACCTGGCCTCTGTGGGTACCCGCACAGATGTGCACACACGCACACACACACACACACACACACACACACACACACACACACACACACACGGTCCCGGGGATCTGTACCATGGGAGAGTGCAAGGTCATTTCAGCATTCTTGAACTGGAGATGGGGGATATTCTCCTCACTGGCCACTAGACCCTGTCCTTGCCTTAATCTTCACTCTCTCTAACCCTGCTTTCTACCCTTCTGCGAAGGCCAATCACCGAGGGGAAATTGGGCCTCCGCAATCCTCCCCCCACCTCAACAGAGACAACTGTAGGAAACATAGTGAAAGCCAATGGCTCTGTTCTAGGTACAACCTATCTAACTCCTACTACTGAGGCCCCGACAACTTGTTTACCCCTCTAAATGTTCATGGCCTCAGGGGGTGGCCATACAACCACACTATTAAGCAAGGACAGCCATGCAAGGTAGCTGACAGAGCATCCTTGCCACACAGACCTCCATGCCTCTTCTGACTCAAATTTCAATCCTATGGCCCTGAACTGTGCACTTATTCTTTCAGCCGAGAGAGAGGCCTGTTGTGTCTCCTCCTCCGTCACCAGTTCTGCAGTGGTCAGAGTCCAGAGATCTGAGCAGTCAGGGTGAGGTCAGAGGACGGCCTGCTGGATGGGACTGCCTTTCAGCTCTGCTCTGGCCCTGGACTACCCCGCCAAGACCATGAAGATCTTCTCGGCCTCCCTCCTCCTCCTCGCCGTCCTCAGCACAGCATTTATTTTCTACAACCAGCAGAGTGGGTCACCTGTCTCTGTAATCTGGAGACGAGAAAGGAGACCGGGCAGATGGCAACGAAGAGATGCCAAAGGCACTGCCAAGTCTCTGACCACATTACTCCTGGGGTCCCTTCAAACTCAGCTGCCGTCCTTCATTTCTCCTTGTAAGTAGAACTGGGACTGGTCGAGACCAGAGATTCTAAAGGTGGCTGAGTCTAGCAAGCCAGTCACGTCTCCTGTGGGGATCTTGAGATCAGAAGGAATTACATGGAAGGAAAATAAGGAAGCGCTAGAGAAATGATCACAAATGCATATAATAAAAAGGGGTGCGGAGAGACGGAATGAGATGTTTGAACCTAGACACCCCTTCCTCTTAGTACTGGTATAGATTTCTAGAGCTATTGGACAACAAACTGAGCCCCAAAGGAGTGATCGAGCATGCTATCTGAGGATCTAAGACTCCCTTCTCTCCCGCCCTCTCCCTGCCCCCACAAGACAAAATAAAGTTTGCAGAAAAATGGAGAAATGCCAAGATGCAATACATGGCATGGTCAAATCATTTTTTATACCAAAACTTTGATTAAGGCCTTCCTGTTATCATGTACACATACATTAAATCCATATGAATGTATGCTGACTCTCGTTAGAGGCTGTCAGAATGGCAAATTATCAAGAAATCTCACAGCAGATGTCAGAACTGCAGAAATAGGGACGCTTATTTATCGCTGGTGGGAGTATGAACTGAAACATCCAGTATGGAGGCTCCTTTAAAATGTTACAAACAGACCTTGTGTGACTCAGCTAGGCCACTCCCGGGCATGTATGAGAGAACGCTACATCATAGCACAGAGACCTGTACATCCATGTCTACTGCTGCCCCGTGTACAACAGCAACAAAACGGACCTGACCTAGATGCCCATCAACTGATGAACAGATAATGAAAATGTGGTCCGTGTGTAACACAGAAAGTTATTCAGACATAAAGAAAAATTGAAACTTGTAGAAAAGTGGGGGAACCTACAAAGTATCATATCAAATAAGGTCACGCAAACTCAGCAAGAAACAGGACCCCCCCCCCATGCACTCCCTCATGTGCTTGTCCTGGTCTGGATGCACAGTGTGAAAAGTTGTGTGTGGGCGCGCTGTAACACGTAGACAGGAGAACAAGGAAGAGTGACATAAGGTGACAAGGAAGGACAGGATGCAGCAAGGGCCCAAAGTCATGACAAAGAGACGGGAGCATTGCTTTTCTAGTTTCAACCTTGCTGGTGTTTCTTCGAATGTGTGGCTGATAAGTGTATAAAGATATAAACACAGTGAAAGTCTAAAACCATAACCCGAGCCCCATGGTTTCAGAATGGCTTTTCTAACTGGGTGGAAGTTCAGTGAGATACATAAGGTTGGGGACTTGGCCAGTGTTTGAGTGGCTATGTTAATGGAGCAGTGTGATGTGTTCATTTGTGAGTCTGTCACAACAGAGTGATTGTGTGTATGTATGTGTGTGTCTGTGTGTGTGTAAGAAGTTCTGAATGCAGGACTGCTTAGAAAAAATAACATTTTTCTTTCATAACTTTGCCTTTTTCTTCCTTTAACTGGTAAGAATGACTACATGGTACTTTGGAAGGGCTACTGAGGATAGAAATAAATGATTTGATAAGAAATATTAAACACTAGAAATGACACTCACACACTTATTTTTTAGGGGAGGGCAATTTGTTGTAAATGTTTCCAGTTCTTATACACGCTACCATGAGGCTTTAATGAAAGGAACAAATACAACAGGCCCTGAGGGTGACTGTTACATAGAGCCACATGACAGTTTTGATTATACACACAGTCTTGTGGGCAAATGTTTGTCCATGTTTAGACTTGTGTATTATTCATTGACATGGTTAAAGTTGATTTTATAAAACAATATCATGGATCATTACTCCAGCTATGGCAGGGAAGCTGCATAAAATAAGGCTTTGTCACATTATTCAGAGTAATCTAAAACTAAAAGCTCAGGAACAGCATATTTTTGGGACATTCTACTTAATATTTTCAGACCATAGGTTAGGATATTAACTGAAACCATGAATCATGGGGTGGTGGGGTGATCATTAAAGGAACTGACAAAGAATGTGGGGTGGTGGTGGCACATGCCTTTAATCCCAGCACTTGGGAGGCAGAGGCAGGCGGAGCTCTGTGAGTTCGAGGCCAGCCTGGTCTACAAGAGCTAGTTTCAGGACAGGCTCCAAAGCTACAGAGGAGAACCCCCCCCCCCAAAAAAAAGAAAAGAACTGACCAAGAAACTGAATTCTTTTTAGGACTCCTGACTGCTTTGAAGCAGCAGTGCTGAAGACTAGGCCACGCCCCCCCAAGGTCACCTGATCCTGCTGCCCAATCAGACGTTCCAGAAAAAATGGAAATTCAGAGGCTAGAAATACTGAAGTTGCTGGACACATCCCACAGGAAGTCTAGCTGCTTATCAGTCTTCCTCATGCTGCAACCCTTTACCACAGTTCCTCATGTTGTGGTGACCCCCCAACCATAAAATTATGTTATTGCTACTTCATAACTGCAATTTGTAATTTTGTTATTGTTATAAATCATAATGTAAATATATGATATGCAGAATATCTGACATGTGGCCCATAGGAAAGGGTTGTTCAACCCCCGAGTTGAGAACCACTGGCCTATGGCTTGGCGTTCTGAGCTATCCTACCTCCTGGCTTTGCTCCAGGCTGGAGATTCAGCTCATCTTTAGTTCCATGAGATTCCCCCGGCATCTTGACAATTATTCCTCAAAACAAAATAACGAAAATCTTATAAGGCCATGGTGGCATTTTTCATCTCTGGAATAATGCTGACTGGTTTAAGTTGGCTTTGCATGTATATTCAAATACATAGAAGATTCTCTATCTCAATAATTTTCACATGTACAGTTCAATGCATCCACATGTTTGAGTAGCCATCACTTCTACTCAGAATCTACTCCCAGAAACGTCTTTCACTTGGAAGCTCTGTACCCATTAATTACAAGTCACTATTCTCGCCTCCCCAGCCTTGGGGACACTCTGCTTTGTGTCAGTGTGAACTTCACTATTCCAGGAACCATACAAGTAGATTTACATTGTACTTTTCCTTTTATGACTGTCTTATGTCTATAGGGCCCAGCCATGACAAGCTCAAAAGAGGCCTGAGTTTCAGTTTATCCTAAGGCAATACCTAGTTCCAAGAAAGACCACCCAGAAACAGACCATCCAAGAGAAAATAGCAAATGTTCCAAAGCCCAACACACAGCACACACCCATCCTCTTTTATGGGGACACCCCTAGACAAATGTCAGCCAATCAGGGGTCTTGAACCTTAGAATTCCCTCACCCCAACCTCTGCTATTATAAAAACCCACCCCACCTGAGCTCAAGGCTCTCTTATAGAGCCAATGCATTGGACACACGGAGAGTCTGAGTTCGAATTTGAATAAAGGCTCTTTGCTTTTACATACAGGACTTGGTCTCCATGGTGGTCTTTTGGGGGTTCCCACAACCTGGGCATAACAATGTCAAGCAATATCCCACCTTCAAAGTTGATGATGCATGTTATAGCATTCATCAGAACGTCACTCTTCTTTCATAGCTGAAAATGCTCTATGGTGTGGAGCGTCTACAGTCTGTTTCTCCAGCCTGTCCATCAAAGGACTTACAGCGCCTGTTAATCCACGGGGTGGTGAGAATAAGACCACCGCCACAATTTTAAGCCAAATTTTCAGCAAGCTTTAATTAAATACTGGCCAGGATGATGGACCCTGCCCAGATTCATTCCTGGGGTCTCAGAAAATGGCCGTAAATCAATTTTGCCAAGGCTTATAAGGGCATATGCTGTGGGAACTACTTCCGCTCCTTCAGCCAATAGCCTTTAAGATACCAGCTCACTTGGGCGTGGTCTCTTTTGTTTGTGCTCGCTCTCTTGCTTCCTGCTCCACTTGGGGCTACTGGATTCCTTTCCTGATCGGCAGAGGTCTGTTGTCTGGGATGGTGATCTGTAAGTTTTTTTCCCTTTAAATAAATAAGCATTTTATTAATCATAATTCCAAACTGGTGTGGGATTGTTTGTGACTTACGCCTTCAGGCATACTCATAAGGCCTTGTATTTCCCACCAGGTCCAATCAGGAGCAAGCACACATACTGACCTAGTTCCTGCCCATATCCCTCCTACCCACACGTGAGCAAGCACAGCTAATGCAGCTAAATCAAACAAGTGTGCTTTGAGCAAAAATACGTGGCTTATTATCTCCCATAAACAATAGCCTCCAGCATTTCAGGAAGTAGCTACCTTTGCCCAAGGGGCTTACAGGTTAGAGGTATTTTTATTTAATTGATTTCTCAGGCACTGTAATTAAAATTTAAAGCTTGACTTTGGCTCTCACATACCATTTTTATTTTATTGGTTTTTTTTGAGACAGGTTTTCTCTGTGTAGCCCTGGCTGTCCTGGAATCCACCCTGTAGACCAGGCTGGCCACAAACTCACAGAGATCCACCTGCCTCTGCCTCCTGAGTTCTGGGATTAAAGGCGTGCGCCACCACCTGGCTCACATCCACCCCCTCTTTTAAATCCTACTCACAGTCAGTGAGTCTTCATTTCTGATATTTGCAACGAAGGCATCTTAGTGTGTATAAGGGTCCATCAGTCACCACTGCACCCAGGTGGGGACACAGAAGTAGGTAAAGTGGATGACTCTACCCTCAACCCCCAGCCAGGGACCAGCACTGACTGCTTTTGTCTCTCCCTGAGATATGAACTCCTACGCCTTGTCCTAAGTAGGAATTTATCAATTGCTGCCCTACGCTCTATCAGACCTCAAGGGTTAGAGGTACGCATCTTGCAGCCTCTGTCTCCAGCTCACAGCCTGACAGTTACACAATCACCAACAACATCAACATATAGTCATACCTGGCTATTTATTCACAGAGTTAGACATGGGATGAGGGAGAAGTGGTGGGGGCCAGATCAACACAGGTGTCAAAACAGTATGAGAGTATACACCCAAGCAGTAAAAGGTACCAGGGTCCTTAGCCAGTACCACGGCCAAACTCAGGGAACTGAGGTTCAAAGTCCTGTAGAACATGATGGAACTGAAAACAGGAAACACAAGGCCATGACTGGCTGATTGGAACTGAAATGGCATTGTCATTCAAAGTTAGATATCACCCTGGAGACCTAGTTGAGATTGTACATATATACATAAAGGCAAATCCCCACCCAGCACAGTATATAAAGCTTGCTAGAAACTCCTAGGCCAAAAGGACTTTGGTGGGTTATGTTTGTTTTGAAGAGCTATTCCTTGTCTTTTTAATTCACACACTTCCTCTTTCCTATAATAGGGTTATTTAAACTCTACCCATCCTAAAGACCTCACCTACATAAACCTATTTGCAAGTATCTTACACAGTGACTAGCTTTGTGGAACACAGGAGGCCAGTTGGCAGGGAGTAAAATATACAAACTATATTTGTAGATTTTTTTTCTACTCTCGCGTGACAAAAAGGATTGACCCCCAAGTAAGTAAAGTTCACCCATCAACACAAGAGTGATAAACTAGGACAGAACGAAGGTAAGAAGGTAATTCTGGATAATATAAAGTACATTTTCTGCTCAAATGTCCTCTCTCTACCACCATGAAGATTTGGGGTGGACAACCAGGTATCCCAGGATATCTCCAAATATTAATGGCCTTCTTCTGAGGAGAGTCCATATAAGACACACATGATTAACTACTGCTGAAAGACTGAGCTGGACTTAGGGGACATGATTTTAAATCCCTGTCTCCAACCCACCCAGGAGATCGTCTCTATTTCTCCTTCCCAGGGAGATCCGTGAGTTTCCCCTTGGGTCCTCCTTCTTACGTCGCCTCTCTGGGTCTGTAGACTGTAACATGGTTATCCTTTATTTTACAGCTAATATCCCCTTATGAGTGAGTACATACCATGTTTGTCTTTATGGGTTTGGGTTACCTCACTCAGGATGGATTTTTTTTCCTAGTTCCATCCATTTGCCTTCAAATTTCCAGGTGTCCTTGATTTACAAGCTCAGTAGCACTCCATTGTGTAAATGCACCACATTTCTTTATTCATTCCTCAGCTGAGGGACATCTAGGTTGTTTCCAAGTTCTGGCTGTTACAAATAACTCTGCTGTGAACATAGCTTGCATTTCCCTGATAGCTAAGGATGTTGTGTTTCTTAAGTGTTTCTCAGTCATTTGAAATTCTTCTACTGAGAATTCTCTATTTAGATATGTACCCCAATTTTAAATTGGATTATTTGTTGATATCTTGTTTCTTGAGTTATATATTTTGAAAATCAGCCCTCTGTCAGATGTGGGATTGGATGGGAACTTGAGGGATCAGGCCGAGGGGCAATGAAGTGGGAGAGTTGTAGACAGATGGTTCTCTCCTGCCCACCAGTTCCCAAATACCCAGAAGCTGATTCCCAATTAATCAATCATACAGAGGCTTATATTGATTATAAATGCTTGACTTGTAGCTCAGGCTTATTGCTAACTAGCTCTTACACTTACATTAACCCATAATTCTTATCTATGTTTAGCCACATGGCTTGGTACCTTTTCTCAGTAGGCATTCTCATCTTGCTTCCTCTGTGTTTGGCTTGTGACTCCTCACCCCATCCTTCTCCTTCCCAGCATTCTCAGTTTGGCATTCCTACCTAACTTCCTGTCCAGCTTCTAGCCTGTCAGCATTTTATTAAACCAATTCTAGTGACAAATCTTTACAGTGTACGAGAGGATTATCCCACAGCAGAGAGTACTGGAAGAGACCACTGGAAAGGGGGGAGCATTTCAGACTCAGGTAAAGACCTGGTGCAAGGGAATCTCCCAGGAGTCTACAAAGATGACTCTAGCTAAGACTCCTAGCAACAGCAGATATATGACCAGGCAGATACCTCACCCAGTTCTCATCAGAGAGGCCTCATCTAGCAACTGATGAAAGCAGATGCAGACCCACAGCTAAACATTAGGGAATCCTTCAGAAGAGGGGAGGAAGGAATAGTAGGAGTCAGAGGGGTCAAGGATACCATAACGAAACTCACAGAATCAACTAACCTGGGTTCATAGGGGCTCACAGAGACTGAACTGACAACCAGGAAACCTGCATGGGACGGACTTAGGCCCTCTGTATATGTTACAGTGTATAGCTTGGTCCTCTTGTGGGACTCCTATAGTGGGAGCAGGGGCTATCTCTGACTCTTTTTATTAGCTTTTGGGACTCTACTTCCCATCCTTGGTCACCTTGCCCAGCCTTAATACATAGGGAGAAGCTTAATCTTACTTCAATTTGATATGTCATGTTTTATTGATACTTGTGGGAGACCTGTCCTTTCCTAAACAGAAACAGAGTAGTGGATTGGAGGATGTGAACAGAGAAAGAGGTGACAGGGGGGGATAGGAGGAGCAAAGTGAGGGTAAACTGAAGCCCAGATGTAAAATAAATAAATTTATGAAAAATAAATAAAATCACTGTCTCAGCAGGGCAGTGGTGGCACATGCCTTTAATCCCAGCACTTGGGAGGCAGAGACAGGTACATCTCTGAGTTTGAGGCCACCTGGTCTACAGAGTGAGTTCTAAAACATCCAGGGCTACACAGAGAAACCCTGTCTCTAAAAAGCAGAATAAAATAAAATAATAAAATATAATCACTGTTTCTAGGGTCTGGAGAGGTGACTCAGTGGTTAAGAACACCAAGGTTGTGAAGTCAATACCCAGGAGATAGATCCAGTCCCAGAGGATCCAACACCCCCTTCTGGCCTCTGTGGTCCAAAGGCATGCATATAGTATACAGACATTGATGAAGGTAAAACATTTATACACATAAGAACAGAATAATAAATAAACAGAAATCATTTAAAGTCACTGGCTCTAAAGTCACATAGGCAAACCCAGATTCAAATCCCAGCTCTGCAACTTTTTGTAAGGCTTTAGAAATATACTAAGTCCTTCAAAGGTCCGCTTTCCTAATCTGTAAAATGGACCAGTAATAGCCCACCTCTCCGTATAGAAAGGAGTAAGAAGCCATGTGAAGAAGTACTTAGTGCTCACCAAACAGGCCTTGTTATTCCGGTGTGACTTTCTTTTAGAGCACAGACTCCATCCAGGTCAGGTAACAGTTACTGTTCATTGTCAGCTTGACAGAATCTGCAGTCATCTGGAGACGGGCCTCTGAGCACACCTGTGGGCTTTATTTGTTTGTTTTGATTGCTTTATTTGATGTGGGAAGACTTTACTGTAGGTGGATACAATTCCCTAGGCAGGGGTCCTGGCACGTAGAGATGGAGAAGGGCTCTGGGCAGCAGCAAGCATTCTTCCTTCTCTGCTCCCTGATGATGGATGTAATGTGAGCAGCTGCTTCAGTCTTGACAGTGGATGTGATATGAGCAGCTGCTTTGGTCTTGATGGTGGATGTGATGTGAACAGCTGCTTCGGTCTTGATGGTGGATGTGATGTGAGCAGCTGCTTCTGTCTTGATGATGGATGTGATGTGAGCAGCTGCTTCAGGCTCCTGCTGTCCTTGACTTCCCTGCAGTGACTGACTGTACCTTTAACTTGGTGAACACAAAGCCTTTCATTCATAAATTGCTTTTGTCTGAATATTTTATCAGTGTCTTTATCAGTTAGGATTTCTATTGCTGTGAAGAGACACCATGACCACAGCAGCCCTTATAAAGGAACACATTTAAATGGGGCTGTCTTGCAGTTTCAGAGGCTCAGTCTACTATCATCATGGAGAGCATGGTGGCATGCAAGCAGACATGGTGCTGGAGGAATAGCACATCCTACATCTTGCAGGCAACAGGAAGTCAACTGATATACTGGGTGGTATCCTGAGCATAGGAAACCTCAAAACCCACTCCCACAGTGACACTCTTCCTCCAACAAGGCCATACCCACTCCAACAAAGCCACATCTCCTAATAGTGACCCTCCCTATGAGCTTATGGAGGCCAATCACATCCAAAGCTACTACAGTCAGCCCCATCCTCCTCCAACTCTGAGAGCATATTTTATTTTATTTAAGATTTATTTATTTATGTACTTTATATACACATATATATGTGTTTTGTCTGCACGTACATCTACACACCAGAAAAGGGCATCATATCCCATTATAGACAGTTGTGAGCCACCATGTGGGTGCTGGGGATTGAACTCAAGACTTTTGGAAGAGTAGCCAGTGTTCTTAACCACTGAACCATCTCTCCAGCTCCTGGAAGCATATTTTAAGCAGAAGAAATCTTAAATCTATGCAAACCTGAGCCTCATATAAGTATGGAGCAGACTGGGGTCATCTAACTAAAGGAAGGGACACTTGAGCTTGTGCCTGAAGTCTTCTGGCCCATGGTGTGGGCTGCCTGGGACTTGGTCTCCACTCAGCTATTTTCCAATGCCTGCTAAAAGGCTTTGAAGAAGCAATATGCAAAATACAGGGGGGAAAATACTTTTAATTCTCCCCAGAGTGAAGCACTTATTAGCAACAGCCTTAAACTCTCAGAGCCTGGTTTTCTCATCTGAAAATGGAACTGAAGCATCAAGAGGCGCTGTAACCCTTACAGAGTCTGGAACAAGCATCACAGAGGTGCTGGGACCCTCATGGGGTCTGGAACAAGCATTACAAGCAAGTAGAAAGCACAGTTGTCTTCTTAAAAACTAAAACAAGATCCCACCGGCAACACAAACCCTATCAAGAAAACACACTGGCAACCACACCTAAGGCAAGAAACTCCTTCCCAGGATGTGGGCATAGACTGGGGCAGAGACTGCAGGACTCCTGAGTGGACTAAGAGAAGAAACTGGCTCGCCCCTGGGATCTAAGGGGAGGGGAAAAGATCAAGGAAAGACACGAGAGACTGTGCAGTGAAGAGTGCTGCAAGCTGCAACATTATACAGTAATTGTTCAGCTGCCTTTTCACGAGGGACTTATCACAGCCAAGGCCTTTGGTGAAGATTTTTAAACCAAGAAGCAAGGCTTTTTGGCGTTATTGCTTTGTGAATGAGTGACTGTCCTTTGCTGTAGATTTTTTTTCTCTGTAGCTGCCTTCTCTTGTGTTACATATTTGGGGATTAATTCCCACAGTTCAGAACTGTTTCTCCCTCACTATGTGTGAAAACAGTTTCTCACTGCCAGGCCTCCATTTCTCTTTCCTACATAAACACAGAGCTCAGCTTTCCTGCAATTCTCTTTATCAACAGGCAGTTGGTCAGTGCTTAAGGTTAAGCCAACAGCATTCCATTTAAGATATTCACAGATCTCCAAGGACACAGAATTACTACTCCCAGGAACTGATAATTTAGAGTCCTGGCTCCCCCCACCCCTGTCTCTACTGCTTAGGTATGTACTCCAGACCTGTAGGCCCATAGAAACTGCAGCATCTGGTGTATGTGCTATCTGATCAAGAGCCCTGGCTTCTCTCTGACTGTTTATGTAGGTTCCTTGGTTACCTGATTCTATGCAAGCTGGGAGAGGAAAAAAAGCAGCACACTGAAAACAAACATTTTAGCTCCTTACTAACCATCTAAAAATGTAGCATAGTGCACTAACCTTCCTCTCTCTAGAATTCCTGATGATTTAATTCCTTTCTTAACTAGCTTTCTCCATTAAGGAGTTCACCAGGCATGCACCTTTGAGCTGACAGCCTCAGATCTCTCTCTCTCTCTCTCTCTCTCTCTCTCTCTCTCTCTCTCTCTCTCTCTCTCTCTCTCCTCTCTCTGTCTCTGTCTGTCTCTGTCTCTGTCTCTCTCTCTCTCTCTCTGTATGTGAAAACCCTTACATACAGCATCACATGAGATACAGTCAGCAGAGCCAGAGGGATGACTCAGCAGTTCAGAGCATTGGCTGCTCTTCCAGAGGACCCAGGTTCAATTCCCAGCACCCACATGGCAGCTCACAACTGCCTGTAACTCCGGTTCCAAGGGATCTGACACCTTTACACCAATGCACATACAATAGAGAGAGAGAGAGAGAGAGAGAGAGAGAGAGAGAGAGAGAGAGAGAGAGAGAGAGAGAGAGAGATGGGCAGCACCCAGAGCAAGGAATTAGAAACTGAGACCTACGATGCAAGTCTTTGAAGACTGGAAGGCACTGTGTGGAGGGTTTGGGTTCCAGAACCGGGAAGATGTAAAGAATTACAACAGGTCTCAAAAGCCAGGGATGTGATTGGCTAACTTCAGAAGAGAGTGGTTATAAAGGCCTTCCTGAAGAGATGATCTTTAACCTAAGGGCTAAATGAGATGAGGGCAGTATTTATGAGAGAAGTACAGGAAGAAAGCTTTCCTGGGAGAGGGTGGAGCCAGTGCAAAGGTCCTGAGGCAGAAATATTAACTTGGTAGGGAGAGCGGGGAAAGCAGCTGTGTGAGTGCTGAGGGACAGAGGAGGTGTGGTGGAGCTTCGTGAGCGAGGGTAAGGCGTGAGGAATTCATCTCCAGCATGCTGGGGCCACTGCTATGTCATCTGATATAATACATGTCTAAAGCAGCACCGACTCCATGCTGAGATGGACTGATGAGGACCCTGGAGACCAGTTAGGAGACTCCTGGAGCAATCGAGGCTAGAGGGGATGGTGACTTGGACCAAAGATGGACAGATGGTGTAAAAAGAGTGTGGGAAATTAGAGAATGGGTTGAGGGGCACAACTGGAAACACACTGAGAAACACAGGTTTAAGCAGCATGGTGGTGTTAGGAATTTTTCCTAACATGAGCTCTCTGCCGACGCAAAAATCCCAATCAAGCCAAATCACAACAAGCCAAATTAAAATATATCCAGGTTTAATGGGATTCCTGCATTCTCTGGTGGCCCCGAGGGGGAACTCAGAGGCGGGGAACACACGTTCCTCTTTTGGGAGCTCACTTAATACCCTGTGGGAGTGGTCCTGACCTCCGGAGGGGTCAGGACCTAGCATGCTGGGATTTGGAGTCCAGACCAACACAACTCTCAGGCCTGGGGGCTGGGATAGATGCGTGGGGCTGGGATCTCCGCTCCCAACTTAACAGTTGGGTGTTGGTATCATTTACAGAAATGACGGGAAAGCCCTTTGAGGGTAGTTAGGAACTCAGTGTTAATTTGAAAACGCTTGCCGATGGCCATGCAGTTATGTTGAGGAGAGAGTGGACTCTGTGCTTCTGCAGGGCCAGGAAAGAGTCAAGTTGAAAAGAAAAAAAAAAGTTTGGGAGCCGCGGGTGTCATCGGAGAAGGATGTGCCATGCGTCACAGCCCCGGGAGCATCTGAACCTGTGCTGAGCAGGGCCGGCACCAGAACAGAGTGCTGAGTGGCCAGTCTCAGGAGAGTGTGGCTGGGAGCCAAGGGGCGGGAGGTAGGAGGTGCAGAACCGTGACCTATGGAAGAAGAGAGACATAGCCACTAGAAGTGAATCAAAACTGGCCAGGGACTGTGAGAAGAGAAGTTTCAGCGGAAGTGTTGACAGAAGCCCAGCCGAAGGGGTGGGGAGGAAGCTGGCCCAGCATTGTAAACAGCACTAAGATGTTTTTTATGAAATGAAGCAAAACTTCAGCAAGAGTGAGAGGCAGACGTGGACTCAAGGGAGGATGTTTGTTTGGTTTTGGTTATTGAAAAAGGCAGATGCTCCCCAGTCCGGGTTGGCCTTGGTGATCCTCCTGCCTCATTCAGCCTCTGAGTGCTAGAATTGCAGGCTCATGGTACCACACCAGGTCGTGAGAATGTAGAGCACGCATGTACACCAGTGTGTAAAGGTCTCGGCCTCTCTTGGCTTCAGGGGACACTGCTGTACAGTGGAGCCCGAGGCGCTCTTGGTGGTAGGTTTATGGAGAATAGTACCAGCTCACGTGTGTGAAGGGTTCAGTGCCCTGCCCCACTCACAGCGGATCCCACACTCCCAGGCACCTTCCCAGGGAAAGGCTGGTTATCAGCGGGTACTCACTGGAAAGGGAAGGCAGAGGCACAGGGTGGTGTCCGGTCCCCACATTGTCTATGACAACAAAGAAGTCGATGGAAAAGGAGTCTTGTCATGAACAGCACACAACCTGGTGCTCTGAACACACACTCAGAACCTGACCCTGCCTGGCTACAACACTATCTGCCTCTGGACCCTAAGCACAAACAATTTTCTCAGTTCTTGTAAAGATAATGCATAACCTGACCCCATTCTTAAATGCACAGGAGAGGAGTGAATTCGTTGCGTTCAGGGCACAGCTCGAGCCGGCTGAACTCAGCTGCCCGGTTCCCTTGGTCGGGAGCAACTGCTCCTTTTCATTTTTCTGCTCCTAGCCAAGGCCCTTGGTATTTGGCAGGCTCACTAAACATCTATCTTGAGATTCACACAAAGCTTGGGGGTGGGTCATGGTAGTCGTTATACAGCCATTTGGGCTGCGAGACAGGGGTTGGGTTTAGATGAGCCACCACAAGCATTTTAAATTGTGTCCTGGAGAAAAGAAAAGGATTTGGAGCTAATTTAGGACCAACCCAATCCTGGAGAAATTGAACTACCTTAATCCTGGGAAAATTGGTAGATGCTGCCACCCAGTGGCTAAAAGGCACGGCAATTAGTTTCTTTCCAAAGGGCTCGCAAGCTCAGAACACGGGTGTGTCTGTACGTCCAGTTACCAAGGCACCTCCTCTGACGCACATCTCCCCTCTTCTGCCTGCATTCTCTCCTGGTCAGGGAACTAAGGCTTTTGATCTAAACTACAGACATGGAGATTAAATCCCATTTGCACAGAGCTCGACTTTGAGTGAATAGAGAGACCATACACTAGCATACATGAGTTTCCGTAAAACCTGACGAAGCTGGGTGTGAGTAAAGGGGAAGACTGCGAAAGGACAGCTTGGTCCCATCTGATGAGGCCCCCCAAGAAACGTAATGTTAGCAGAACCCTATTTCAGGTCCTGATTCACCAATCCCCCTGGATTAGGTTTCCAGCCCAGAGACCCAAGCACCTAAAATGCCTGACTAACTGCTCCACAAGGAAGAGCAATAAACCCTGAGGAGCAGTTTTGAAAATATGACTGAGAACTTGAAATACAGAAGCAGGTGGACTTTGGCGGGGCACTGAAAATAGAAGTGAGCAGCAGGCGTGCAACAATTCTTCTCTCTCTCTCTCTGTGTGTGTGTGTGTGTGTGTGTGTGTGTGTGTGTGTGTGTGTGTGTTTGGTCTACCTGCGGGATTGAAAATGAGGTGAGGAGACACTTCTGCGAATGCTAACCTACTTTTAATAAAAATTTTAAAGGCCTAACTTTAAATAATAATTTGAAGCTTTGGTTCCCTACTAATTTCGTCATGCTTTTAACATGGGGGACAACTAGCACTAAAGATCTTTTTAAAAGTCACACGGAGCTGGACACCGTGGTCCATGCTTTTAATCCTAGCACTTGGGGGGCAGAGGCAGGCAGGTCTTTGTGAGTTCAAGGCTAGCCTGGTCTACAGAGTGAGTTCCAGGACAGTTGAGGCTATTATACAGAGAAATCCTATCTTGAAAAACCAAAACAAAACAAAACAAAACAAAAAGTCATATGGAAACCATATATATATGGAGTTTAAGTGGAGATAGCATGTAATAGCAGAGTTAATACCCCAACTTGGCATCACATGATACCAAATAAAAACCCCAGTGCCAGGAATGGGTTGCATCTTTTTGAGTAGTTGGCCAAAGGGGTCCCATAGACTTCCCCAAACATTACAGGTTAATGCCAGTGCTATTGATTACCCTTTACAATAGTAAGGTGCCATTGCTGAGGACACCACACATTTATGGCATAGATCATGAGGAAACCAAACTGGCACTCATCTGGCTAGCATTCATGTCCTGAAGGTGGAACCGGAGGAGAGAAGTCACCATCAGTCCAACCCAGCTGTGAACCCAGAAGCTATAATAATGATCCGCCTGCGTCGCCTGGTGCAAGAGTGGCACGAACATTAGGGAAGGGCCACCACTTTTTAAAACTGGTCTTAAGGCCCACTCCACGGCACGGAACCCATTCCTGATACTGTTGTTGAGCTAAGAACCTGAGACGAGATCAGTCGTGGACTTAAGGAAACGCCTAGTACTACTATTCTGCTAAACAAACATAGAAATAAAATGAGTTCTAATGACATACTGTTATCCCCATAGATCAGTGTGTCACTCAGTTCTCATCAGAGAGGCTTCTCCTCATAGCAGATGGTAATTACCACAGAGACCCACATCTAGACAACAGTTAAAAAAAACTAGAGTCAGCAAAGGGCACACCACGTTTACCCCAGAGGGACAGAGGACAGGGAATAAAAGACAAAGACAGGAGATAGAGGATGAGGGGGAAAGGAAAAGGACAAGGGGGGGGAAGGGATATTTCCCCCAGAGAGACAAATGACTGCCTCTGGACAGAGAGGAGACAGATGCGGCTCTAAAGGAAGTGGGAAGGAGGAAGCCCCGGGTTAGGATAAGTTGTTTTATTTTGACTGGGCATGTTAATTATGGTAGCCAAAAGGAGGCTTTTGATTGCTGGGCTTCAATACTTTGATAACTGGACCTTGGTGGTTCATCTTAGGAGAAGGAAGTGGTCAAATAAGGAAAGAGGCCTTAGTGGCTGGCCTCTGGAATGTAAGGGAGAGAAGGGTAAAAGGCAAAACCTGTCAGTATTGTACATGCCGTGCTCGGGCCTGCAAGGGCTCTTCAGACAATGAGTCTTTAGCGTGCTCAGCCTTAAATAGGATGTCTTTATCACACTCCTCCCCTCAAGGCTCAGGGATCTGTAGGAAAGGGGGAGCAGAAAGACTGGGAGAGCCAGGAGTGGTGCATGACTTCAAGAAAACAGCATTTTCCAGACACGCAGAGTAGATGCACGTGTGAATCCACAGAGACTGTGATGGCATTCACAAGAACTGCAGATTCAAACCAGGTGAAAATCCCAACACAGGGAAGGAAATGTGGGCACCAAGTCCCACCCCTAGCCGAGAAACGACACAACTGATAGCCACTGGGACAGGGGAGTCCTCTTCAGAGGAGTAACACCGGGTACATCTGCCACACTCCAGGGCAGACTCCATGCTTGGGAGTATTTGCTCAATGGAAATCAGACTCCATGAAAGATGAAGGAAGAGCTGAGAGGAGCTTGGGGAGAGAAACAAATATGATCAAAATACGTTGTCTATTCTAAAAGAATAAATAAAAACATTTTAAAAATAGAATAAAAAGATTTATTTTATGCATATGAGTACTTTGTTGTTAATCCCACTGGGCGAGAACAAGCCCATGACCATGATTTTGAGTCAAATTTGAAGCAAGCTTTAATTAAACATTGGCTAGGATGATGACCAAGTCCATTGTTGGGTTCCCAGAAAATGGCACTGAGTCACATTGTGCAGAAGTTTAGAAAGACAAAACCATAAAGCCACCATATTTCCTATCAGGTCCAATCAGGGGCATACATCCTGACTTATCTCCTGCCCACATACCTCCTGCCTACATATAATCAAGCATATCTGGTGCAATTGAGTCAAAAAATTGTTTACGGGACCGAAAACACATGGTTTGTTATTACCTATAAACAACAGCCTCCAGCATTCTAGAAAGCTACCTGTCCTTGGACAAGTGGGGCTTGCAGGTTTAACTTTGGCCCTTACATTGCTTGCATGTTTGTCTGTGTACCACTGAGGCCAGAAAAGGGCATTCTCTGGAAGTGGAGTTACAGACGGCTGTGAGTTGTGTGTGAGCTGTGAGCTGCCATATGGGTGCTGTGAAGCAAGGCCAAGTCCTCTGGAAGAGCAGTTGGTGCTAGGAACCACTGAGCCATCTCTCCAGGCCCAAGCAAGGACAATCTACAAAAAGCTACAAAGTGAAATCTTATCTCAATAAAACAAACAAATGAACAATAAATGAATAAAAGATGTTATAAAGAGAGATTTATATCCCTCAGTGCCACTTTTTGACAATGTGGCACAAACTAGAGCCACGTGGGAAGAAGGACCCTTAATTAAGGAATTGTCTCAGGCAGATTGGTTTATGGGCATGTTTGGAGGGCATTTTCTTGATAGGTTATTGATATCGGAGGGCCCATATCACTGTGGTCAGCACCACCCTTAGGCAGATGGGCCTGACTGTAAAAGGTTAGCTGAGCAAGCCAGAGAGCAAACCAATTAGTAGCTGTCCTACATTGGCTTCTGCTTCAAGCTCCTGCCTGAGTTCCTCGCAGGTTGCTTTTGCTCAGTGTGTCTGTTTACAGCAGCAAGGAAGCACACTAGGACTTCCTCCTCTTGGCGATCAGATTACTGAGATAATGAACCCGAAGAACTGGAATTTCCCCAGGCATCTGAGAAGGGGAGTGGGTGAGGGAAATCCAAAGATTGGTGCCACTAGAGGAGAAATTTTCCTCCCAGTTCTGACAAATTGTAAGGCCACCTTGCAAGCCAGACAAGAGTTAATGATGGCCAATGATGGGACAGACCACACCTTGAGCAGGACTGCTCAGTTACCAATACCTATTGTCTTCTACTCAAACCTAAACTACATATCAGTACCCCAAAGAAGGACTTGGGTTGGTTGTGGTGTTGAACGATTTTAATCCCAGCACTCAGGGAGGCAGAAGCAGACAGATCTCTGAGTTCAGAGCTGGTCTGGTCTACAGAGCATGTTCCAGGTCAGCCAAAGTTACACTGTCTCAAAAAAAAAAAAAAATAGGACTTGGAAGGGAGGGGTTGTCACTGATCTCTTCCCAGTGGCCACTCTGCTTTTCACTATGACTTGCCTCTTTAACGGGTGTCTTGAGAGCTTTGTAGGGTGACCAGGACCTAGGCTGTGATCTTTAAAATCATTTAGTAACATGAGGTCAACAGCAGCTGCCATTGACGATGGATATGGCTCATTAAAACCCAACAGAAACTATGTGGTGTTTCTGGACCACGGAGCAGAGGAAGGCGCCTGGGGCAACAGTCACCAGGAAGAATAGAGGGGAACCACAGAAAGGGGAAAAGCCACCAGAGGGGAATCCCAAAGTCTTTGTACAAATGCAGGTTTCTGGCTGACCATTAAGCCATAGGAATTCGGTTAGACTAAAATCATTTGGCAGCTAACGAATAAAACTAAGATCTGAGCTGCTATCCATGACAGCTCGCGGTTCGAACCTAAGCTCATGGCCTGCTGAAACAAAGACAGAAAACTCAAAGGGGTCGCAGAGCAGAACCTCAAGTTACCACAACATAATATGCATAGTGTCCAAGACACATTCCAAAATGACTCACCGGGAAATGAGATCCAACCTCAAGCAATAGAGGCCAGCTCTGAGGTGAACCAGATAATGGCATCACCAGAGAAGGACTTTGAAGCAGCTACTGTAAGAACCAAAGATCCAGCCAGGGAGATGGCTCGCTGGATCGAGGCGCCTGCCCCCAAACCTAACGACCTAAGGTTGATCCCTAGAGCCCACACAGTGGCCGGAGAGAAGCAATTACCTGCAGATTGTCCTCTGACCTCCTGCTGTGATATGCAAGTAAATACAGACAGACAGACAGACAGATGTGAAAAATCACCCTTACATCTGAAGTCTACCACAGACCCTCCTGAAGGATTAAAAATATAAAACAGACTCTCATGCTTTGCCCATTCAAGAAACCAAATACCAAGCGACCTGCCATGCCAGGTCAGGTCCCAGTCTCAATGATCGTGTGGCTTTTGAGGTGGAGTTATACACAGAAGTTGGAAAACACAGCCTAGGCAAGGATGGAAGCTGGAGAGCTAGCTCCCATACGGCAGTGAGGCCCAGCACAGCAGCCGTGGATCACACTAACCTCTGTTCAGATCCCAGCCCCGTCACTCGGCATGTGAAGCCCAGCGACTATGAAACCTCAGTTGACAACAAGGATTCGCTTCACTGACCACAGGTCGCATGGTCTAAACTAAACTCGGCCAAATGGCCAAACTGTTATTTGTGCCCAGAAGAGCTCATATGATAAAGACAACCAGGAAAACACCAACAAAACTTTATTCAATTTGCTTCCAAGCAGGCTATACACAACAACAGATGCAAGTCACCAAAGCAAGAAGTAGAAAGGAGCTTTTGTACGGGTTGGGCTTCTGCTGAATATTTTGAGGAACCAAGAAGAAGCTGGGATTCATTTAATAATAATCGCAGTTATCTTTGTCCAGAATAGAAGAAACTAGTCAAAGCTGGGAAAATGGTAACCAAATAAGCATGGTGGCATACATGCCAGCACCAGGAGGCTGAGACGGGCAGATCATAAGCTCAAAGCCAGAGCCACACAGCAAGAACCTGTCTCAGAAAAAGAAAAGGAAAAATAACAGTCATTCAAAAGAAATTGTTGCAACTTGTTTGTTTAAAATTTTCTATCATTTATAAATTACATTGTTTGTTTGTTTGTTTATGGCTGGGGTCGGGACAGTGTTAACAGTGCACCTGTGAAGGTCAGAGGACAACTTAGAAGAGTCAGTTCTTGCCTTCCGCCAGGTGAGTTTGGGAGACAGAGCTAAGGTCACCAGGCTTAGTGGCGCTGAGTTGTCTCTTGCCTATAAGCAACATGGTTTAGGCTGCATTGTGATCCTAGAGAAATAGTTTTCTCTCAACTTTGTGACTTACCGTGTTGATGTCTGCCACGGTCTAGTCACTAACAGGATGACTTTCTTTTGGTTCTGAGAGGATACTCAGTGCCTCTCACCTTCCTTCAACAGTGGGCTAGCCAAGGCATATCTTTTGGGGGGTGTCAGAAACACGGGAGATGCAGTCTCACCTCTGCATGTACTTTTTTAGCCTCTACTTGGTCTCACCCGCAAAAGTATCACTGACCAAACCAAGTGCGGCGGCCTTGATTCACAAATGAAATATTATACCACAGGGTTATATGGTACAAGGTATAGATGTATTAGCCAGTTGCTAAGAAGGGTGATAAATCAGAACAATAATCTATTTACCACAAAGTAAGAGCCTGGGAAAATCTGTTGCATTCTGTTTCATTGTCCCCGATCTTAAAAACAGCTTCTAGATGACAGGATTGTGGACAGAAGTTGGAAAACATATAAACAAGGTGCAGGACATGTTTATAAATATGCATGCTATCCCAAACATTTTGACACAAGAATTATTATGATCTTATTATTTTGGGAGACAGTAGGCGTAGAAAAAGTCCCAATGGAGAAGACAGCACCCTTTTATAGAAGAAATTCACATCTCTACAAAAGAAGAGATGTTATATATAAAGGTGTCTTATCTCTATATTAGAAATCCTAATTGATGGCGAAGCACCAACTTAGCGCCACACTTCAATTTACAACTCTCAGGTCATAGCACTGAGGAAGTCAGGGCAGGACCCGGGGGCAGAAGATGATACAGAGGCCATGGGGGAATGATGCCTACTGGTTTCTTCTTCGTGGTTTGCTCAGCCTGATTTCTCTTTCTTTCCTTTTTAATATTTTATTATTTATTTACGTTCTGTCTATGCATCACATCTCAGTTAGTTTGCATGTAGATAAGAGGCATAATAACAATATCTCAAAGGTGTTGCTTTAGTCTACATAAGACAAAATATATCTGCCACAGAGCGTATTGCCATAGCTCTAGCTTTATGTGGCTTTAGTTTAATTAACTTCAGTATGCATTGATAACACAGTTGATAACACAAAAATAGTAATTTCTGTGTACCCCTGCCACAGGACTTTTGTAGGCGCTAAATGGGATAATCTGTTTAAAACATTCGTGTAGTGTCTTTGGAGTAGTGAATCAATATTTGGCCAATTTCAACCATAGTTTTTGTTTGGTTGGTTGGTTTGGTTTGGTTTTTCAAGACAGGATTTCTCCATGTAGCCTTGGCTGTCCTGAAATTCACTCTGTAGACCAGGCTGGCCTCAAACTCACAGAGATCTACCTGCCTCTGCCTCTGCCTCCCTGGTGCTAGGATTTAAAGGCTTGTGCCACCACCGCCCCACTCAACCATGGATTTTGCTAACAGTATTATTATTAGAGTTTTTGTGGTTGTCATTTTCAAGAGTCTGCACTGACTTCACAAAAAGGAGGAGAAAGAGGAAGGATAGCAGTGGGGATTACAGACCAGCCAAGAATTGAGGATTCTCAGCTAAGTAGGCTGATAGACGTACGGTAGAATAAAATTCATCCTCTCTGTCATGCCTTACCCATCTACTGTCCCAAAAGTTAGACAGGACAACTGTCTGGCTAACTCTGGTTACTCAAGAGCCCCACTTCAGCAGTAACCAATGATAAACTTCTCTGGATGGCCAGACAATGTCTAGGGATTGGCAAGGCCAAGTCTGCTCACGTATGATGAGTAATCTTAATTTTTAATGTGACTGGATTTGGAATCACCTAAATTAAGAAGGTGTGTGTGTGTGTGTGTGTCTGTGTGTGTGTGTGTGTGTGTGTGTGTGTGCACGAGTGTGCATTTCCAGAGAGTCAGCTGAGGGAAGAAGACAGTCTGAATGCAGCAGCACTGTCCCTTGGGATGAACACTGGTGGGAGAAGGAAGCATCCCTAGAGTGTGGGCAAGCCCTTTAGTGAACAGCTCTCCTCTGTCACATGGCCCCGCTGCCATGCTCTGCCCAAGTAATGGGGTCCCAGGACCATGGACTAAGCCTCTAAGACCATGAGACAAAAACAGATCCTCCTTCCCTTACGTTATTTCTGTCCCAGTGACAAGAAAATGAAGCTACAGAGAAACCCTGTCTCGAAAAAAAAACCAAAAAAAAAAAAAAAAAAAGAAAATGAATACAAGTGGTTCCCCAAGGATTTTAGGGCAAAAGATACTCGATACCAGGCAGACCAAAAAGCCAAGGCCTGGGGCTCGGGATTCCAAAAAGTCACCATCAGGAATGTCTTTGGGATGGAGCGATGGCTCCGTGACTAATCACTTTCTCCACAATCATGAAGACCAGAGTTTGAATTCCAGCACCCATGTAGCAAGCCATGCACCCCACGAACACCTATAACTCCAGCTCCAAAAGAGGCAGAGACAGGGGGATGCAGGGCCCCAGCCTAGCGGAAATACAAATCCTATACACAAAAAATAAAAAATAAATTTTTGGTTTTCTGATGGCTAGGGAGATCATAGACTGTAGGAAATCCACTGCAGTTACTTTCCTGAATACTCATGCTGGCAAACTGCCTTCTAAATATTTATATATTTATATCTACAGAGTAGTACTGTTCTCAGCCTTGGTCAGAAAAGCTTCCTTTTGCAGTGGACAAGAGTTAATGCAAGCTCATAACTGGTCAGACAGCTGAGAATCCACGGCTGTGGAGTGCTCAGCTCTAAATGGAACATCTACAGCAATCCCAGCAAGGCTCCAAGGGCCTCATGGAAGAAGTGGGTGGAAGAACGTAAGAGCTGAAGGACGGTGGGGGTGTTGTGCAATGCTGTCTGCTGTACATGACACGGTCATTGTGCTCATGAGCTCACAGCGCTGTGGTTATCTGCAACGACAAAGTAAAGGTGGTGGTGTCAGTGTGTCTTCCTTGGGTGTGGTTATGCTGTGAAGGCACAGGAAGGCTGATGCACCCAGCTCTGAGGGCTCGGCTGGGTCCACTGCGTGGAATGCAGCATCTTTTCAGTAGGGAGGAGGGTCTTGGGGAGCAGTGGAGAAGTGCCTCTGGGGTACAGGATGCTCCCTCTCAGGGACTAGCACAGGCGGCATGTTCACATGCAGATAAACACACTGTGCGTGGTGTTGACCGTGGAAAAGTGCTCCTTATCACAAGATAGGCTCTACCATTTCCTGGTAGGAAATCGTATTTTCCTGTTTTTATCTCTTCTGTTACTCAAGCACACTCGGGGTTCACGAGGCAGGCAGAGAGTAGAGTCTTGCTACATACCCTGTCAGGAAGGACCAAAGAGGAAACATACAACGTCTTTGCCCAAATTATTAAAGAAAGCAGATGTCCTCCAGACCAACAGGAGACCCTGGTGTAGGCTGGGGGGGGAGGGGGTTCCTGGTGCTGCTTATGTATCCCAGCTGACAGGAAGGCCCAGATAGGAAGGGCTGTAGGGACTCCCAAGATTGATGAGCCATGTCCTTTCTCAAGGGGAACCTAAGACTACCAGAAAGTCAGCAGACAGACTCACAGCCATTTTTACTGTGGGAAGGGTAGTTCAACGAGAACCTATAGATACAGACAGCCCTATGAGCCCCCAAATACCTGGACACGGTCCAGAAAGGCTAACATGGGTATCCCACCAGGCCGTCAAAGTACAAGGGGAAATACACATCCAGTTAAGTTCTGGGAGCAGATGCTCATGTCCTGTCCATGTGAGTATGCACTCGTAGATCCTTGCTATGACTGTGCACTTCTGAAGCCTCTGTCTTTTTTTTAAAGATTTATTTAATTCATGGGTATGTTTTACCTGCATGTGCATCTATGTTCCATGTGTGTGCTTGACATTCATGAAGATCAGAGGAGGGCATTGGAGCCACTGGAACTGAATTTATGGATGGTTGTAAGCCATTATGTGAGTGCTGGGATTCTAACTCAGTTCCTTTGCAAGAGGAACCAGCGCTCATAACTGCCAAGGCCGCTCTCCAGCGCAGCCCTTATATTTCTTATAATGATTTGTATCTTTTCCTTTGAATCTCTGTGTATGTTTGTGCTTTCTTGTCTAATTGTCACTTGTCGTTACTGTTGTCATTACCCTGGGACCCTGTGGCCCTAGATGGAGGTCTATGAGGAAGGCTGAGGTGCCCCCACAGTGGTTTCCCCTGGCCTGCTGCTCTCCTCCCTGCTGTGACTGCCCACCTGGATCTTCTTCTTTTTTTTTTTTTTTTTTTTTTTGGTTTTTCGAGACAGGGTTTCTCTGTAGCTTTGGAGCCTGTCCTGGAGCTAGCTCTTGTAGACCAGGCTGGCCTCGAACTCACAGAGATCCACCTGCCTCTGCCTCCCAAGTGCTGGGATTAAAGGCGTGCGTCACCACCGCCCGGCCCACCTGGCTCTTCTTGTGTCTCATTGCTCTACAGCTCCTGTCAGCTCAGAGAAGGGGGTCTTTTCCCCTCCAGCAAAGCTCCAGAATCCCTCAGGTTCGGCTGAGTCTTGGCTATGGACACCTCACAATGGCAGGGATATTCTTGTGAAAGTCCTCGATCATCCAAGTCCTTCTGCGCCCCCTTTCCTTCTTCCAGCCTGTGGTTCTTCCTGCCACTTTCTGTCCCCATTTCTGACACAGCAGCCCTGTCCCTGCCCAGCTCACAGGAGCGCAGCTGGAAACAAAAACTAACACTGGGCTGTGACCTCAGTAGCTGTGCCAACTAGTCCAGGCCATCCTGCTTGTGACATGGGGAAAATAACACTATGTACTTTCAACTGTGAGGCTTACAAGGGAAATGCTCATATGATATGTTACCAGGTACAGGAGAGAGTAGGTGAGGACTGGGGTGAGGGGCTGAGTCAGGGAGGAGCCACCGTGTGTCATGTGGCCTCAGAGAGCCTCTGCAGAGAGCAGCTGTGTCTCTCACTGGGTCTGGAACTGAGCTCCATGGGAATTCTCTGTCGGGCATCACAGAGGCCACAGAGCACAAGTGCCTTTGTTTATTAAACATGTAGTATGTGCCAGGCATCACATAAAACGACCATTTCTCTTCCCAGGAACCAAGGAGAAACCATCCCATTTTACAGATGAGCAGGAATGTGGCATTTTCTGGAGTTTTTGAAGCTTCAAAAGCAGAGATCAGAATCAGAACCAAAGTTCATGCAACTCTGGGGAGAGCTCTTTCCCCTATACAACACCCTTGGTCAGAGAAGATTATAACCCACCCCTCCCTCTCTTCTCAACTCTTGCTCTTTGAGAGGAAGGCACAGAGCTAAGTTACTTTATTTTAAGCATGATTCTAAAAGTCCATTTACAAATTTTTTTAATTAAAATAAAAACTACCCCTTGGGCTCCCTCTTTGCCAGTAGCTTCTCTCTATTGCTTTGGCTGATGCCCTGCACTATGTCTACAAACTCTACTTTTGCCTCCTTCTAACTTGGTGAATTCCTTCGCAGCTGCTTCATCACAGGCCCATTGACGTCAGCTCCTGGGCTGACCTGGCTACAGCTTAGAGAACCCAGCTCCTTTCTACAATGAGCTGAAATAATTGCAGACTCCCAAAGGGCTCAGAGTTCAGATTATTGAGGCCATCTGAATCCACAAGAAACCAAACCCAGGCCCACACCTACATCCTTATCCAACTGCCCTTCCCAACCCACCTTAGGCGCCAGAGCCTTGCTCTCAACTTCTCTGAGGTGGCTAGTACTGACTGCTCTCTGCCGCCTACCAAAGGATCAAAACCACTTTCCAAATCCTCTCCAGTGTCACCAGTGGGTGGTGGGCAATAGCCACCGACACAGGAGCCACACTTGGATGCATGGAACTATGGGACTCAGTTTCCCCTTTTGCCACTTGGAAAGTGACTCCACAGCCATCAACTCACTTCACCTCCACTGCAGTGTTTGAAGGCAACCAAGGAAACGATTCTTATGTTCATGCTTCCCATTCCATGGATGTGGGAAGTGAGGTACACCTTGTCCCCCGTGTGCTGAATCCCAGCTGCATTCTGGGCTTCCCCATGATAAGCAACCATCTGGGGCTCTGGTATGTTCATCTCTTAATGTCCCATACCTAGAAGAAAGTGGCTTTGTCTCTAGCAGTAGGCTTTCAGGCACACCTTCCAAGTACACAGATACTCGTGTATGTTAATTGTTGGTGAATCCCATATGAGGATCACAAGGCTAGTACTTCCTCTCCTAGAACTGGGAATCCTCGGTGTTACAAGAACAACGTGGATCCAGTTGAGAGACAACACTCTGCCACCTGCCCCTCTTCCACGCCGCTCCTCCTATGTTCTGACCTTTCTATCAACCGCTCCACATCACCCCTAACACATCACCTTCTTGACTGAGTCAGCAAATGCTGCTTTATCCTGTGAACAAGGCACATTAACGGACAGGAGATGTCTCCACTGCATAGACGAAAGGTTGTACGGGTGGAGGCTGGAATGGGTGACTAACAGGGTGGTACAGAGGGTAAACAGAGGACCACAGAACTGCTATGGAAGGAGCTGCACTAGCTGGGTGGTACAGTGAGTCTCCAGGATCCAGAAAATGAAGGGATTAAAAAAAAACCCTTCCAGCCTTCCACAGAAGTAGTACTATGTGCTGACTTTCAGGGAAATGGGCATCCAGTTCTAACTCTCTCCAGTGTACTAGAAATCACCTACTATTTTATTTTTTAAATGAGAAGGAAAGGGCCTCAAGGCGGTACTGTTACCCCTCTACTTCTCTGCTGAAGAAACCAAGATTCACAAAAGCCTTGCCAAATCTCGCAGCTTATTACAGCAAGGTCTAGCACACGGTTGGGACTAGACGCTTGAACTCCTACATCCGGGTCCCTTGCTCACTCCACATCCAAAGCACATGTTAGGAAGAATGACTAAGATGTAGAATTTCCAAACTCCAACTTAACGAAATTCCCCAAGGGGACTTCCCTACCCAGCCGAGCATCCCTAATACTACAAACCTAGGGAGGTTCTGAGGGGAGAAGATTATTGACGGCTTTGGTGCTGATGGAGTGGGCAGTGGCGGAAGGGGAGGCAGCATAGAATAACCAGGAATCCGAGATGCCCACCTATGAGACCAGAAGAAGGTCGTAGGGAACCAGGGACTTTCAATCTGGGCCAGATCAAAAAAGGGACAGAATCCGGGGACTTTTGTCACTATCTTTAGAAGCCCATCTGTCAAAATCAGCCTGTGGGGGGTGGGGCAGCATATGGGGTGGGGCGGCATTGGGGACGGGCAGCCTTGGGGGCGGGGCTGCCTGTTGGGGCAGGGCAGCCAGGAAGGGAGAAGAGGCATGGTAGGCAGAATATTCAGGACTGATGTCTTTCTAGGCAGAATAATCTCTCATGGGTCTAGCGTGAGACTTGGAGTTTATTAAAGGGTCTAGCCTGACGCTTGGAGTTGATGGGGCATTACTCTCTGCCTCCAAAGTCTCAGCTGACACGAACTCTTTCCTGGGGAGGAGAGAATGGAAGGAAAGAGTGCTGGAACGTGGAAGTTTGGGGAGTGGTTTTTAAGTATATGTCTACTGAGAGCCAGCAATGGTCATTGCCTGATTGCCTCCATTGGTCCTCCTGGGTCTCTTAGGACTGGGTACCCATTCATAGCCCAGGTTCCATAAGAGAAACCAAAGAGTAGATTTAACAAATATGCAGAGACAGCAAGGGCTATCTGATTTTAAATTCAAGTCTGCCTTGCTCCATTAGCCTTCCTTCTGGAGGGGAGGGGCAGCAGAACCAAGGGGCCACGCTCTGGCAGTAAGCATTCCGAAAGAGTAAAGGATAAAGAATTTCACCAGGGGTATGAAACAAAAAAAGGGAATCCTCGAAGCGACGTGCAGAAGAAAACACTGAAAATGCACTCTTCTCATGGCAGAGGAGGCCTAAAGTTATCTGTTGATGAGCAATTTTGGAAGAAAACATGCTCCCACCACCCTGGCCTCGCTCCTGTGACCCTCGTGGGGGCTCCTCTCTGACCCACACACATGCTCATCAGCAAACACACCGCATGCGGTCTCCAGTGCAGAAAGCAAGTGCGTGCTCAGAGCCTGTGTGGTGAAGGTGAGAAAAGCTGCCGGGGCTAGGCTGCAAACCTCGAGTTTGAATGTGGTTGAGGAGCCGGCTTTAGAAACAGGGGTAATGACTATGGCCTTGTCCAACAGGACGCGCTGGAAGCAGAGGGTGGGAGCCAGCAGCTTGCTGTCTCAGACATAAGGAAGGAGAAAGGGATCCAATCAAGAAGCATACTCCCAATTTACATATGGGGAAACTAAAGCCCTTGGGGCGAAACGGCTTTGCTTCTGGCTTTCCTGGGAGCCAGATGCCTAGAAGAAACTGGACTTTTCCCTGCTTCGGACACATTGATAGGAGTGGCCCGATGAGCCAGCGCTGACCCACATAGACCTGGGGAAACCCCTTGTCTGAGTAAAGCTCTGGGATTCGTGGGAAATGGGATTTCATTTTCTTTGGCTGCAACTGCTTCATAACATCAGTCTGACTGGGCCGAGAGCCAGCTCAGCTTGGGAAAGGAGTCCAATGAAAGAAAGAAAGCAAAACAAATACTAGAGCAGGCTAGGGGATGAGTAGCGCGTGGCTGGAGGGCTGTGGGCTATCAGAGAGGCTTGTGTAAACACACACCACAGTGTCAGCGTTGATAAGAGCTGGCCAAAGAACTTAGAAGCCCACAGTCTATCTGTTCAGGTCTCTAAAAAATAGTCAAAAAAATCATCTTATCTTAAATAGTTTGATTAACCAACATAGATTTTGTGCAGTTTCTCAATTCATAGAGGAAGACATAACAAGTTGCTCCAAGTCACTAATAAGCAATAGAGAGCAGACAGGGAAAACCATGGCTTCATGAATATACACAGTCTTAAGCAACAAGGAGCAGATCTGCTTTTATACGCGGCAGGGAGGTGGGGGCATGGAAGGACGGTGGCCCAGGTACACAGAGCTGCAGTAATCCAGGATGAATAATTCTGCAGATCTAAAACACAGCGTGAGGACTGCAGTTAGTCACACCATGTCTGGCACTGGAAATTTGATGGGAGATTTGAGATGCTCATACTCCATAAATTCAAAATGGCGACTATATGAGGAGATAAGCATGTTCATATGTCTTCTGTGAACATGTCACTATGTCAAAACCTCATGATACACCATAAATATACATTGTTTTATTTTTAAAATGGGAAATAAATAATAGATCTGGATTTTCAGCTCTAGGGAGCCCAGGTGCTTAGTCAACATGCCATAAGAAATGATTGAGACCAACTCACTGCTGATTTAGTATCTATCCTAGCCAAAACATTTGCTGAAAAGAAGGAGAATACAAAGGACAAACAGAAGCCAAGCGTGATAAGATACTGTGCTCAGGACTAGAGAAATCGTTAAGAGCACTGGTTACTCTTACAGAGGACCTAGGTTTGATTCCCAGCACCTACACTGGGCAGCTCACAACTGCCTGTAATTCCATTTCCAGGAGACCCAACACCCTCTTCCAGCCCCCAAGAGCACTGAACACACATGGTACACATCCTGACAAGCAGATGCACACACATACACATAAAAGAAAATGAACTTCTAGAAGATTCTGTGCACACAGAATTAAGAGGCAAGTCTGAGATCCCAGCACTGTGAAGAATGAAGGTTAAGGTCAGGCTGAGTTACGGTGTGAGCCCTTTCTCAACACAAAGGACAGGAGACAAGGCAGTGAAGAGGTGGTTCTCAATGACGGAGTATATATTTACTTGTGTACTGTCTGTCTCACTCCTCCCACTCCATCTCAGAGCCATAACAAGAGCTGCTGCTTCTCTAGAAACAATGAAGGGTCACTAACTCAGTGAGATCTATCATTGCAAGTTATAACCATAAGCTACACACTTAAGTCCTCTAAAGTTGAACCAACCATCTCAAAAGCTGAAACTCAGAATCCACCTGCCTCAGCCTCCCAAGTGTTGGATTCAAGGTAGATGTTATGGTACATATTCATAAATTCCAGTATTCAGAGCGCACAGGCAGGAGGATTGCTTCAAGTTCAAGTCCAGCCTTGTCCATATAATAAGTTCATCCCAGCCATGGTTACATAGAAAGAACTGGTCTGCCTCAAAAAGAATAATGAAAAGGAAAGAAAGAGGGGGGAAGGAGGGAGGAAGGAAGGAAAGAAGGAAGGAAGGAAAGAAGGAAGGAAGGAAGGAAGGAAGGAAGGAAGGGAGAAAGAAAGAAGAAAGGGAGAGAATGAATGAAAGAAAAAGAGAAAGGAAGGAAGGAAAAGAGAAAGAGAAAGAAGGAGGAAGGAGAAGGGAGGGAGGAAGAGAGGGAGGAAGGGAGGGAGAGAGGGAGGGAGGGAGGGAGGGACGGAGGGAGGGAGGAACGGAGGGAGGGAGGGAGGAAGGAAGGAAAAAGGAAGAAAGCAAGCAAGCAACAGCAAAAAGTGTTTTCAGTATTTGGTTACTCTTCAACATTCAATTTGGTCACTGCTGATAAGTACTTATCTCCTACTCAGAAATCAATTTCAGTCCCTATCCCCTGGCTAAATTGTCCCTAATTCTGAATTGATGGTGCACCAAATCCTTCGGAATGGCTGAGGCTCCTACGTCTAACCCTGTGGTTCAAGGAGTCCCTATTCTTTAATATTTAGTTATACTTATAGACAGAGGACCAAAGTGAGACACGGGACAGGTGGCTTCATAACGCTTAACATGATGGTAACAGCCTCCACCCTCCTGTCATCTGACCGCATGGTACATGTGTCAAAGGGCTGACAAGGAATTCCAGATTGCCCAGAACTTGAGCTCAGATCCGTTCCGACTGTGGCACGGCCTACTGGAGTTACCATCCGCTAGTTCTACGATCCATTTGCTTGTGCGCCGTCCATCCGGACCCAGTCCTCCTTTCACTGCTTGAGCATCCGCATTCTTAGACTTTGCTCCTATAGCTGGGCCTGGACTCTGAGGTTTGGCTCTGACATGTGGCCCTGAAGTTTGATTCCGCCGTAGGCACCTCCAGCAGATCTCAACAGTTTTAATCTTTAATACCATAGAGACTCTTCTGAGGCCCTATCAGCTCCCTTAGCGCCTAGGTAGATATACAGATGATAAATAGATAGATATTATAGATAAATAGATGGACAGACAAGACACAGGCTCTTTTATTCCTGTTTTAACTACTAAGATTAACCCTCAGATCATTCAGTAAATACCTCTATATCTACCTGGTTATCAAGGCAATCAGGATTACTTGACAAATTGCTGTCAGCAAACCCACTATCCCTTGTTAATTTACTATCAATAAAGTCTGATGCTGTAGAACGGCACAAGTGTGCTCTGTTTCTGATATAGTGCATGCATGACAAACACCCTTCCATGGAGAAAATAGGAAGAACTTGGGAAGTTGCCAAGATAAGATCAATAGGTCTTGACCATAACTGACCCCCATCTGCCTTAAGGCAATAGCTCCCTGCTGTCTGGGGAGGGCCTGCTTGGGAAGGACGACCTGAGGATGCCGCAGAGGAAGGGTGATGTGGGGGATTTTTCCCCCCACTGTGCGTGTCCAGAGAGGAAACCGACAGTCATCCCTGGACTGGAGGGCAGTACAGGCAGAGTCATACACTTCTGGAGGAGATTTCAGTTTTCGTTTCCATTCTGTGTATTTCACTACTAGTGTCTGGTGTCTACTGTGAAAACTCCCCCAACCCAAGGGAGGGGGCACTTCCTCTGCTGCCCTGGCGTCTATAAAAGGTCTGCCTGAGCTGCAGAGCATCCCCGCAGAGCATCCCGAGACAACGAAGGCATCTCCCACAGCCTCTGCCCTGGGTACCATGAAGATCTCCGCAATTGCCCTCGCCGTCATCCTCACTGCTGCCACCCTCTGCGCTCCTGCATCTGCCTCTCCACGTAAGTCCAGGGCTCTGACCACCACAGTTCACGCTCTGTCTAGATGCCCACTCCATCCTGCCACCTCAGTCATAGTATGTATGCTGCCTCAGCCCCATGTCATTCTTATATATTACTGACAGTGATCCTGTCATCCCTGTTGGGTCTCCACGCCACATCATGGCAGGATGCTTCCCCCACAGTGAACTTGTCTGTGTCTCCACAGTCTACACTATGAACTCTGCAGGCAGCCCTTAAGTGTGGACTGGTAAGGCAGGGTAGCTCAGGCTGACCTTGGAAAATGACTCACTTATATCTGTCACCAGAATAGTTTCTAAGAAATGTCTAATACTTTTTAAAGTGCCCGAGGTGTGTGAGGTGTGATAGTCTCTTGTTTCATAGATAGAAGAGAAATGGGCTGAGAGAGAGAAAGAGACAGACAGACAGACAGAGACAGAGACACAGAGGTGAGCTAAGTGCCTATACAGGTCAGGCATCATGCAGATTCCTTTACTTGTGCCATCCCATTTCACTAGGCATGCAGTGGCTGTTCTTGACTTACGGTGGGAAACAGAGGACCAGGGAGACAAATTCTTGTCTAAGGGTGCACGCTGCTGGAGTTTGGAAACCGGCATCCCAAGCAGCCCTATCTGGCTAGAAAGATAAGCCCCACAGCTCTGCTGCGAGGTGACAATTCTGCACTGTGTGACATCTTGAATTGACTGACCACCAAGAGCTTCTCTGTTTAGGGCTCTTCACTACAGCCCAGCCAGACCCTGGGGTGTGATAGGCGCTTTCAGGCCACATATGGGATCATAAGTTATAGTCTTTGGATGCTTCCCTAGATTGTGTTCTACACCCCAAAGAAACCAAGCTTGGAATCCACTAGGGGAGCTGAAGAACAAGGCAGAGGGCCCAGAGCAGAAAAGGTGCCCAGCAGGGTGATGGTACAGAGGATAATGCACAAGTTTGGCTCAGGGACCACGTAGGGTTTGAACAGATCCTTTCAGGCTGCTGGTGAAATCTCCATTGTGGCAACTGTGTCCTCTGAGCCTCCATTTCTGCCAGGATAGATGACACTGCTTTCGAGATAAATCACGCCGAGGGCCCAGCAGTGTCCAGTGCAACTGACCTTTAATAAAAGGCTCTCCTTCCTCTCCCTCCCTTCCTTCCCCAGATGGCGCAGACACCACTCCCTGCTGCTTCTCCTACCTCTCCCTCACGCTGCCTCGTGCCCATGTCAAGGAGTATTTCTACACCAGCAGCAAGTGCTCCAACTCCGCAGTCGTGTGAGTCTCAGCCCTATGGGTTCCCCTTTGGAGTGCAGAAGCCCGGACCACCCCACCCCACCCCCACCGTGCTCTAACTACAGCCCTGTCACGATCTTTCTCGGAGAGTGCCCCTTATCATCCCCACCCACCCTCTAGGCTCCTCAAGGATCCATGGCTCCTCACCTCCAGCTCAGTCCCCAGCTGTAACATAAAAAGAACTGGACACAGTATCTTCCGGCACTGCTTCTCAATCTGCCCGTTGCGACCCCTCTGCCAAACCTCTATGTCAAAAATATTTACATTATGACTCATAACAGTAGCAGCATTGCAGTTATGAAGTAGCAACGGAAATAATCTTACGGTTGGGGTCACTACAGCATGAGGAACTGTATTAAAGGGTTACAGCATTAGGGAGGTTGAGAACCACTGCCTTAGAGGATCCTGCCTACCCTGACGGACACAGTTCGTAGGACACAAACTTTGGTGTGAGCACAAGCTGAAACTTCCTGGAGGTCTACTCCACAATCCTTCTCCAGTTAAGAGCCCAAAGTTTCCATAGTTCACACCCAACCCAGCTCAGCTAATCCTCTGAGGAAACAGGCAGGGTCAAGGACATGTGTCCTATCTGTCACATCTATGTACACACGTCTAAACTGTGTGTAGCCCTGACAGGTGTGTGCAAGTCTCTCCGTGTAATGAAGCTCAGATTCTGAGGCGTCTGTTTCAGTGCTGCACAGTAAGGGAGGGATGGAGCCTGTCTCTAGGGCTCCCTTTTCCTGTTACAAAGCAAAGTCATTAGTGACAAAAGCTGAAGAGACAGTTAAGATGCTAATGATTCACAGAATGAAGACAGAGAGCTATAGAAATGGCTCAATGGTTAAGAGCACTCGCTGCTCCTGCAGAAGATCCAGGTTCAACTCCCAGCATTCACATGATGGTTCACAATTATCTGCAACTCCAGTTCCAGGGGATCCAATGCCCTCTCTCCTAACCTCCTCAGGCACCAGGCACACATATGGTACACACACAGACATGGAGATGAAATATACACATAAAATAAATCCAAAAATAAAAGAAGAAAATGGGACAATACAAGATTGAAATTAATGCAAGAAATATTTTAAGATATATTTATTTATTGTGTATACAGTGTTCTGCCTGCATGTATGACTGCACACCAAAAGAAGGCACCAGATCTCATTATGGATGGTCATGAGCCACCATGTGGTCACTGGGAATTGAACTCAGGACCTCTGGAAGAGCAGCCAGTGCACTTAACTACTGAGCCATTTTTCCAGCCCCAATCCAAAATGTTTTGTGACCCTGATTCTAAAAGTGTAATATTAATATTTAGTATTACTAAACTTAGCTCTAAAAATTAGCATTTTTAAAAACCATCCCTTGAGCATCTATTATGAGCAGGCAAAGATGAATAAAACTGTGATCCTTGGCTTTGGAGAATTTTTTTGTTTTGTTTTGTTTTGTTTTTCGAGACAGGGTTTCTCTGTAGCTTTGGAGCCTGTCCTGGAACTAGCTCTTGTAGACCAGGCTGGTCTCGAACTCACAGAGATCCGCCTGCCTCTGCCTCCCGAGTGCTGGGATTAAAGGCGTGTGCCACCACCGCCCGGCTGGCTTTGGAGATTTTATTTAGTAAGAATGGTAAGTGGGACACAGAATGACTAAAGCACCCTATAAAACATTACTAAAAGAGAGGAGGAGGTGTGTCCAGCTTCAGGAGTGAGGGGGGCAGTTCAGAAGTGAGTACTGTAAAATGCTATTCATGGAAAGATTAGAAGTGTGGGGTGGGGTGTATCTAAGAACATGTCCACGGGCCTCTACTTGGGTTTATAGGGACACAGGAAGAGAACGGAGCACCGAGTGTCAAAAAACTGAAGAAAAGCATAGATCTGGCCAGAGTTAAAATGGCCTGGAACAGGGAAAGCCTAGAAGAAGGGGGTCTAGATAAGAGGCTGTTGAAATTACCCACATTGCAGTTTTGTAGGCTGAGTGGTACCTGGAGGCAAGAAGAAACAAGAGTCAGGAGCTTTGGAGGCTCGATCAGCCAGGGTAACAGACTTATGGTCAGGAGCAAGAGATAGGATGGTGCTGAGGTTTCGATGCAGGGACGGAGAGGTGTGCAAGTCTGTCACAGGCTTTTCTTTCAGACCACCAACCAGCTCCCAAATCAAGGCATAGAGACTTAGGAATGCTCGGCCTTATCTTATGACTGCCCCGCTAGTTCTTATAACTTAACCTGTTTCTCTTCATCTACGCTTTGCCTTGGGCTTTTTACCTTTCTTTCCTTCTGTGTATCTTTCTTTCACTGCTTCTCCTATCTGACTGGCTGCTGGCCCTGGGTGTATCCCTTACTTTCTCTTCAAGCCCAGATTTCTCCTCCTCATTTTCTCTCTGCTCGCCAACCCACCTATCATTTCTCTGCCTAGCTATTGGTCATTCAGTTCTTTATTAGAGCAATCAGGTGACTTAGGCAGGCAAGGTGAAACAAATGCAACACATCTTTACATAATTTAATAAATGCAGCATAAACAAACGCAACACGCCTTCACATAGTTAACATTCTGCAATATTCTGCATTATAAACAAACGTAAAGTTAACATTTACCTAGTTAAAGCATGTTCCACAACACAGGTCTAGAGGGCAAACTGTGTAAACAGGAAGAACCCAGGCAAAGTTGTGCAAGACAATCCGTGGAGATGTGGGATGGAGTGTAAGCAAAGGGCTGAGGAGAGAGTCCAGGAGCTGCCAACAAAAGCAGCCAGGCCACATTGTCTTGGTCATCCCTGGCTACAGAGCTGGTCTGCCATGTTAGAATCCTAGTTATGTCATTTGGTAAACTGGGGCCCCTTAGGCTCTCTGCAGTACTTCCAAAGAGTGTAATTATGGCACTTTTTTGGGGGAAGGGGATTAGGTCACAGAGAGAATAATAGTCCTTAGACCATCCCCTGGCACATAATGGGTATAGAGAATGATCAACCTGCTATTGTAATTATCTAAATGGTCTGGTGTGTGTGTGTGTGTGTGTGTGTGTGTGTGTGTGTGTGTGTGTTAGAAATGAATACAATCATCCACCCACTCACTCATTTAATAAATGTGCACCAAGCATCAACTATATGCCAGGCCTGGGGCCAGAGCTGGGGAGAAGAGAACTCAAGGGGGGCAGTGTCCTTGAGGACACCTGCTCTTATGAGGCAGGTAAAAGGGAAGTCAGATGAGCAAAGGGCCCCAAAAATGGAGGCAGGAAGGAAAGGAAGACTTACCCAAGATGACTTGTTCTTTGGTATCACATGCCACATAAAGGAGGAGGAAATGGAAGCCCAAGAAATTCTGACTGCGGGAGTTGTTATCCTGGTCCTTTGACTACCCAGCTACAGGCTGAGTGTGCCAAGAGCAGCCACTAGCAAGTCCTAGGGCTTCCTCTTAATTTCCTCAACTCGGGTTCTGATTCAAGTACATGCTCAACTTCTTTAAATTCAGCACTCAGCATAAGGCCTAGAGCAAGGGAAAGGGCCAAGAAAAGGCCAGTGCTTGGCCTACTCCATGCTGAGTTCTAGATTTGTGTGTGTTTGTAGGGAATTAACGCGATTGAAACTCTGCCTGTAGCTGGGAGCCTTTAGTTCCAACAGAAGAAGAAATGTCTTCTAAAAGGAAGAAAACCGCCCTGAGCTACAACAAAGCCCTACCCACCTCCCACGACCCTTTATGCTTTTCAGTCTCCAAATACAAAAACTGCCCCATTGTTAACCTCTTCCTTTCTCCTACAGCTTTGTCACCCGTAGGAACCGTCAAGTGTGCGCCAATCCAAAGAAGAAGTGGGTTCAGGAATACATCAACTATTTGGAGATGAAGTAGAATAGAGGGTTTCTAGAGCCTGATCCTGTATCCCTTACCTGTCCTTGCTTGCTGTAGTCCTGAGCAGCTTGGGGATGGCACTCATCACCCCCCTACTCCCACTCATTTCTGGGAGGGCAGAGATGCTACCATATCTTAGAGATTATAGCAGTATCCTCCCCTAGAGCCTGGGAGGTCTACTGAGGCCCTGCCTATGACAACAGGAAGTCTCCAGACTTTGAGCTTCAGGCTTCTCAGCTTGGTTTTGGGACCAGGAAAGAAGCCTGTGGATCTCTCAAGCAAAGAAGGGAAAAGGAGACCCCATACACAAATGTTCATGTCTCAGGCCCTCACAGGCTCTGCGCAGCAAAAAGAAATCAGCATTTCATTAAAATTTCTGATACAAGGACCACGCTGGCTTCTGGTTTGATTTCTTCCTAAGCAATCCTCTTCCCTACAATATTAAGCATGCAGAGATGGAGGCACACACCTGATAACAATATCAAACGTATGACCTGTGCAGTTAGCAAGGCTGGGAGCCAACACCCTCTGGAAATTAAGCATAGATAGGCAAAGCTGGTAAAGCAGCCAGTGACTTACCTACTAGGGTTGGAATCTAAGTATCATGATGTACTACCTATAAGTCTCCAAGGGTTTACCTGGATCCCGGCCACAACACCTCTCTGCTTCCTCAGGCTTTGACTGACCCTTCTACCTTCTCCTGACCCATGCCTTATTTCCAGTTGGCTCCCTCTACCCCTATTATTGTCCCTAGAAGATGACTTAAGGACAATTTCAGAGGCCTACATTATTTTAGATAAGGTTTTTGATAACTGTGCCAGCTGTACCAGAACGGGGGGTAGGGGGTAGTCCACCTTTCCCACCTATGTGTCCCTTCAGGTGAACACATATAGAAACAGATGCAGTCATAGCTTAGATAACATTAGTTGGGCACTATGTGCCAAGCATTGGCTCAGCCCCTCACATCCATCACCCTCTTTCATTTTATGCCCTTAGGGGTAGGCACTAATAGTAGCTCTGTTTACAGGTCAAAACTGTTTTCATTTTATGTGTGTGAGACAGACAGACAGACAGACAGACAGACAGACAGACAGACAGACATACAGACAGACCACTAATATTAGATCTGTTTACAGTACAAAACTGTTTTCATTTTTTTTAAGATGTATTTAATTATTTATGTATGAGTGCTCTATCTGCATGTACGACTTTGTGCCAGAAGAGGGCACCAGACAGATCTCCTTATAAACGGTTGTGAGCCACCATGTGGTTGCTGGGGATTAAACTCAGGACCTCTAGAGGAGCAGTCACTGCTCTTAACCTCTGAGCCATCTCTCCAGCTCCAAAGGTATGTTTTGGTTTTTTAAGAGTAATAAAGATTTATCTTATTTTTATTTGTGTGTATGTGTGATCTATATGAGGTGCCCAAGGAGGCCAGGACAGAGCAGCAGATTCCCTGGAGCTGGAGTTAAGGACAGTTATGAGCTGCCATGTGGGTTCTGGGAATTGAACCTGGGTCCCCCCAGAAGAGAGACCAGTGCTCTTAATCACTGAGCCATCTCTCCAGTCCTGTGTTTGTTTGTTTTGGTTTTTCAAGACAGGGTTTCTCTGTAGCTTTGGAACCTTTCCGAGAACTCACTCTGTGGACCAGGCTGGCCTTGAACTCACAGAGATTCGCGTGTCTCTGCCTCCCGAGTGCTGGGATTAAAGTCGCGTGCCACCACCGCCCATGTTTTCATTTTTAAATTGTGTGAGAGACAGACAGACAGACAGACAGACAGACAGGCAGGCAGGCAGGCAGGAAGATATACATACACACACACAGGATTGGGGAATGGACATGTGAGTGGGTTTTACCTTCTCCTTTTATCTTCTCGTGAGGACGGGGATCAACTCAGGTACACAGGCTTGCGCAGCCAACATCTTAACCCCTGAGCCATCTCATCAGCTCAACACCCAGTAAAACTCATGGGAACATGGACTTTTCCCAAAGCTCCCCAAACAAAAGGAAAACAAAGTTAAAAGTTTCTAAACCCACTAGATCTGATACAAAGGCCTCTATGTTTGCCCATGCTCAATTTACAAAATTTTAAACACAAAAACTTACAAATAAATTTTGAAAATTCTCCCCTTTCCTCTGGTATACACATTTTTTTTTCTGAGTCATTCAAAGCAGCATATGCAAAACCACTACAAGGCTAAGGGTTTCAGTATCATCTCCTAATGACAAGAACACTTCGTATAACCACAGAGTGAAAACACAGGAAACTGACATTGACACTACTATTTTCTAAAACATAGTCATCAAATATACATTATCACACCTTCCACTGCCTCAATAATGCCCTCTTCAGCCTTTTTTTTTTTTAAAGTAAGACTCTGATTCAGGCCAGGAAGTAGTGGAACTAATTCAGTATACACACTATATTTAGTGAAATATCTTTTTAGCATTATTTTTAAAACAAACAAACAAACAAAATAACAGGATCTCACTGTGTAGCCCTGGCTGCCTAGGACCGGCTATGTAAATCAGGGTAGCCAGGAACTCCCAGGGATTCACCTGCCTCTGCCTTTTGAGTGCTGGGATTTAAGGCACGTGCTATTATGCCTGGCCTCTTGAGTGTTCTTTAACATACTTTTTGGCTTTGAGTGTGTGTGTGTGGCGGGGGGGGGGGGGATCCTATGTAGCCCTAAGTTGCCTGGAACTCCCTGTGTAGACTAGGGTGGCCTGGAATTTAGGGTAATCCCCTCTGTCTCTGGTGCAGAGCTTACATGGCTGACCCATCATGCCCAGCCATTTGTTTATTGAGCAATATCTCAGTACACAGCCCAGACTGGCCTCGAGCTTTCAGGCTGGGGTTACAAGTGGGGGCTTCATCACCTGACTGAACAGCAGTGGGGGGGTCCTTAAGAGCATTGAAATTGCTTAGATGTTTAGATTATATTTTTGTATTTTGTATACTGAACTAATTTTGGTGGGAATTGCACTTAGGCGACATTGTCTTCATCTGTGTAGCAATACAAGTTTATCATGTCACCTGACTTCCATTAAGTGCGATGACTCAATTTTCCATGCTTTTTAAATTTTTTTAGATTTGTTTATTCCACTTTATATGTATGAATGTTTTGCAAGCATGCACGCATGTTCACCACATGCGTGCTTGCTGAATTCCCTGTAAGTGGGGTGACAGATGGTTGTCAGTCACCACGAGTGTGCTGGAAATTGAATTCAGGTCCTCTGCAAGGGCAACAAGTGCTAACCACTGAGCCACCCACCTCTCTAGCCCTAATGATCCATATTTTCTTGATACATCGTGTCATGGTTAATTTTGGTTGTCAAGAAATGAGTCCAGCCTGACCGTAGTGCCACACACCTTTAATCCCAGCACTCGGGAGGCTGAGGCAGGTGGATCTCTATGAGTTCAAGGCCAACCTTGTCTACAAAGCAAGTTTTAAGACAGCCAGAGCTGTTACACAGAGAAACCCTGAATGAGTATGGAATCAAGCCCCTGGCATACCTGGAAGGGATTTCCCTTTTTATTTTTTAGCATAAATTTAAAAAATTATATTTATTTTATGTGTATGAGTGTTTACCTGCATATCTGTGCACCTTGTGTGTTCTTATAAACCATCGTAAGTAGCCACGTAGGTGCTGGAAACCAAACCCAGGTCTTCACTAATGATCTTACCTGACGAGCTACCTCTCCAGCCTCTTGACCAGCTTATTAACAGCAGGAAGATCTACCTTTAATGAGGGCAGCACCACAGGGCTAGGCCCTGGGCTGAACAAAGAGACTATGATAAGCACCGTGACTGACAGGCTGCTGCCATAATGGACTGCAACCTGAACCACGAAATAAAATAAACCCTTTCATCCGTATGTTGCCTCTGTCAGGGCATTTTAACCACAGCAACAGAAAAGAAAAAGAAGACGCACAGTAGGCTTCCTGCTGTGTGTTGACCTACTACACGCCAGCACTGTTAGATACCGGGTTGGAGTCGGGTGGGGAAGGAAGCTTGGGGAGGAAAGCCTTCAGAAATGGCATAGCACTGACTGACATGCATTCGAAAGGTCTGAGTCAGGTAGGAAGGGAGGGGAAAAGGCCGCACGGTAGATGGAACAACACAAGCAAACAGAAGAGATATGAACGGCAGCTCCTTACCACACAGCCTTCTACCAGCAAGGAGGGATGTGCGAATAAATGAGGTTTTTTTTTTTTTCTTTTTTCTTTTTCTTTTTTGGTTTTTCGAGACAGGGTTTAAAGAAGGCAGTCCTGTGAACAACTCCTGCCCCTCACATGGGCTGATTTGAGCTTGGTGGTTCACAAACACACGCCGGGCCCCATCAAAGCCGCTGGAGGCGAGCAGACCTATGTGACTTTGCCGCTTTCCTGCTGAGGGAAATGGAGTTGGGTGAGCAGTTCAGTCAGCAGGCCAACAGCGGCCAGCAGCGGGGCTCAACAACGGAACCGGGTTCTGTTTCCATAGGCAACCTGGTTGCTCAGCTCTCAGAAGCTCCCCTCTCCAGAAGTCCAGTGTCTCTCTGGTTTCTCTTTGACAGCGGAAGCAAGGGCCTCGTCAAGCAGCGCCCCACTTTGCTTCACGTCCTTGAATTTTTGGGCTGTCCTGGTTCACCTCTGCCCTACACCAAAGAGGATGGGCCACCAAAACCAGGCCAATTTCTTTCAAGTCCCCAAGTCAATGTTCAACTACCCATGGCTGGAATATCGAAACCGGAACAAAAGTGAGGACCGGAATGGAAGGACTGGAGCCAGGGGCGGGGCCTGATAAAGTAAAGCTAGCTATCTAGACCCAATCTCAGACTCGGCACTGGGTTTAGCGAATCCTTGGGAAAGGCCAGGGCAGGCCTCTGAACATGTGACTCCCTACAGCCCTCACAGTAAGTCTGTTTCCTCAGAAAGACTTACTGGATTATTCAAGTGGCGACAGCTGTGTGCCCCCAGCTTCTCCCATACCTGTGCCTTGCTCCCTGCACCAACTCTCACACCCCAGTTCTTTGCATAAGGTCTTCCCTAAGTCCACTGTTCTTACGCCCGACTTTTCTGGTTAACATTTTTTTTTAATTTTTAATTTTTGAGACAGGGTTTCTCTGTGTAGTCCTGGCTGTCCTAGAACTCGCTCTATAGACCAGGTTGGCCTCAACCCCAGGGATTTGCCTGTCTCTGCCTCCCAAGTGCTGGGATTAAAAGTGTGTGCCACCACCACCCGGCTAACTCTTGATTACATGCAAGATTTAGTAGTCTGTATCATCTCCTCTAGGAAATATCTGCTCCCCAGCCCCCAGGGTGCCTCGCAGCCATACTGCCTGTGTGTGTTTCCGTATGAGTTTCCCTTTGTAAATCATACACACCAGGAATTTTGCCTCAAATGCTAGACCAGTCCTTCCCAAAATGTCCGAGAATGATCAGATCAAAGCCTGAAGAATCAGCTACTAGGGGAAGGAGTGCCAGAACTCTGGACTTTCACATGCCTTCCAGGCGAGTTTAAGAGAGACTGAGCGAGAGCAACAGTCCTCACCTTTAACTGACTACGGGGTCAAAAATGCCCAGGCTCTATTACCACAGATAAGATGCAGAGTAACCTGATACAGGGCCTAGGCGTGTTCAACTATCATTCCAATAATTATGTTATGCAGCCAGGGTTGAGGACACTCTACTTCCTGTGTTCCTTAAATGTCAATGACATGGAAAGCTCCTGGGGGGCTGGTTGAAATGAAGCTCCTAGCAGCGTTTCTGAAAGGCTCGCAGGCATAGCTGACAAGTGCCACCCTGGGTCTTGGGGAAATAGCTAGTGCTAATATTTACTAACTGTAGAACAAATGAGTACTTCCACAAAGATCTTGACCCCACGTTTTAAACTCCTGTCTCATCTGAACCACGCATATCATATATCCTTTCTGCTCTTGCCAGAATTCAGAAGGGCCATGGCTCCTGTTCATCTGCCCTTGTCCTGTTACAAGGTAAGTAACTTTCGTTACCTTAGGAGCTGTGTCTAGGGGCACCAAACTCCCTCCCAGTTCAAGCCAGCTCACAGCACTACTGGCGTTCACCTGGGGGTCTGCGGTTAATGCTGTGTGATCTCGGACAAGTTACTGTCCTTCTCAGAGTGAGCCTTCAGAGTCTCCTCATTAATACGTCAACAGTGCCTGCCCCCTTGTACAAGAGTTTCTAATGAGACAAAGTCTGTAAGGCCTGGGCTATGCAGAGCGCTTGCTAAAATGAATCATTTTGCTAATGTAGCAAGCCTTACTTGGGGTTGCCAGAAAAAAAACACAGACTGCGCAGTCAACTTTAAATATTTCATAAACAATGCATGGGATTTTTAAAAGCATATAAATAATATCCTAAATATTTTATTCATTACCTGAAATCCAAATTTAAGCTGTCATCCTTTTGAAGTTTCTTATTTATGCTTTCTAAATCTAGAAGTCAACATTCCAAGATTTGAAGTCATGACAATCACTGGAAAACCCTTAAGATCCTATCAGTCACTAAATTGAGAGCTCCTGGCTGACCCCCATGGTTCCCTGGTGTGTAGAGAGATCCGTTGTAAAGATAGAAAAGTTTGAGAGATGCCCTAATCTTGGCCAGATCCTCAGAAAACCACTGGCCTACACGACCCCCTCTGCTACAATCAGAACTGTACCATGCAGTTAAGGACTTGGGATCTACCATGCACAAGGCCCTACATGTAGTCTCAGCAACACACATAGCCAAGCTGTCCCACAGTAAAGACAGTACTTGAAGGAAGCCTGTTTTCTCGAGTAACCTGTGAGATTCGTGGAGGCAGATGACTATGTAACATATGGTAGGTGCTCTTGTCTGAATAAGCAGTGACCTCCTTTCCCTAGCTTTATACCTCCCCCAGCCCTGGCCTCCTCCCTGCCCACATGACCTTTCGAAGGCTTTGAGATTTTCGAGTAACCAAACCATGAACCAGATCAATTTACAGATCCCTTCAAGAACTAGGACGCTTCTGGGCTTCACAGCTATCTTGGGAGAGGAGCAGAACAAGGAATTAGACTTGTTTTACAGAGAAGACTGAGGTCTTGGGATAGTAAAGTAGCTTTTCCAAGTCATATAAACGGGGGAGATGCTAGCTGTGGCTCCAGCCTAGACTTAAAGTGGTATCTCTCATGTTTCCTTTTCCTCCCCTTCATACCCTTTCTCTGGCCCCAGCACTCCAGTAATGGCCTAGTAATGGCCTCTGACTGCTCTGCCACTTTCTCTCCCTGTCAGTTGCCAAAGGAGGCATTTCCCCCGAGCCCAGAGTGCTGGAGGGTGCATTCGAGCAAGCCAGACGCAACTCCTGCCATGGATACTAATAAGAATGAGCTCTTCATACACTGGCGCACCCTGGATGATCGACGCAAGGAGCGGGAGTCACAGAAGGTGTTTTGGAGAAGGAGAAAGCTCCCAAGGTGCGCTTTGCCCGTGTCCACGTTCTTCACACCATACAACTCCTCCAAGAAAGGAGAGGAAGAATCAGGGTGGGGTGGGCCAAGGGCGAGACAAATCAGATCCCAGATAGAAAGGATCTTGGGGTTTTGGGAGTGCAGCTCCATCAAGTGAGTATCGTTGAGTCCTTTTCTGGTCTCCTCTCTTGAGGCTCTGTGGCACAGCTAGGGTCTTGATACACGTAGGAGTGGAGGAAGAAGGGGACCATGGCTCTCTGTGCAATTTCTCACACAGGTACTTCAAAGACAGTGCCCAAATACAGAACCTTCGTGTCTCCATCAGCAAGTTGACTTTAAAACCTAAGTTGGGAACTGGATCATTAGATCCCACCAAGGACCCCCTGAAGTGCCAAAGATTAAAGGTCAGGACCATGGTAGGATGAGGACTGTGGACACTCCTTTTCTGTGGATACCTTTACCTTGGGTTCAGACTACCTACCCTTCAGCCCTGAGTCCTCCTTTGCAGAATGGAGGGAAGGGAGAATGGGGATGGGGTTGGCTGGACTGCTTTCAATTTGGAGTTCTGTTTTTTTTTTTTCTTCCATCCAACTGGCCCTCCTCGGATGAGCAGGAGCTCACAAACAGCCTGAAATCTCCAAGAGAGGATGAACAGTGCTATGCAGCCTATGTGAGAAGCAGCAAGGGGGTGGGAGGGCAGCTTCCGGGGGTGGTAACTGAGATAGAAAGGGAAAACCAGCTAAAGGTGGACGGTAGGGGGCGGGGACACCCCAGGTATAAATTTCAGCTGTGTCTGGGAGACAATAAATCTTGAGCCGGCGTCCAAGGTCTTTTTCCTTTCCTCCAGGCTTTAGGCCATCTGGGCATCAATAACAAGTTTGTCATAGAAGCGCTGTGGCAGGTGGTGAGTTCTGGGGCTGCATGGAGTTCAAGGGGTATGTAGAGGATGGGAGCATGGGCACATAAGGCTTTCCAGAGTACCAGGAAAGGTCAGGTTCACCATGTGTAAAGTCCCCATTTGTGCCTTTGACCTCTTTAGACTTTAGCTTGAGGACAGCGGGAATCTGAAGCTCCTCCTTGTTTATGAAAATACTTTGGACTGAAAATGCCAGAAGAGAATTGGAGTTGTAGCTTAACAGCTCATGCCTGTAATCCTAGCACTCAGGAGGTGGAGGCAGGAGGACTGCAAGTTCCATGAGCTTGAGCTACATGAGTAGCTACAAGACCAGCCTGGGTTGCATGGCAAGACCATCTTAAAACACTAAGGACTGAGGAGGTAGATCAGTAATTAAAGCCTTGGCTAGCATATACCAGGCCTTTGAGTTCTATCACCACACTGGGACTGAGTTCATCCTCTGACTTAAAACATCACCCCAGGCTTACATATGTTAAGCTAAGCATCCTGCTATCATTATTGATGGAGGTCAGTTGTGTGTGTGTGTGTGTGTGTGTGTGTGTGTGTGTGTGTGTGTGTGTGTGTGTGTGTGTGTGTGTGTGTGTGTTGCTGGGATTTTTGTTGTTGTTGTTAGTTTTTTTTAGATAGATTTTTGCTATGTTGCCCACTCCTGCTTCCTGATCCCAACTGTTGGAATTACAGGCATGAGTCACCACACCCAGCTTGAGCCTAATCACTCTTTATAGTCACATCTACAATCTTACTGAGCTCTCAGAAGAGTTGTGTCTGGAGAGATGGCTCAGAGGTTAAGAGCACTGACTGATCTTCCAGAGGTCCTGAGTTCAATTCCCAGCAACCACATGGTGGCTCACAACCATCTGTAATGAGATCTGGTGCCCTCTTCTGGCCTGCAGGGATACATGCAAGCAGAATACTGTATATGCAATAAATAAATCTATAATAAAATAAAAAAGAGTTAATAGTATCTCACACATAGAAGCTCTGGGAATCCAAGTGCTTGCACTAAGCCAAGTGACTATGAGATACCGGGAGCACAGAGAACGTGCACAGAAGCCAACTCCCTGGCTTGGTGCTGCTTCCTGGCATCACCCTATCAATATACTCTGTGTGACCATCAACAGGCCACTCTAGTTCCCTGATTTCTATCCTGTAGAAGTCACACTGAAGCAATCCTTGAAGCTTTGACAATCATCACTTTATGGTATGCTTTCACTATTTCCTCCTTAAATCAGGCTCAAACTGGTTCAGCAAAAGTGAAGGATGAGGCCTATAGAGCCCTGGCCATCCTAGGTATGTTCTCGCCCTTTGTGGGAGGTATAAAAGCACAACCCCTTTCTTCTGTGGGTGTGGGTGAAAGGAAGGGAAGGGAGTATGTCCCCACTCCAACCTAGCGTTCTGCAGGGGCTGGGAACTACCCTAGGTACTGTTGGGCAGAGAGGACAGAGAAGGCTCTACAAGTTGCGTTCATGCTTCACCAGCTCTCTGATACAGTGGGAGAATGGGCAACCCCCCTGGAAACCAGTACTTGGATCTCCTGTCTTCAGAGTAAAGTGCAGTTAAATGGGCAATCCTTGAGGCTCTGACCTGACCTGAGCACCCTCCCTATCCAGGTTGCTTGAATAAAGTTGTGATCCAGGCTCTCATCAAACAGTTGACGGGACAAAATGAGGAACAAAGGAGAGAGACCCTGATGGGGCTACGCGTAGCTCTGAACTCCTGGGCTGCTGTCCCGAACAGCAAGGTGACTGGGAAGAGAATCTGTAACTGGGGCAAAAGAAGGTCAAGGCAATTGGTGATTTCAGCTCGGACTTGAGTCCAAAAGAAGGCAGCCTGACCCTTAGATTTAATAGGAGACGCTGTCGTTGTGGAGTTCCCTCTAAAGTTGAACAGAAGTATAGGCTGATAAACTCACAGTTAGACGAGCTCTGTAAAGCTGAAAAGAGTAGGTGAGATTCTTTAAGAAACCAGCATGTCTGCGCTCTTTAAGTGGGTGCCATCGTTATCATCACCATTGAAGCAAAATCTCTGTCAAAAAGTAAGACACTGCCGGGCGGTGGTGGCGCACGCCTTTAATCCCAGCACTCGGGAGGCAGAGGCAGGCTGATCTCTGAGTTTGAGGCCAGCCTGGTCTACAAGAGCTAGTTCCAGGACAGGCTCTAGAAACTACAGGGAAACCCTGTCTTGAAAAACCAAAAAAAAAAAAAAACAAAAACAAAAAGTAAAAGACACTAAGGAGTCCACTGATATGGCTCTCACTTATGGGGATCTCTTTAGAGCCCTCATCCTCTACTTCAAACAGTGCTTCGTGTAAAAAAAATCCATTACTCATCCATTTATTCAGCAAATACATATTAAACAGTTACCATGTGCCAGGCACTGTTGGTCCCTTAGGATTATCAAAAAACCAAAAAGGCAAAGCATCCTGCCTTGGTTGCGGGACTCACAAAAATATTAAATAATTTAATAATTTAATATGCAGAAGTATATATTTTTGTTAGTGGTACAAATGTGGTGGGAGGAAGTAAGTAGCACCAAGATTGCCAAATAAGGATGAGAATGGACTGTAATTTAGACATGGTAGACAGAGAAGGTCCAATAGGAACAGTGCATTTGAGCAAGACACGAAGATGCTTTCCAGACACCTAAGAGAGGGTGTTCCAGCAGAAAGACTCCCCAGGACAAAGGCAGGGACATGCCGGGCATGGTCAAGGATCAGCCAGAAAAGACAGAGCTGTTGAAGTGGAATCAGAAAAGAGAAAGCAACGGGAAATGAAGGTCTTGTCCAAGAAGTTCACAGACTAGAATGTATGTGGCTTCGTGGGCTTAAGTACCCGGGCTCTTACTCTGGATAAGGAACTTCACCAAAATGTAGTTTTCATTTCAAAACGTTCACTCTAACAGGCAGATCTCTGTGAGTTTGAGGCCAGCCTAGTCTAGAGTGTGAGTCCAAGGCAACACGGAGAAACCCTGTCTCGAAGGGAGAAAAAAAATATGACTTAGGAAAGAGTAGATGACAGCAGAAGTAAGGGAAAGAGAGCAAAAATCATGTGATGGCCTGGGGCTTATTTTAGAGAAAAATGGTCGAAAGCAACATTCTAGGAAACATGAAGCCTGAGCCAGGGACGGCAGCATGTGCCTGATATCCCAGCTCCTGTGAGACCGAGGCAACAAGGCCCTGGGTTTGGGGTCATCTATAAAATGAGATCTTAGCTCAAAAAAGGAAAAAAAATTACATTAAAAGGTGACTGCCCGCTGAAGACATAGCGCCTCCTGCTGCTCATTTTACATATTGTTTCCCTTTAAGAGACCTGAGGTTGAAAATGAGGAAGAGCTGGTGCCTGTCCTGCAGGAGCTGATAGACAAGTCGCTGAACGAAGTGTCCTTAGAGGCAGCCCTGTGCTTGGGTTTCCTGAGGCCCAGCAACAGCATGGTCCAAGAGTTCTTGCTACTATGTCTGTGCCAAGGGCCCATGCCTCAGAGGATGAAGGTATGAGAGGCAGGAAGCCAGGATCCCTGGGAAATGCTTGGCAAACAGTGGCCAGTGTTGACTTGGGTGGAGTATGGTCCTACCATCACATCCCAAAGAAAACAAGTTTCATCTGGGTACACAGCACAGTTCTCTGTGTGTTTATGAATATGTAAATATATGACTATGAGGATATATGGACAGATAAGTGTACACACACACATATATTTGGTATGACTGTTCATTTATTTGTGTGTGCACACGTTCACTTATACTCTCATTGAAAAGGCCAAGAGGCAGAAAGAAGCACCCTCTCCCTACTCCCCATTGAGTTCTAGGCTCAGCCCTAAAGTCTGCTTGGCTATCAGTACACCTCTGGGTACACCATATACCCTGCCCCATCCCATCCTTCACAGGCACTTAGGATGCTGGTCAAGATGATGAAAGTTCACTCAGCTGCAGTCACCAGGGCCATTCTGGAACAGCTACACTCTGACGTCATTGACGTAAGCTCTAGGCTACTTGCCTTAGCACTTAAAGAGGAGGGTTGGAAAAGGCATCGTCTTTCTTTCACACCTCCCTGTCCCTTTCCTTAGGACCGCTTTGAAGCTACCCAAATGCTCAAGACCATTGGACTAGAAAAGATCCAGGCACAGGGACTGGAGGAACTCACATTTGACCTGCTCAAGAGGAAGATACACAATGAACCCTTCCTTGTAAGACCATAGTTCTCAGGCCTAAATCTCTCCTCTTTATTCTCTTTAGATGCTGATTCCCAACAAACTCCAGACTCTAGTATCACACTGGTTTTACCCTATGCCTCTCATGTAGTCCATGTTTTTAATCTACCTTTTCTGGTCAAGTTCCTCAGCACAAAAATGCTACCCAAACTGCTTCCTGCTATTCATTTCTTCTTCCTTCCTATGAAAATGCTATTGCTCCTTCTAGACTATTGCAAGTCCAGTGTGGTAGTACATGCTTTCCTAGCACTTGGAAAGTAGAAGCAGTCAGGAATTCAAAGCCAGTCAGTCTCAGCCACAGAGCAAGCCTGGGGACCCTGTGGGCAACATGCGACGTGATAAGCAAGGGTGGTCCAAACAGCACCCCCTAGGGGAGCTTTTCCAAACCACCAGACTCAATCTTGCCTTTCTCACATCCATTGCATTTAACTCTACAGACCTGTAGCATGTCCACATCGTTCTAAAATGTAGATTGTCTCGACTCTTATAAAACTTCCCCGTGGGGGGCTGGAGAGATGGCTCAGAGGTTAAGAGCATTGCCTGCTCTTCCAACGGTCCTGAGTTCAATTCCCAGCAACCACATGGTGGCTCACAACCATCTGTAGTGAGATCTGGTGCCCCCTACTGGTCTTCAGACATACAGACAGAATATTGTATACATAATAAGTAAATACATAAATAAATAAATAAATAAATAAATATTTAAAAAAAAACTTCCCCGTGGTTTCCAGTGCCCTCAGGATGGCTTACTTCGTGCACCATCTCAAGCTCTACGTACTTAGCTCTTTAGTTTCCTCCCTCTCCAGTGGGACCAAACCCAGGCCCCTGTGTACAGTAGGCAAGTGCTCTGCTACCAAGCTGTGTCTCAGGCCTTGATTCTTTGAAGACTCGTTGTAGCTGGCCTGAAACTCACACTCCTTCTCCCTCTGCCTCGCAAGTGCTGAGATTACAGTGTGCACCACCCTACTCGGAGCTTCTCCAGCTTTACTCCACACACCGGCTGTGCTTAGGGTGGCTAGATCCTGATTGGCCCTCCTCTACCAGTGTAATTACTGAGTGCAATTCTGAAAAGCCCTGGTCTGACCACCACAGAAAATCAACTGTCTCCCCACCACCCGCCATTCTTCAACAAGCTGAGGTATCACTTCCTGCCAGAAAACATCCCAGAACCCAAGACTGCATAAGGAAATCCTATGGACGTGCACCTTTCAGAGTACTGTAACTGCCTGTCTGCTTGTCCTTCATCTATTCAGTTGCTCAAGACAGATATCCTTTGTAACAAAACTAAGTGTGTAGTAAAGGTATATGAAGGTACATCCCTGCCTTCCCTCTTTCTGTTGTCCCACTCTGCAGGCAATGAGGCAGGCCGTGTCTGAAACAGCAGAAGTTCTCAAGATGAAGCCTTTAATAATGAAACTGATGGAGGCGTGAGTTGGACTAGATAGGGCCAGAAGGCAACAGCGGGGGTGGCTGAAAATCCTATCTGTACTTCTGGGCAGGTCATTCTAACTCTAGACTTCTATCTGTTATTTAAAAAAAAAAAAGAAAAGAGGCTAGTAATACCACTCAGGGTTGCTATTAAACTACATTATAACCCCAAGGAAACTTTTAGAAGGTCAAGAGTTGTGGTGAGGATCAAACCTTGATCATCATTTGAGTGTTTGATGGTGAACTATAGTATCTGTCTCCCAGCTTCTCTGATTTGAATGAGAGGGGAATGAAATTAGCAGCATTCACTATCATGCCCTCTCTCTCTGGGCCTGAGACATAAGCAGCCTCCCTCTCCCTTCCCTGTAACTGAACAACATACTCCCTTCTACACAGGCAACTGATGAGCCCAGATGCCAGTGACCGCCAGGAGGCAATCATCTCTTTGGTAAGCAGTGCTATTTTTTTTTTTCCTGAATCCATTTTTGAGGCGTATTGATGATGGTGAGGGAGAAAATGACTTTGCAGTTACTGAGGATAAGAAAGAACTGTGGTTTGGGAAGGCTATTTACTTTGGAATTCTAGTTCTATTGAAGATTCAAGCCTTGGAATCAGTAGGGTAATGATAGATGCTATTAGGTATGAAGGATGCTATTAGGTATTAGAGAAAAGGTCTTGATAGGTGGGAACAAATCCCCAAAGGCCAAGGCAAGGGAAACCAAATCTCTGTAGGCCATAGTGTCAACTCAAAGTGAGTAAAATGGGAAAGAGGACGGGGCATCTAACTTTCCTGGAGCTGGCTACTTAGGCAGATTCATTTTCTCTGCCCAGGGTGCCCTGGGGATCCGTAACCAACAGGTGTTCCACTTGCTGTTGGATATGCTGGATGCAGAAGAGACCCAGTCTGTGAAGAAGAGTGTAAGACATTCCTGTCACATACCCTCCCATTCATTTTACTGTTTGGTTTTTTTTTTTTTTTTTTTTTTTTTTTTTTTTTTTTTTTTGGTTTTTTTGAGACAGGGTTTCCCTGTAGTTTCTAGAGCCTGTCCTGGAACTAGCTCTTGTAGACCAGGCTGGCCTCGAACTCAGAGATCCTCCTGCCTCTGCCTCCCAAGTGCTGGGATTAAAGGCGTGCGCCACCACCGCCCGGCCATTTTACTGTTTGTTCACAGTCAATGATGGGGAATTAGGGCAAAAGTCCTCAGACACTGTCGCTTGACTTGATTCCTTGGGGTCATAGTAACCATGTCTAGAATCTCCTCTCAGGTTCTACCTCCTTTCCCAGTTCCAGCCCAAAGTGAGCCAGCCTCAAGGTCTTTATTTCCATGCAGATACAAGAGACATTACTTGTTTGGGCCGCAAGCAACCCCTGGATCCAAAAAAAGTTGAAGAACAAGGTTTTCTTCGTGTATGATGTGCCTAAAACTGGGAAGGTAGAGCCTACAAGGTTCCGGAAGGAGCCTGAGGCCATAGATGACTTGTGTATCAAAGACTTTCGACGTGCTAAACTGAGCCCCTTGTTCATAGCAAAGTCCTGCAACAAAGAAGGTGAAAAGCAAGAGGCGCCTGCTTTCTCATTCTATTTCTCCAAACCAAGAAAGCAAAGGCCACAGGCCACAGGGCCTTGGGAGCCAAAAATCAGGGAACAACTCCGGAACTTGGTGAGGCCTCAAAATAGCTTTGCTTTTTGGGTCTAATTCCTAGTCTCTTCAGGATGGCTTCCTGTTAACTCTTTTGTTTTCTCTTTCATGAATAAATAATTGTCACTTTACCTAGCTTCGGAAGCACCACGGCTGTTCACTCCGCAGACTGCCCTGGAACATCCTCCTTCTCATGGCTGGGTGTTTTTTCTATGCAGCCATATTTCCTTTCATCAGAGCAAAGAAGGGAGGACAGAGCTAAAAGTTCTTTCTCTGTGGCTAGTTTTCCTCTCGTTCTTGCTTCATTCTGCTGCTGTGGCAACTACCATTACCAGAAACAACTCGGGAAGAAAGGATTTATTTGGCTGATGCTTCCAGGTCACAGCCCATCACTGAGGGAAGTCAGAGCAGGGATTTAAAGGCAGGAGCTTGAAGGCATGAACACTACCTGCAGGTTTATGCTTACCTAGCTTTCTTCTACCTCCATGGGATGATACCACTCACAGTGGAACTGACTCTCCTGTATCAATTTGGAATACAATCTTCCCACAGACAGGCCCACAGTCCAATCAGATCTGTAATGCCTTAAGTGAAGTTTTCTCTTCCCAGGAGCCTAAGATTGTATCAAGCTGACAAAAAATAAACAAACAAACAAAAAAGTAGGACACTTCCCTAAATCAAGTCCCTTGTTAGTGCCCAGAATCTGGCAACAAAATTAGTGAGCTGCCAAAAAAAAATACAGAGAAGATACTGGGAAGTTTGCTTCATTTTCTTACTAACTTTGCCCCAACTTAAATCTCTCTAAAATGGTGAGAATTTTAACTTTTAAATTTCATTTATTCATTCATTCATGAGTACCTATATATGTATGTATATGAATCCATACACCGTAGCATAACTGGAAAAGTCACTTCTCTTCATATACCATGTGGGTCCTAGGCATCCAACTCAACTTGTCAGGCTTGACAAAACGTACCCTTAGATGCTGAGCCTTTTTTTTTTTTTTTAAATCTCAAAATAAAAATTTTTTGAGACATCTAGCTATGTATCCCACCCAGACTTAGTACTGCTATTCAGCTTTAGTCAGAGCCAATCAAACTCTCTGCTGCCTACCTCATAGTCATTCTCTTTAAAAGACTCCATTAACTTTGTAAAATTGCTTTAGTTTTTTCTTTTTTCTATTGACATTTGGATTTCCCTTTGTTAACAAAACCTATTCCACCAATCTCAACAAACTACAACCATATTAAAAGGTTGCACAGTGTGGTAGTGCAAATCCATAATCCCAGCATTTGGGAGGCTAGCAAAAGAATTTGAAGTTTGAGGTCAGCCTGTTCTATACAGTGAGTTGTTTTAAGATTTAACCAAATCCAAGTCCTCTGCAAGGGCAACAAGGCTTTTTAACCATTGAGCTGTGTCTATAGCCCTATATAGTGAGTTTAATGCTAGTCTGAGCTATATACAGCAAGAAAAAAAAATGGTGAAAGGGAAGGAGGGAGAGAGAAGAAATGGGAAAGCTGAAGGTAGTGTGGAGTGTGGGACCTTTGGAGAAACACTTGTTTCGTTTTGCTTTTGGAGACAGGGTTTCTCTGCGTAGCCTTAGCTGTCCTGGAACTCATTCTGCAGGCCAGGTTGGCCTCAAACTCAAAGAGACGTGTCTGTTTCTATCTGCTGAATGCTGGGATGAAGTATGAGTGTCACCGAAGTTTGAGCTCAGCAGAGAAACACTGATTTTTTTTTTTTTCCTAAAGTGCACTACAGTGGTGACAATATAAAGAATAAATGATCAACATCTGAGAGCTCTGGCAAGTGACTAAATCAAAACAGATTTCAGATAAGCAAAGAGATGAGAATGTTTGACGTGGGGCTTGCAGATACCCTTTATTAACTATTAGGGGGCATGCAGAGATCCCATTTCCAAGATTTGTTAGAGGGGTGTATTACATTTGGATGTTGTCCTAGAATCAGTTCTAATAGATTCTGATGGTTGAGTGGGCATCTTGGGACTCTGAGAGGAGGTAATGGGAGGTTGTGACACTCTGGTGATAGACCCAAATAGATGGTAGGTGCTGTGTGAAGTCATTTTTGCTTAGTGCTATTAAGTCTTCTGCTGAGGATTGGTGAAATTAGGATTGAGATATTATCATGTAGAGAGTAGTTATCTGGTTGAGTAATAAAACATGCCTCCTAAGGCACAATAAATATGGAAAAAGGGGGGTTATGGATCTGGGCAGGGTTTTACACAAGTTGAAAGCAATGTTTTTGTCTGTAGGCTGCTGAAACCCAGGGAAATAAGAATTACATTCTTATTCATCCAAAACCCCAAGAATGGCCAAGGAAAGAATATCTTTCCTGTCTTTGGCAGGAGAGAGCCTAGGAAGTGCTTATATTTCCAGAAGGGAGAAACCATACTCTCTATAATTAATTATTTTACTTTGCATTCAGAATTCAATTCTCTTCCAAAACTTTTACTGAGGCAGTAGTTCCTAACAGTGTCTGCACACATTTAGTAGACAAGAATTGGTGTGCAGAAGGGCTATTATTAGCTTCCAGTGAGAAGGTATCAGGGATGCACAGGACAACTATAGAAAAAAAATACCCACCAGCACACAGTGGTGCACACCTTTAAACCCAGTATTCAGTAGGCAGAGGCAAGAGGATCTCTAAGTTCCAAGTCATTGAAGTTACACAGACTGTCTCAGAAAAAAAGAACAAGACCTAACATGTTGGCATATATGCCTATAAACCCAGAACTTATAAGGCTAAGGAAAGAGAAGAGTTCAGGCTAACTTGAGCTACATAGCAAAGACCCTGTCTAAAAAACAATGGTGTGGAGAGAATATATAACCTAGAGTGTTAATTTATTTACTTTAAAATAACAAAGATTTATTATGTATACATTTGGCCTCCATGTATGCCTGCAGGCCAGAAGAGGGCACCAGATCTTATTACAGATGGTTGTGAACCATCATGTGGTTGCTGGGAACTGAACTCAGGACCTCTGGAAGGGCACTCAGTGCTCTTAACCTCTGAGCCATCTCTCCAGCCCCTATTTTTTTATTTTGTGTAAGTGAATACCAGCGTGTGGGATTATCTGCAGAGAACAGAAAAGGGCATCAGATCCCTTGAAGCTGGAGTAAAGAGGTGGTTCTAAACCACGTGAGGTGGGTACTAGGAACTGAACTTGGGTTCTCCGGAAAAGCAGCATGGCTGAACTATCATCTATCATCTTTAGACTGGATCTTTTATTTTATGTAGCCCTGACTGGCTCTGAACTTATGATCCTCCTGCTTCAGCCTCCCAAGTGCTAGGATTAAATGTATCGCCACACACAGCAGCTTCTCACTTCTTGAAATTCACTCTTCCCAGTATATTAACTCAGATGGACAAAAATTATGTTCTTTCTCATATGTAGGTACTAGTTCACAAGGTGCTTACTGTATGTAAGTGGGAGTATTGGTATAGGTTATGAAACTAGAGACCACAAAATGTGAAAAAAAATTCCTTCTTCCCTTGGGTTTCATTGGCCACGTAAGTTATTTCTTAGTTTCAGGATCCTCTTCTACTCATCTTCTAAATGTGTCTGAGTTGTCCTAAAATCTGTCTTTCCCAAACTAATTACTTTGGGTGCTTTTAAAAACGCCCAGGCTTCATTCAGGTATGGAGTAGAGCCTAGGCATCTTTAATTTCAAAATTTTCTAGCTTTTGTATACAGCTAACATAGAAAACAACTGCTCTAGGCAACTTTAATTGTATCTATTCTCAACTCCCACTTACTAGTTGATTGATAATTTGCAAATATGTGTAATGAAGATATTACAAAAAGTGACAAAAAGAAATGATTAAGTGCAGACAGTATTTTAGATAAAATGGCCAGGAAAAACGAGGAAGAAAATGGTAGACCATAATCTAATGCAGTACTGTAAAAGGAGTAAGCCATATGAGTATCTGAAAACACTACACAAGGAATGTGCAAAGGTACTGAAGCAGAAGCCTATTTGATATGACCAAGAATTATAGGGCCAAAGACTGAGATGTAACTCAGTGATAAGAATGCTTGCCCAACATGAATAAAGCTCTTGGGTTCAATACTGCCACCCTTAAAAAAATGGAGAGACGATCACTGTAGCTGAACAAAATAAGCATGAGGTTGGTGAGAAAGACAAATCCTGTAGGATCTTGTAAACTGGAACGAGGAATTTAGATTACAGTCTATATGGAATATAAAGCAATTCTAAGAGGGGCTGGAGAGAGATGGCTCAGCAGTAAAGAGTGCTTACTGTTCTTGCAGAAGATCTGGGTTTGGTTCCCAGCACCCAAATAGCAACTCGCAAAACTCAAGTTCTAGGGGATCCAAAGCCCTCTTCTGATTTCCATAGGCTCCTCTGCACATGCGGTACAGATATATTCACATTAAATATTACAAAATTAAGGTCACTAAAATTAAAATCATTAAAAAATACTGACATACAATATTATAACACCTTTACATCATTTAGTTGTGTAAGGAGATTTGTGAACACACTATTGCAACTGTCAGAAAGAGACAAATGTAGCTTGTTATCAGAACTGTCAAGAGCATAGATGATTTTAGTTATATTCTGAAGGTAGAATCAAAATGGCCTGTATATATACTGGATGTAAGTTAGAAATCAAGAAATTCTAAGTTTTGATCTGATGTGACCTGGGTTGGGCTGGTAAAGACATTAGGTTAGGAAGACTAAGAAAAAGATGTTTTGGAAGATCAAATATTCTATTCAGTACCTGTTAAGTTTAAAGACTGGAATCTTAAACTCAGGTGATTCTGACTCTCAGTCATCCTCGAGAACCACTATTCTAAACAAAGCAGGAGCGTAATAACTAATAGTTGGAAATAAATTATACTTACATTTACTTAGGTAGTAGTAATTTTCTAATTCTGTAGGGTTACTTTGCTGTGACTGAGTCCTAAGTGTGATAAATAATGCACTCAATGTCCACAAAAAACAAGCAGCTTTTATTGCAGTATTACAAAACACTTTTCATTTTGGCAATATTTTACAACGCACTTTTCTTTAAGGGTTGGGAAAGAGAAGGTGAAAAACTAAAAAGGAAAATTTCAATGGACATTTCTAAAAGGAAAACTGTCCCCAGCCCTCCCACCCAAATAAAAACCCAAATGTCAATTTCACTACCCAAGAGGCCATGAGGAAAGCAGCAGGCAAACTCTGACAATTCCACTACGGATCACGTCAGAGACAAAGGAATATTCAAAACAGTCATCAGTACGGTCGGTTGCGCTGATCATTTCTGTAGTCGTTTCTAGGGATGAAAAATAAAGAAACTAAATTCTAGGGTTTTTAACCAATGGAACATCAGTTATTTCTTCAGAGTACTGGTGACCTATACCAGCTAGATACTTTCTATAAAAGTTGGCAATGCTCTTTATTTCTGTAACCCAAGAAAGTATTTTTTTTTTTTTTTTTTTGAGGCGAGGTCTCTAAATAGCCTGGTTGTCTTGGAACTTTGAGATCAGGCTGGCTTCTTTTTTTGTTTGTTTTTTGTTTTTGTGTGAGAGACAGATAGATTTTCTCTGTGTAGCTTTGGAACCTGTCCTGAAACTTGCTCTGCAGACCAGGCTGGACTCAAACTCAGAGATCCACCTGTCTCTGCCTCCTGAATGCTGGGATTAAAGGCATGTGCTGTGACTGCCTAGCTCAAAAAAAGTATTTTTAATAAATCTAATTCATCGCTTTTAAGACTTACAAAGTTTCTTAAAGAGGCCTTGTTATCCATCAACTCTAGTAATTTTCCACCTAGACAAAGGACTACAAAACCACTGTAAATACTTTCAATGGTCTACTAAGCCAATAATTCAAGTACCTACTATGGCACAGAACCTTGGCATAGTGAATAAGCAAACCTTTTAAATTTACATTTCATGTATGAGTTCTGTATCTGTCACTATGTATGTAATCTCAGAAAAGTTACTAAATATCTGACTCTGTTAGGAGACTGACAGAAGGACCAGAACTAAAGTTGTATAAAGACACTACAGTATTGGACACACCAAAGTTTGTGATAATTTAAGCTATAAGTAATACCTAACAATTATACAATGCTTTCTATGGGCAAGCAAATGTTACAATCTCTTAAAACTCTACAAAGTAGGTATTATTTGTTCCACTGTACAGATGAGGCTATTGATGCTCTAAAGGGTAACAGAACTTGCCTACAATCACATTAAGATGTGGAACAGAGGCACAGCAGTTTGACACTACAACATGTAAATACTATGCTAATTCTCACTAGCTTATACTACCTCCAGCAAATAGAGGAACTTGAGTAAGGAACAAGTGCAAGGTTTGAAAATCCTCCAAGATACTCTTAATTTAAATATTATCAAGTTATCTCTTTACCCCAATTTTCTTAAGCCAAAGACTTATTAATTTGCAAAATAAAACCAAAATTTGAACTTATTAAACACAGAACTAAACATTTTTCTGAAAGATTATCAATTGGAATTAAAGAAAACAAAACAAAACAAAAAATGGCTTGAACCCTAAAACCTAGAAGCAGTGAGACACAAGAGTTCACAAGTATACCTGAGTACTCACTCACCTTCCTCCCATTTTGCCTCCATAGCCTCCTCGGTCTCCTCCATAACCCCCACCTCGGTCTCCACCGTAGCCTCCACTTCGGTCTCCACCGTAGGCGCCACTGCTGCCACCACCTCCACCACCACGGTCTCCTCCATAGCCTCCCCGGCTTCGGTCTCCTCCATAGCCTCCTCGATCACCCCCATATCCGCCTCGATCACCCCCGTATCCGCCTCGATCACCCCCGTATCCGCCTCGATCACCCCCATAGCCTCCTCGGTCTCCTCCATAGCCACCCCCTCGGTCTCCACCGTAGCCACCTCCTCTGTCCCCACCATAGCCACCCCCACTTCTGTCTCCACCATAACCACCCCCACTTCTGTCTCCACCATAACCACCCCCACTTCTGTCTCCACCGTAGCCACCTCGGTCTCCACCTCTGCCCCCACGACCTCTGTAGCCCCTTTCTCCACCGTAGCCTCTCCCCCGGAAATCTGCAAGGTAAAATTATAAACCAATAAGGCCAGTATTAATAATACAAAGTCTCCCCAGTGCTAGTTAGAAGACAAACAACTTACACATGCTGTTAAAGGACTAACTCAACAAAGAGTTGCCTACCTCCCCCTGACTGACGAGAGTCCTCTGGTCTAGGCTCATTGCACTGATTGCAGGAATTCCTTCGAGCAAAGTTCATATTTCCACATGACCTGAAGGAGGGAAATAAAATGTTCCTAAGTCTCCAATAAACCCTCCAACTCTATCTCTACACCCACCAAAGTAAATGACATACTTACGGATTAGGGCAAACCCAGTCCCCATTCTTGGGGTCTCCACCTCGACCCTGAAAACCTCCACGGCCTCTATATCCTCCACGGCCTAGGGAAGGGGGAGAGATAAGATAGAAGTGAAAATTCAGCAACAGACATTAACAATATACAGGCATAACAAAAGATGAAAGAAATAAAAGAATAAAGTGTCCATTAATACCTGGACAGACAACTTCAAAATTAATTTCCATTACAGCAAGACATAGAGGTTTCACTTAAAAATACAACAAACATTAAGAATAGACCTGGAAGACATTACAATATAAATACTATAGTAAAAACCCTTCAAAGTATGCTTTTCATAATAGTTGATATAGTTTAAGAATCTCAGTCATAAAAATTAAAATTAAGTAGTAAATTCCAAAGTTGAGAAAATGGACCCATTTTTATTTTATTTTTTAAAAGATTTATTTATTATACATACAACATTCCTTCCATGTGTGCCTGCAGGCCAGAAGAGGGCACCAGATCTCATTACAGATGGATGTGAGCCACCATGCAGTTGCTGAGAATTGAACTCAGGACCTCTGGAAGAGCAGCCAGTGCTCTTAACCACTGAGCCATCTCTCTAGCCCAAAAGGACCCATTTAAAAAAAAAAATCAAGAAGCTGCACTGGGAAACTTAAAACTTTGGGTCAGCTCTGGCAGTGAGACTCAGCAGGCAAATTACTTTTTCTAAGCCTAAAACACTGAGTTTGTGCACCAAAGCATGCATGTACCAACAGAAATAAATGCTTTTAAAAAGTTAGACGAACTACCTAAGTAGGTTTCATTTAAACAGTTATTCCAAAGCTCCTTTACTACTGCTGCAGAACACTGCAAAGACATTTCTACAACCTTTCCTACCACTTTCTTAACTACTGGAACATCCTCATTTTAGGATGAAAGGCGGGAGACTGATGCCTCAGTGGTTAAAAGCACTAGCTTTTGTAGTACCCAATATGGTGGCTCACAACCATCTGTAACTCGAGTACAAACAAGCAAACCACTCATGCAAAAGCCAAAAGCTGTACGTCTCTCTCTCTCTCTCTCTGTGTGTGTGTGGGGGTGTAGTGGTGATACATACCTTTAATACTAGCAGGGAGCAGGTGATCTCTGAGTTTGAGGCCAGCCTGTTCTACAGAGCAAGTTCCAGGATACCCAGGCTACACAAAGAAACCCTGTCTTGAAAAACCAAAATATAAAAAAAAGTAGTAATAAAATTTATGGGTTTGGAGAGATGGCTCAGAAGAGCACTGGCTGCTTTTCCAAAGACCCTGAGTTCAATTCCCAGCAATCATATGGTAGCTTATAACCATCATTAATGGGATCTGATGCCCTCTTCTGACATGCAGGTGTACATGCAGATAGAACACTTATGTACATAAAACACAAAATTTTTTAAAATAAAAAAGGCTAACAAGCAATTTTATGCAAGCAAGGACAGAACAGACACAAATTCAAACTGCTATGTATAGCTCTTGAACCTTCTTATTTATTTAAATAGTGCTGGGAAACACTGTAAATATCCTACCTCGTCGTCCACCTCCACTTCCACCACCTCTCATGAATTCAGGCCTTCTGGTGGCAAACGACACTTTTATGATGTTTCCATGAAATTCTTTTCCTAAGAAGAAAAAACAGTTCTGAGGCTGAACAAGGTGGTACATACCTATAATCTCAACACTCTGGAGGCCGAGGCAAGAAGATCACTGAGATTTTGAGATTCCAGCTTCAGATAGACAGTAAGACCAAGAAGAAAAGGAGGGAAGTGAAGAGGAGAGATATCATACAATGTCACATTACCTCCTGACAAAACAGTAAGATTGTCTTGGCTATTTCAGTTTCAGAAAAATAATAAACACATCCCTACAGAAACTCAAACATACTAGTGCTCTGTGTTTCAATAGCGCTAGAATATAACCCATAATCTACTCAACAGAACAGACCTTCCATGGGGAGACAGTTATTTCTTACTAAGCTTAAAGACAAAGAGAATCACCTAACATTTTTTTAATATTTATTTATTTATTTATTTATTTATTTATTATGTATACAATATTCTGTTTGTGTGTATGCCTGCAGGCCAGAAGAGGGCACCAGACCCCATTACAGATGGTTGTGAGCCACCATGTGGTTGCTGGGAATTGAACTCAGGACCTTTGGAAGAGCAGGCAGTGCTCTTAACCTCTGAGCCATCTCTCCAGCCCATCACCTAACATTTTTAAGAATAAATGAAGGCGAAAGTTTTCCAGTGTTAAGAACTGAAACCAAGGCCTAATACAAACACTCTACATACCACTGACCTATATTCCTAATTCTGACTTTATATTTTATATAAAGATCTAATTTGCAGTACTGTCAACTGTGTCACCACTTTTTCCCCCCACCATTTACTTCTTAAAGGGAATTGGTGTATGTGCATGTGTATACACATGTAGTTAACTATATATCCACACATATCCTTGATTTGTTTTGTTTTTTATTTTTTGAGACAGGGTTTCTCTATAGCTTTGGAGCCTATCCTGGAACTCGCTCTGTAAACCAGGCTGGCCTTGAACTCACAGAGACCCACCTGCCTCTGCCTCCCAAGTGTTGTTATTGAAGGCATGCACCACCACTGCCCACCCACACATATTCTTGAATATGGGGTTCCTAGTATGCTCATAATTTAGAATAAACAAACTGGGGGGAGAGAAGGAAAGTTGGGGTTCAGATGTAAATGTAAAATTGTCTACAACAGGGTCATGTTTAAATATTTAGTCCTCAGCTTGTGGCACTATTTTGGAAGGTAAGATTAAAAAAACACTCTAACAAGCAATGACAGAGTTAATCACATTCTACACACACATAAAAGCACCAGTTTGTATTCTTGATTGCTATTAAACAATTGCCATTATCTCAAAGAACATGTTTTGACTTTCAGATTAGAAAGAAAAACTTCTGAAGTATATGAATGGAAGTAGAGAAATATTCAGCAGTTCCAAGCACTGGGCCCTAGTTCAATTCCCAGCACCCACATGGCAGCTCACAACCATCTATACCTCCATTTCCAGGGGATGTGATATACTTTTTTGGCCTCCAAAGGGTCTGTATGCACATACATCCATGCAGGCAAAACACCCAAACACATACATAATTTTAAATATAGGAATGAAGCATACCATCAAACCAATCAATGGCCGCCTTAGCAGATGGAGGGTCATCAAATGATACTGTTGCTTCCCCTTTTGGCTTTCCTGTGTCTTTGTCTGTGTAAAGATTTATCATTGGTTTTCCAGTCTTTTTGTTAGTCTAAGGGAAAAAAAAATGACCAAATTGGTGTTGTATTTCAGGAATAAGTAAGTGATCATGTATCATTCAGGTCAAGATTTTTTTTGAAGATTTATTATTTTTAATTATTTGTCTATATATATATATATATATATATATATATATATATGTATGTATGTGGTGTGCACAAGGGTTCAAGTCCCTTTAGAAACCAGAACCGTCAGGTTCCCTGTAGCTGAAAACTACTGTAGTGGGTAAGCAGCCCAACAAAGAGTGTTCAAAACTAAACTCAGATCCTATGGAAGAATAGTACATGCTCTTCACAGCCAAGCCATCTCTCCAGCCCCAGGTAAAGATTTTTTAAAAAGGAATCCACATATTCACACTATAAAATATTATATGCTTACTATAAAAATAAAAGTTATCTCTAGGTGTGGTTAATGAAAACTTTCCAGGCAAGAGTAAGTGAAAAACAAACTTTAAAAATCTTGTAAGGAGCCAGACATGGTGGCACATGACTTCAATCCCAGTACTTTGGAGGCAGAGCTTAAGAGTTTTGAGGCTAGCTTGGTTTGTCTACCCAATGAGTTCCACAATAGCCAGAACTTTAAAAAAAAAAAAAAATCTTGCAAGGGTTAGCAAATGTGAGGTTTTGCACCAGCAAAAAACAAAACAAAAACCAAAAAAACAACAACCCAACAACAAAAAATAAAAGAACCAACTACCCCAAAGGCAAAAAAACTCTAAAAGAATAGTATGCTATTTCTGTGCAATTTATTTAAACCCATAAAAACCAAATGCAGATGTTTCATTAAAAATGTTTTGTAAAATATTTAAAGGCCAGGAAAAAATCTTTTAATAAAAATCAATACATTATTATTAAGGAATACAGTGGGTATTGGCTGGGACAGGGTAGAAGACAGAGTTCTACTTTATTAAAAATGTGTGGCCAGCTATGGTGTCTTGCCCCTCTAACCCCAGTACTCAGGAGGCTGAGGCAGACAGAATGTGAGTTTGAGGCTAGTCCAGGCTGTATCTCAAAAGAACGAAGAAAAGCTCTGAACTTGTGTGTTTCATGTATAAATTAAAAACACAAGCAAACAAAAAAGCTCCAGCAATTACTCAACAAGGGAAAAAATGAGTAATTTCACTAACATGAGTAATTTCACTAACAACCAAAACAAGGAACAATGAATGCAAAAACATCAAACAAGTAATACCTACTTAGTCCTGTTCTAAAGCATATATTGGCATTTCAGAATCTAGGAATGAAGCTTAAGCACAGGCAGAAAGATAAACATGAACAAGAAATAAAATAAAATGTACTTAGTGTGCTCCTTAGGTTTTATTGTTTTGTTTCGTTTTTGAGGGGGGTAAACTTGACTCTAAAGTCATCTGGGAATAGGAACTGCAATTGAGAAAATGTTTCCAACAGATTGGTTGACTGCTGTGGGAGGGTCAGCCACTGGAGGTGTTGTACCTCTGAGCAGGTGGTCCTGGGTGATATAAGAAAGCAGGATGAACAAACAAACCATGGAGCAAGCAAGTAGTGTTCCTCCTTGGTTTCCATTTCAGCTCCTTGCCTGACTTCCCTCAAAAATGGATTGTGATAAGCCAAGTAAAATAAGCCCTTTCCTCTCCAAGATTCTTTTGGTCAGAATAGTCTATCACAGCAATAGAAACCTAAAGAAGACACACAGGCCTATTGACATGGGAGAGCACAAGCATTACAGGATTTAATAATGCTCACTACAGTATTATACAGACTCACAATGTAATGCATGTATCTTAATTACAATATTAACAATTATGAAATCTTCAACGTGACACTTTTTACTTACCTTGATAATTCCTATTTGCTTAAAGAACTCTCCCACTTGATCTGTAGAGACACCCTCCCCAAGTCCTTGCACAAAGATTGTGTTGTTATCTGAATTATCAGACTCTGAATCTAAGGGAAAAAAATTATGATCAATTTCATGTACATATTACTTGGTTTTACTACTCCTGCTCAGTAATCAAAACCATTTATTGACTAGTATTGGATTGCTTCTAAGCCCCAAATAGAAAAACCAATATAAAATCTTATATAAACATGCAAAGTATTCAGTTTATAGAAGACCATAAATTACAATACAACTTTAGATAAGATGCAGGTTACACTCTGAAATACATAAACCAATTAAGGGAGAGGTTAAAAGTATCACTCTTCAGAACCAGGACTAAAGCTCATGAAGAGATGAAGAAAGCTAACTAGCATAACTTTCTCTGAAGAACTTTCAATTGTATATAGTCATACAACTGACTACCCAATGCTTTTTTAAAAAAGGCTTTCTAGTACAAAATTCCCCCAAATTGGATACTTGACTCTCAAGCGAGCCAACCAAGCAGAATGCTGGGTTCCCATTCACTGCAAAAAGCCTTGTATATATCAGAAGGTAAGAGCACCTGGTACACACACCTTACCTTACACGCACACTTTTGGATTAGTACAACAAAGTAAGAAAGTTGTATAAAAATTCAGTCCATCAAGGGATAATTCAGAAATTGCCATCCATATAGAATACTTTGGCATCTTAATAAAAACAAAAGTTCTGATTTCAATATATATTAAATATTTTTTATTGAAATAGATTTTAACCTCTAAACCATAACTTTAAAAAGGGTCCAAAAGCAAATCTACAGTCTTGGATTCATCTAAAATTGAAAAGCCACATAAAATTAGTGCCTTCCACCCAGAGAAAGACAATTCTCATATGCATAAACTTTAATTTCTTATGTCTATTAAAAGTACCAATCTAATGTAAGAGCTTTATTTTATTATTATTTATTTTTTATTTTTTGGTTTTTCAAGACAGGGTTTCTCTGTGTAGCCCTGGTTATTCTGGAACTTGCTTTGTAGACCAGGCTGGTTTCAGGCTCAAAAGACTGGCTGCCCCTCCCCCTGAAAGCTGGTATTAAAAGCATGCACCAATACTGCCTGGCTGAGAGTTTTTTAAACACATATCTTTTTTTTAAACCTCTATGCTGCTAAGATAGCAAAATTCGAATGTTTGTTCAAATAAGAAAAAGTGTAATACAGGAAAGGACAAACAGCGATTTCACTAGCACATTTTCTAATCAGACCCCTGAATTTTTAATTTTGGTATTTAAAAAAAAAAAGTCAAACTGCCCAGAACTGCCAGCACCATTAAATTAAATTAAATTAAATTAAACTTCCCTTTAGTATTTACTCCTACAACACATATTCCTCTTTAGAAAACTGATATTTTGTAACTGTAAAACAAAAGTATCAAGACTCTTACCAGCATCTGGTCTGGATCCATAATCCCTGTGACCTAACAGAGAAGAAAAGAAAAGGCTGTAAGGCAACCCACTTGGAATTAAAAGGAAGACGGTGATACCAAGCGTGTAAAATCAATACTTCCAAATCCTTGAAAGTCAACCATCACAGATTTATAAAATAACTACATAAATTTTTATTATTAAAAGTGTAAGTAATCAAAGACGAATGTCAACATTTCTTTAAACTTGTCCAAGACGGCACCCACCACTTTTGTTATTATTCTAGCATCACTTTTGTCAAACACTGATTGATTGCCAATGCTGATTAAAAACCCTAATAATTTTAAAACACCATGTCAGCTACCTTTATAAAAGAAAAAAACCCTATTGTCACAACCCAGTGAAATATTTATTCATTGGTCAGACTCTTTCATGCAAATTCACTGTGTAGAAAACCCATTGGACTATTTGAGATCAGTTTTGGCTTTTAGTATTTACTTTGATATAAACGTGTATACAGAGTATTTTGTAATGCACACAACACACCAGCCTCAACATTGTAAGAAAGGGCTTAGACTGCATCTGTGGGATATTGGTGGCTTTTAGATTTATATAGCATTTCCACTGAAACATTTTGGGATACTCAGCACTTACCACCAAAATTTTTGAAGCCACCGCGGTCACCACCACTGCAGAGGAAAAATTGAAGAAATGATTTCTTCCTTAAGTCTCTAATGTGCTGAGCCCTGGGCTCAATCTACACTTAACTGTCACAAGTAGAGTGCCTAGGAAAATAGTAGCACCACTAACTTTCCAGTAAATTCCATTTCAGAGTTCAATGACTCAATCTAAGTGTTTTCTCAAGGATTTATTTCTACAAGTTGTTTTTTTACATTTATTATACTTTTTATGTTAAAAACAAAAAACTTCCCAACCCCAAGCCAAAAGGTTACTACTCAAACCATTAACTTAAAAAGCTGAAGGCACAGCATGAAGTATGTGAAATTAGAGCAAGTATTCTTTCCCATGGGGTATGTCTGAAATATGGGAAAAAGTTAAAAGACCAGAGGAATAAAAAGCAAAGTTAGACTTTGATAGCAGAACAGGAAATATAAAATCCTGAGTATAAATTCTGCTGTGATAATAAAATTATGGGTTTTGTAAGATGAACTTCTTTAAAGTGATAAATTTAAACAAAAAATGAATCTGAAAAATATTTGAAACTTTAAAGAAAATTAATGAGGACTAAAAAAACAGCTAAACTCAAAACTGATCTCCACAATATAAGATCTTTTCATATCATAGCAGAGGTTCAAGCTGCCAAGTGCTACAAGTATCAAAGCAACAGAATATGCTAAAGAATGCAAATACTCCAACACTGCAGGTGCCCACAGAATGATTTTATTTAGCAAATTCAGTATCAGTTAAGTCAATGGTCCTCATACACACAGCTTTATGTAACAAATCTAAGCAGCTCATACTAATCAAGAAATTAAAACAAAAAAAAAACTTGACTGAAATAGATAATCTTTCTAAAACATAGGTGCTGATAAATAACATCTTATGATGCTAGAAGCTATCTGCTTACAAACTTCTGCTCCAGTGATTGCCCAACTCTAGATGGCTTTTCTGAATCATCCAATGACTAAACAAGAAAGCTTTCTCTTCTATTTTATTAGCCTGACATAAAGATATTTTGCCTTGTAATCAACTTAGGTACAGACACAAGTGTTTTAACTTGCTTTTAAATTGTGTAAATCCCAGGAAATCCTTCTAGCAGGAGAATAAGGCTAGTTTAAAGCTATGGATACAGTATTAAACTGAGGTCCTTCCCTCCCCCCCCCCAAAAAAAAAACCTGAAAAAGACACAGCTTTGTATTTAAAATTACTATGTCAGCACAGTACCTAAGTCTTCCCTATACTTTAAATGACAGGTATATCACTGCTACCTCTGTAATAAAGAGGAGCTGGTTATTTTCATTTTGAGACAGGCTCTTAATGATGGTCCTGAATTTTCTATGCAGATAAAGATGACCTTGAATTCATCCTTTTGTTTCCTCAAGTGTATTTTCCATGAGAGCCCAATAAAGCTGAAGTTAAATTGTTGAAAAAAAAAAATTCCCCTTCTTTTGCAGTACCGGGAGTACCGGGGATTGAACACAGAGCCTCATGCTTGCTTAAGTAGGTGGTCTACCACCATTAAGCTATACTCCAAGCCCCTTGGAAATTACATTAGAAGTCAAGGGTCCCTCAAAGATGAACCTCAAAATCCCAATGGCAGACATGAAGAATTACTGAAAATATCAAGTCCACAATACTTAAAAATTGTTTGGTGTCTATTGTCTTGTATATGAATATGAGTGACTACCCACTGAATGTATGGGTATGTATAGACAGCTGTGCCTGCATGTGGAAGCCAGATGTCTATCAGTAGTCTCCTACTGTTCTCCACTTTATATTTTGAGATAGGATTTTTTCACTCAACCTGAAGCTTATGGATCAGCTAGACTGGCTGGCTACTCAGCCCCTAAAATCTTCAAGCCCCTTCTTCCCAATACTGGGATTACAGATGTGTGCCGTCACACCCATTTTAGGGGGTCAGTTAGGGTGTGTAAGATGAAGGCAAGACTTGTTTGTTGTTTTGTTTTTTGTTTTGAGACAAGGTTTCTCTGTAGCTTTGGAGCCTATTCTGGAACTAGCTCTTGTAGACCAGGCTGGCCTCGAACTCACAGAGATCCGCCTGCCTCTGCCTCACGAGTGCTGGGATTAAAGGTGTGCACTATCACTGCCCAGTGAAGGCAAATCTTTTATAAGGAAACTAGAAGCTATGTGTTCATAAGATATATCCTAACTGCTTTGTTGTCAACAAAAGTGCTGATCTGGCCCACAGTGAAAGGAAAACACACAATTTTATATAAGGTAAACTCTCATTTCCATGCCGGCCAACAATATAACTTTGAACAATTTTGGTGGTGGTGGTTGTTTTGGAGACAAGGTCTCTACATAGCCCTGACTGTCCTGGAATTCACACTATAAACCAGGCTGGCCTCAAAGTCAGAGATCTGCCTGTCTCTGACTCCCAAGTGCTGAGATTAAAGGTGTGTACCACTTTGTGGCCTGGCTGAGCAACAACAAAAACAACAGAGATGACTCAGAGATTAAGATCACTTGCTATACTTTCATAAGAGCCAAATTCGGTTTCCCCATACCCATGTTCAGCGGTTGCATATAAATGCCTATAACTCTACCTTCAGAGAATCCAATACCCTCTTCTGTCTACAGACACCCCATATGGCAAATAGTTACACAAATATAAATAGTTATTTTAAAAATGCATCCTCTAAAGAAAATATAAAAAACATAAAGGTTGAGTTTCCTTCTTTACAAAACTCAGTTCTACATTCTTACTATTCAAAGGGTAAGCACAGCATAAACATAGCTTAAAAGCTTCTCAGAAAAACTCAGGCTCTCAGTCTCCATACAACGATAATTTGCATTAAGAGCCCCAAGTAATTCATATGCATATTTAAATCTGAGAAGTACTGATCTAACGTTCACCTGTACATCCAAATGACATTCAACCATTTTCTCTCATTAAGTAAATTTTATATTATATTACATTCTCTTTATTAGGAAATTTATTGTCATTAACTCGAGACACAGACTACAATGCATATTCATTAGTACTAAAGAAGATATTCCTATGGTAAGTGTTTCTTTCAAACTTGCTGTTAAGTTACAAAATTCTTTCTTCTATAGTAAGGTCTCATTAGCAAATCAAGACAGATATTTCAATAGCTGAGTCAAGATGCTACAAATTTGTTTTCAGTCCCAGAAATAGAAACAAACATGTGCACATAAAGAATATTCCCCAATATCATTTTAAGGTAAAGCAGTAGAGGTATTTAAGAGACATATGCATCTTCAACTTAGTTGGCAGAGTACACTACATAGGAAACAAAGAGATGGGTCTTTCAAATTCAAAACCATAATGAAAAGAGGACTCTAGGGTAGACTGTGGAGGTTTCATATATTTAGAAAAGAAAGATTCAACAGAAAAGAAAATCTGGGGGCTGGAAAAATGGCTTGGTGGTTGAGAGCACTGGCTGCTTTTCCAGAGAATCCATATTCAATTCCCAGCACCCACATAGCTCACTAGAACTCTAGTCCTAGAGGATCTAATGTGCTCTTCTGGTCTTCATGGGCAAAGCATGCAGTATACAGACATACACGCATGAAGAATACTCAAACATTAAAACAAAGTTTTAAAAAAAATTTTTTTGAAGAAAACTTTTGAGGTCCCCCGCCCCTTCCCAAGACAGGCTTTCTCTGTGTAACAGCCGAGCTGTCCTGGAACTTGCTTTGTAGACCAGGTGGTCTGGGAACTCACAGTGATCCACCTGCCTCTTCTTCCCAAGTACTATAATTAAAAGTGTGTGCCATCAAATCCGTTGAAAGTTTTTTTTTTTAGGGGTTTGTGGGCTTTTTTTTTTCTTGTTTGAAGACAGATATATATATAACTTGGGTCAGCCTAGAACAAGGGAGTCCTAGCTAGCCTCAAACTCATGGTAATGCTCCCAAGTACTGGGATTGATAACAAACACAAGCCATCACATTAAGCTCTCAATCTATAACTTTAAAAAAAGAAACAAAATAATCCAATAACTCATGTTTCTAAAATTCCTAGGAAGTCACAGGATGATGCAGAAATACTATCACATCACCACTTTTTCAGTACTAGGAAATGAACCCAGAACAACTGCTAAATTATAAAGTGTACAGCTTGAGTTCTGATTCTTCTGCCTTTACCTCCCAAGTAGCTGGGCATAGGCATGAACCCAGCTGCAGGAATCTTTCATATTAGAAAACTCACTTAGGAAAAAAAGGGCATAGCTAAAAAGCAACAAAAGAATTTAAAACCTTGCACCGTGCTTGAGTTTTCATACTATTAAAACCAGAATACACATTTTGGGAGTGGGAAGAAAAAACCAACAATATCTTATGTGAATGATTCAATCAATTTGCGCATCATTCTGACTTTCCCTCATGTCATACATGTGTGGCAAAAGGCTAACTTCAAAAAGACAAGAATCCTCTCTTTGTGAGCTGCAATGTCCAATATACAGTTAATATCTGCAAGAGTATTTAAAATGTAAGTAGACTAAAATGTGATGAGCTCTAAATGTCAAAAATGAAATTAATTTCTAGTTTTAGCATCACAGCTTATCTACACATGGATTATTTTAGACGTACTGGGTTAAATAAAGTATATCATTAAAACTGATTTCACTGATTTTATTTATATAAGTTTTCTCTTTCTTTTGCAGTCCTAGAAACTGAACCCAAGAGACTATATCTGGATTTTCTGTTTTCTTTTCAATGTAGCTACTAGAAAATTTAAAACTACATACATAGTCCAAATTAATGACCTACATAGTTTTCTATGGAGGAAGTGCTGTTCTAGACTACAGTTAGACCATATATACTTTCCATCACATCCAAGTGCTGGGAATAGAAGCCAACTTTTATTTATTTGTTTGTTTTTTGAGACAAGGTTTCTGTGTGGCTATCCTAGAACTCACTCTGTCGACTAGGCTGGCCTTGTGCTCAGAGATCTCTGCTATCTCTTTTATCTCTGATAAAAGGCATGTACGACCACAGCAGGATAGAATCCAACATTTTTAACCATGCTTTACCATAGAGCTATATATTTCTTTAACTCAGGATATAGACATATTTTGTTTGAGACAGGGTCTCTTCATGTAGTCCCAGCTGTCCCAGAACTCAAGAGATCCATCTACCTTTGCCTGCTACGTGCTATGATTAAAGACACTGTGCTTGGCTACACATATTTTTGGGGGTGCTAACTAAAATTCTCTTGCAAAAGGAAGAAAATATTCAAAATTTCAGAACAATTTTGAAATTTACCTGTAAGAGCCTGAAACATTTAACCTGATCACATACAATGAAAAAAAGATATTCTGCATGACAGTAATCAATGCAGAAAGAAAGGAAGGAAGGAAGGAAAGAAGGAAGGAAGAAAGAAAGAAAGGAAGGAAAAGAGTCCTGGCTTCTAGCCCACTAAGTTGTCAATGTCAAAGGACAAGAAATTCAGTACTCTTTTTGCAACAATTGCTTCTTTTTTTTTTTTTTTCTTTTTACTTTTTTTTTTTGGTTTTTCGAGACAGGGTTTCCCTGTAGTTTCTAGAGCCTGTCCTGAAACTAGCTCTTGTTAATGAAAAGACTGTCTCCTGTAGTCCCTATGAACGAATCTCTCTCCAAATTAAATTAATGGCTTCTTTTTTTGGTGTGAATTCTTCCTCCAGTCAACCAATCACAGAATAAGATCTCATTCTTTATCGCCTATCTAAATCTCACCCTCAAACTATGACCCTTCTTTAAAGATAATAATCTAATTAATGCCAGGTAGTCTTCAAACTGTTGCGTCCCTCTACCCTTCTACACCCGCCCAGACAAAAATTTCAACTGACTAAGATAATGAGAAACACAAATTGGGTTGCTGAAGACTAATTAAAATTCCTGTGTATTTTGGTGTTTAAGTACAAAACTAAGTGTTCTTTAAAAAAAGAGCGAAGGATGGGGCTGGAGAGATGGCTCAGCGGTTAAGAGCATTGCCTGCTCTTCCAAAGGTCCTGAGTTCAATTCCCAGCAACCACATGGTGGCTCACAACCATCTGTAATGAGGTCTGGTGCCCTCTTCTGGCCTTCAGGCATACACGCAGAAAGAATATTGTATACATAATAAATATATATATATATATATTAAAAAAAGAGCAAAGGAGACATTTATAGTCAAATTCATAATGCTGCACCCTAATGCGTAAGTGAGAGTACATCTTAAGGATGCTGCAGCACATAAAAATTATATGACCTTTCCTTTATTTTTTCCTTTTTTTGAGACAGTAGTTCTGGAACTTTATGTAGACCAAGTTAGCCTTGAACTCACAGAGATCTGCCTGTCTCCCGAGTGCTGGGATTAAAGGCGTGCACCACCATGCCCTGCCCAGAGTTCTAATTTCAGTATTCATAAATAAAGTTTTATTAGAACAGAGCCTGGTTTGTTTACATTAATTTATGCCTCCTTTGGTGCTCTAAAGCTCTAAGAGCAAGTCTGAAGAGCTGCAAAGCCTAAAACATCTGGCATCTTGCTTTTAAACAAAAACCAAAAAAAAAAAAAAAACTTTGCCATCTCAATACAAAGAGTAATGGCCACTGAGATTTCTAAACAGGTTTTATGTGGAGGACTAATTTACTGTGGGAAGAGAAGAGAAAGTAGTCAAGACTAAAAACTCTCCACTCTAACAAAATCAGCATCGTCTTGACCTAACATATACAAAGGCTTCTACACAAGCTCTTTGTACTGAGTTTCTACATACAGAGATTTAAAAATAAAAACTTAGCTCATGAATTACTATCTGAGCTACAAATTATACTTAAATATATTGTCAAGGAAGTTATGTTGCTTTAAAAAAAGGGAGGGGGGGTCCTAGGCTGTTTAAGGTCCTTCTCCTTCAGCAGGGAAGAATCATTCAACCCCATTCAATTCCTGTGGGGTTGAAAGCACCTGTGGGATGCTCGCTAACGAACTAAAATGTTATAGGCTCTCTACCCATTCCCTTCCTCCTAAAAAGGTGAGTTTCCACTGTTCAATTAAGACAGAGTTTTAATAGGTAATCTATTAGATTGTAACTTCCTTATTAATAGTAGAAAATTAAACTTATGACACATATAACATTTACAGAATTTCAAATAGCCAGTCATCTACAACAATTCCATTGGAAAATTAAGTATCTAGCAATTGTTATCTCAGGGACTCAGTTTTAGGTTGGGAAGAGGCCACTAGGTAAAAATTAAGTACCATTTCACCTTATAATACTAATTTATATACAAATAATAAATGATGTTGACATACTGTTCTTTTTGATAATGAAGGCACATATAATATCATCATTTATCTTGGTAAAGTGAATAACTACCAAACAATCAAAAAAAAAAAACCTAGTATTAATTTTTTAAAAAGTCTTTAATGTCTCTTACAAAAATTTTCAAAATTATGAGACTTTGGGATATCTACAATATCAAAGAATATAGTATATTAAAAAAAGATATTAAAGCAAATTTGTGGCTCACTTGAAATAGGAGTACATTACATATAAGTTGTTTTTCATGTCACCTTAAGGGACATTCAGTCCCTAAGGACAGAACTGAACTGCTACTAACATATTAAGTATCAGACCACTGACAATTTCAATTCCCAGTAAACAAATTATTTCAAAGCCTATGTATTTCATAAATTTACAATCTATAAATTTCATCTCAGGACATAGACCAATTGGTTTTTCTTTATATTTTCAAGACCAATAAACTAACTTTACAAATATATTTAAAAATTATGGTAAAATCAGCTTTTATAACCTGTATTGTTATGAAACCAACATTAATAATTTAAAATTAGCAACGAGAAAAGCTAAATTTAAGGCTTCATACACCACAGCTACAATCATTAAAATTACAGAATGTTATGTGATATATTATTTCAATAATTGTGTTTAAGGAGAGACATACATTAAAAATTTCTTACATGTCTATCCCATCTTTCTACTCCGCTACTGCCTAATACTTTCCCAGCCCAAGGGAACTTTGACTTCCATATACATTAGCTTACCTTTTCATTGTTAAGATACTTTGATTTCCAGTTATCTTTTAAAGGAGTTTTGAGTCTAGCTCCAGTAAGAAAACCAATCAAGTAATTTAATCAAATCATAATCATGGTAGGGAGCTTTAATGGTGTTTAACATACACCATATAAAATACTATCAACACAGCCTCTTCTGAAGTGATTTACAACATATAAAGATTTCAAAATAAAGTTTTAATTTATTCTTTTTTCTACAACATAATCTCTGAAAGTCTCTTAAGTAAATGCCAAAACAAAAATAAGGAAACCACAAAGAGAAAGAGAGAAAATGAAGGTATCCGTATCTAACACTTACCTTGGTCCTGTCATAGGACCTCTTCCATCCTTGTCATATCCCCCACGCCCTCTACCTCCTCCCTGTGACCCGCCATATCCTCTATTATCTTCTCCATACCTACTCACATCACGACGGTCATCTATAAAAGGAAAATATAACACACAAAAATACTGTCACTTCAATTTTTTTATATTGTTGCAACAAACATCTCCTTACAATAGGCTGATTTTGAATTCTTGATCTTAAATAATTCTAATCTCATATAGGAATACTGATATATGCCACCATACCAAGAAACTACTGTCATTTCTTATTGTTTCAAATATAATTTTAACTGTCACTTTAAGCCACATAGTATGTCCTTTAAGAAAAGACACTAATACACCAAAATAAAATCCATCACACATCTGGAAATGTGTTTGGGAATTATATCTATATCAGATTACATTTTACTACAAAATCCTAGAGCAAATGGAATGATTTAAACTAAGCTAGGAACTTTGAATTCAAGAACTTTAATAACTTAAAGACAGAACTCTATCAAATTCTATTTTTTTTTCACCTCAAACACATTAAATTCAAGTCAAGCATAGGCAAACATTTTCAAACTGAAAAGACAGTTATTCAGACTATCTGCTTTTAGTCACTCTATTTATTATATGGCTGGGAATATAGCTCAGTGATGAATTGTCTACCTGACATATACGAAAGTGCTGGGATTCAATTTCTAGCACCTCCAAATTATTTTCCCCAGCAAAAATGTTTAATGACAACTTACTAGGAGCCAAGTCCAATCTAGATAATAAAGGCATTATGGGAGTGAGGGAGGTGTTGCGAGTTGGGGATGTGGAAAGACTTCTGTCCTTAAATCACTGAGTTTCATGGTGTGGTTTGAGTTCTATGCATCATAAGATATATAATGTGTTATGGGACAAGAGAAATTAATGACTATTCCTTCTTACATGAGATTAGAGGCTAGCATAGAACAACTTTCCCAAATCAAGTATTCCATCATCAAAAGAACTGACAACAAAGGATGGAGAGATGGCTCTATGGTTAAGAGCATTGCAACTCTTCCAGAGATCCTGAGTTCAATTCCCAGCAACCACATGATGTCTCACAGCCATCTATATTGGGATCTGATGCCCTCTTCTGGCATGCAGGTGTACATGCAGATAGAATACCATATACGCCTTTCTAACTCCAGCACTCGGGAGACAGAGGAAGGCTGATCTCTGTGAGTCTGAGGCCAGCTTGGTCTACAAGAGCTAGCTCCAGAACAGGCTCCAAAGCTACAGAGAAACCCTGTCTCAAAAAACCAAAAACAAAAAGAACACCATATAAATAAAATAAATCTTTAAAATTATTAGAAAATAAATAAATTAATAAAGAAAACTGACAACAAGCCTCCCAATACTTGGGAGGCAGACACAGGCCTCTGAGTTTGAGGCCAGCCTGATGTACAGAGTGAGTTTCACGACAGCCAGGGCTACAAAGAGAAACCCTTCTCAAAAATGAAACAAACAAAAAAGGAAAGAAAAAGAACTGACAACAGCATTGTCAGATGCTCAGAGTTTGAGACAACAGAGGAAATGTTATCAGTCGTCACAAGACCTGCCGATCTCTAGAAAGTTAACAACAACAAAAAAAAAATAGTGTGGATGACCATGAGAAATCTATGTCCTATCATCCCAAATTTTAAAACAATGAGTAAAATCCAAACTCAATAAACAATTCTGTTAAGGAATAAAGAAAAACTTAAGGGGCCATTATAATCTTACCTTGTGTGTGGTGGCTGTAGTTTTCCCTTTGTGAATGGTAAGACTGCTGGTTTTGATTATAGGAATCATGTTGCTGATAATTTGACTGCTCATCATATGAGCCTTGATGCTGATCATAGCCTGACTGCTGACCATAAGAATCTTGCTGACCATAGTCAGACTGGCCATATGAAGGTGCTCTTCCACCTTGGCTAAACAGAAATATCAAGAACATAAGACCTTATAGAATTGTTCACTGCAGCAAGTTAAAGAACACTAATATAAAAGGCCTAGACAGCTAGACTTCAGCAGTGTCTAATACTATGTTCTCACAGTAATTATTTGGTTCTTCAATCTAAGAAAGCTCATCAATGAAACACCCCTCCAAAAACAATTTCACTATCACTAAAAAGCGGAGAAGAAAGGTTGTTGCACTACACTGGGGAAAAACAAGCACTTTTGAATACTATTAATAAAGTAACTGGTTTTTACTTTCTTGAGTTAAAAGAAAAGTAAGATATTACCAAAATACAGTGATATGTATGATTCTTTAGCAAACATGGCCATTAAGTGATGAGTTCTCTTATTAGTTACACTGAAAGGTTCTGTTACTTCCTTTCAACATCATGTCTTTTGTATTTAATAGCCACACATGATGCCTGTCCTTTTGGTACTGGGGAGACAAGAGCATCATGACCTTAAGGCCAACCTAGGTTACGTAGACACTGATCTCAAAAAATGAGGGAAAAATGGAGAATTGTCTCAGTTCTTAACAGCCACACCTAATTTTGCAGAATACTACACAACCTATTCCAACTCCCAACTCAAAGCATCATAAAACTATAGTTTGAACACTAACTCTTTACTTAAAAACAGTCAAACATTTCTCTTTGCTTTACGTTTATTTCATGCTTTCAAACATACAGCCTTTATAGAGCATTTATCCTATGATCACACTTAGCAATAAAAGTTTTTTCCTAATACAGCATGGCTTCCAGATATTATTCCCTACATACGGTCTTTTCTACTTGCAGAGCACTTTTATAACTCTAAGATGAATAATTTGACCTCACAATTCTTTCCCGAGTTTTACTTAAATTTCATTTAAAGTACTCTGTCATTGCTGCCAGGAATGATTGGAAACCTCAAGCTCTGGTTCTTTTAACCTTCTTCACCTCTATAAAATAGAAATAACTACTAATGTTTTTTCATAGTGGTGTCTGAGGACCAACAACATTAGGGAATGTGGAATTAGTCGACCAAACAAAGCGCAATAAAAACTCCACTATGTAATAACACCAGTAGTTATTTCCATTTTACAGAGGCCTACATAGTTGTATGCCAGCCATGGCTACATAGTGAAACACTATTCCAAACGAAAAAGGGGAGGTAGGGCTAGAGAGATTGCTCAGCGTTTGAGAGCACTTGCTTTTGTAGAGGACCCAATGTCAATTCCCAACAACCACATGATGGCTCACAAAAATCTGCAAACCCAGTTCTAAGAGATGTATGCCCTCTTCTGGCCTCTGACCTCTGTGAGAACCATGCACACATGGTATACAGATACACGTAATACTTATAAATCAAAATAAATGCATCAAAAATATATTTATATATATTTTAAAGGTAATGCATCCAAATAGCACAAAAAAAATGTAGGATTTAAACACAGAGCTCAGTGGTAGAGTACTTATGGAGCACAGTAAAGTCCTGGGTTCTATTATCAGCACTACAAAGTAATCAAACGGAAATACAAAGGCAGGCTTGTACAATACAATTTCAATAGTTTACTGTTTCCTTACCCTCCCGATGATTCTGTGTTTTGTTGTTGTCCCTGGTTATTATATGATTGCTGGCCGTATGAGCTCTGCTTTTGATTCTCATAACTACCATAGGACTGTGAATAACCTAAAAATTAGATAAGAATACTATTTAGTGAAGGCTCTGATCCAACTCTCTAAAATAGCAATTTAACAAACCAGTCCAACCTGATTGATTTTGTCCATAACTGGAGTAACCACCATAGTTTTGTCCATACGAAGAATCAGTCGTTTGCCCATAGCCAGAATAGCTCTGAAATTCAGGTAAACATTCAAACTTTATTACGTACTAGATAAAATCACTATGTATAAACTTTATTAGTTATTAAATAACTATTTAAGGAAAACAACTAATTTTTCAACCTACTTGTGATGTCTGTCCATAGCCTTGACTGCCTTGATTTCCATAGGAAGAATAACTGTAAAAAAAAGTTAATACTTGAAAGATATATGCTTAAAAATATTGAAAAGTTTAATGAAAAACAGTCTTCAAAAGAACTTAGTGTTTGTCCTGCTTACATCTGAACTGTTTTCTGTCTAATGATTATAAAAAGTTATTTTTTTTTTGTTCTTAGTGAATGACTCAAAATAAAAGACCATTTAGGTTTAAACAATTCTGCCTGTTTCTTAGAATTTAAAATTGATGACCAACAACTAAAAACACAAATAAAGTCATTCCCAGACCTCCTGAATGTCAGTACCAAATGTTGCTGTCAAAATTTCTTACAAATAATATTTCTCCAGAGCTACAAAACTAAGAAAATTATACTTTGGGATAAATAACAAAACAGAAAGGCACTGAACAGTATCATTCTATAAACAGGCTTTTATTTAATATCAGGTACACAGATTTCTAATACTTAGAACATATAGTTTTTTGTAGCTAAAAATGATTATACAAATAACCATTCTGATGATCACATAGTGGCCCAAGCATTTAATTCCAGCACTCACAAGACAGAAACAGGCAGACCTGAGGCTAGCTTGGTCTACATAGCAAGTTCCAAGCATACCAAAGCTACACAGTAAGACCCTGTCTCAAAACAAAAACAAACAAGCATTACTAAGAATGTGTTATTTCCAAAAACTGCATGTTAATCCATAGTAATCTGAGAGAGAAAAAAAGGTACCTTTTTTGTTTGTCTTTTGAGACAGGGTTTCTCTGGCTGTCCTCTGTAGACCAGCCTCCAACTCAGAGATCCCGAGTGCTGAGATTAAATGCATGTGCTACCATGCATGGTTTTAAAAAGTAACTTTTAAGCCGGGCGGTGGTGGCGCACGCCTTTAATCCCAGCACTCGGGAGGCAGAGGCAGGCGGATCTCTGTGAGTTCGAGGTCAGCCCGGTCTACAAGAGCTAGTTCCAGGACAGGCTCTAGAAACTACAGGGAAACCCTGTCTCGAAAAACAAAAAAAAAAAAAAAAAACCAAAAAAAAAAAAAAAAAACAAAAAAAAGGAAAAAAAAATGTAACTTTTAATACTTCTTAAGCCAAATCTGAACAGATTAAATTCTTCATACTATTTGTTTGAATTGAATTCCTTTAACTTTCCAGAAAAAACAAAATATGGAACAAAAGTCCAGTACATATGCTTCAGTAATTATATCTATGCATGCCTCTAATTACTGAAACATGTGTGTATGTGTAGAGATAGATAGATATAGATATATCTCCAAAGTTCCAACAGGATGAAATTACTCTGTATCAAAACTGCCATGTAGTTTGATAAACATGCATTGTGTTATTGAATAAATATACCTCCTAAGACTTATCTTTTTAAAATTTTATCATGTAAGTACTAGCAAGTCAAAAAACAACTCTAAATATATGGCTCTTTAATACCCAAAGAAAAATATCTTCAAAATAAAACCTTTTATCTTAGAGCAATCAAAACTAAAATTCCTCAACTATTTTTTTTCCCCAGAATCCCATAACTTTTAAAAATACAAGCAATAAAAAAACACTTGCCAGGTACCTACTAAGAGGCTAGCACTCTCTTATAGGAGTAAAATCACATCAATTTTGTTTCTGATTTGCTTCTGACTATTTCACATTAAGCCTTCAACAACAGTTGGTAGTTAGGTTGAGCCGTTACTTCACGTAAGCGAAGAACAGTCTACCATCATATAGACATAAAAACAAACTTTCACTCTGAGCATCTTAGGACTTTTAAGAATTGCTAAACAATGTACTGTAGTGATTTAAGAAAATCTACTCTTGCTCTGGGTCTTCCTTAAAGTTCCACTGAAACTGGAGGCTGCCAACTGACCGAGGATGGCAGGGTTCAGTTGTCTTTCTTGTTCAAATAAATGGTTTAATGAAAGAAAGAAAGAAAAAAAAGAAAGAAAGAAAGAAAGAAAGAAAGAAAGAAAGAAAGAAAGAAAGAAAGAGAGAGAGGGGGGAGGAAGGGAGGGAGGGAAGGAGGGAGGGGGAAAGGAGGCAGGGATGGAAGGAGGGAGGGAGAGAGAGAGAGAGAGAGAGAGAGAGAGAGAGAGAGAGGAAGAAAATCTGCTCTAGGGATTAGAGCGATGGCTCAGTGGTTAAGAGCACTTGCTGCGGAATCAGATGTCCTGAGTTTGATTCCTAGTATTCATATATTGGCTCACAGCCATCTAACACCAGTACCACAAGGTCACAAAACCCTTTTCTAGCCTCCATGGGCACAGCATGTACATGATACACAGATATACATACAGACAGAACACCCACACAAATTATTTTTAAAATCACATTAGCATATTATATATCATGGAAAAGTAAATTTTTTTTCTAAGAACCTGTTTGATGCGAGTTTTACGAAATTCTCTAGGCAGAGGATGGCTCAGAGGTTAGGAGCACTGCCTACTCTTCCAGTGGACCTGGATTCAACTCGCAGCACTCACATCAGGGAGATCACAAACGTCTGTAACTATAATTCTAGGGGATCTGACACCTCTGACTTCCAAAGGCACTGGTATTCATGAGTACATACCCACACGCAGACATACACATAATTAAAAAATAACAATAAAAATTTTTAAAATTATTTAAATTCTTAATATCTAAAAGAATTTCTAAAGAAAAATTTCTACAATACCTAGGATTTCTGTCTTTATCCTCAAGGCATATATTTATTAATCAAACAGACTACTTAAAAAAGAAATGTTGCAAATACCCATTTATAAAGGCAAGCTCTTTCCCTGTTACCAAGCCTTAACAATTTAGTCACATATCCCCCCCACCCCACCCCTTATTTTTAAGATAGGGTCTTTCTATGTAGCCCAGGCTGGCCTCAAACTTTTGATAGTCCTCCTACCTCAAGTTCCTGAGTGCTGGGATTACAAGCCTGAAGTACTACTTCTAGCCTTATTATCTTAAGATATCCAGATAGCAAATTTTAGAGAGAAAATTGCATTATTTTTCTCAGTTTCAGCCTTTCATGATATTATGAAAACATATGTATACTTTACCTTTGCTGCTCACCCCCAGACTGACTGTAACTTCCAGAATCTAAAACACATAAAAAAAATTTTAAATCATATTTAAAATTTATGCTTCCCCTGAAGACCAACTTTAGTTTATGCAAATAAAACTAGCAACTGTCAAAAATTACATTAAGAAAAACTAAAGTCAGGCCTGCTGGCACACACCTTTAATACCAGTACTAATACCAGTACTCAGAAGGCAGAAACGGGGGTTTCTATAAGTTCAAGGCCAGCCTAGTTTACATTGTGAGTTCCAGGGAGCGAGAGGTGCAGTGAGGCCCTGTCTCAAAAAGACAAAATAAAATAAAAAAGTAAACACAAACACACACACACACACATGCACACAAAGAAAACTTAGAAATTAAATGTATGCATTGTTAAACCACTGTTTTAAAAGTATATGCTGGTGGTCACAAGAAAGTAAATATGAAATCATTGAAAATTCATCATTTAAAAACAAAAGACTCAACCAGACCATTCCTTTACTGGTACTGGTCAGCTGAGAAATTTGTGGAAATTAAAAGACTAACTAGAAAGTGGTTTCGGACAGTTAACACACAGAAGCTGTGTTCTAGATCTGGCCTAGGTCATACCTTATGCTGGCAGTTGAATTTGGTACTGTTTAGAGTCCCCGAGGTGATACTGGTTTTGAAGTTATGACGGGGTCATAGAGTAACTGAGGCTTGGCACTGTGAGGGGCCAGGAGAGGCCACTGCTGAAGGTATAGCCTCAGTAGCACTTGGAGCCCTGAAGGGACTGAAGGGGTCAAGAAGGGAAGTCTTGGCACCAAGAAAATACAGGACAGGCTATTGGTGAAAGTGCAACCCTGTTGCAGTAAAAGGCCCAGTATTTTGGAGATGCCAGTAGCATGGGCTGACTACCTAGAACCGCAGCAATAGTGGAGCAGTCAGCTCGAGCCAGAGAAGTGACCCAAGCCCTTTGGAGGAGTTCAGAAGATCATCAGTGGATCCCAGATACTGGATAGTTATTTATAGTGGAGTTTGGTTTTGCTGTGTTCAGACTGTAACTGTGCCTTGGTTCTTCCCTCTTGAAAAGTATTTTTTTTTTATTTTACAGAAGCCCACAGTTGAAAGACTGAATTTTTAAAGACATTTTAGGTTTTAAGAGACTTTAGACTTTTAAGTTATTTGTTTTATGTATGTGCGCTCTACATACCAGATAGGGCATCAGATCCTATTATAGATGGTTGTAGCCAAAATGTGGGTGCTGGGAATTGAACTCAGGACCTCTGGAAAAGCAGCCAGTGCTCTTAACCACTGAGCCACCTTTCCAGCCCCTAGATTTTAGACTTTTTAAAGATATTGAATTTTGAGTATTTGAATTTGTGAAGAACTATAGGACTTTTAAAGTTTATAAAATGTTTCATAGTGTGATGGTGATGTTAATGTGTGATCTGAGGGGGGGGGGGAAGGCTGTGGTTAAACAGTGATATTTGTGTGTCAAAGCGGCATGGAGTCATTTGTCCTGGATAGTTTTATGTCAACCAGACAAAGCTAGAGTCATCTGAAAAGAAGGAACCTCAATTGAGAAAATGTCTCCTTAAGACCCAGCTGCAGGACATTTTTTAAATTATTGATTGATGGGGAAGGGCCCAATCCACTGTAGATGGTGACATCCCTGGGCTGGTGGTTCTTGGTTCCATATGAAAGCAGACTGAGCAAGGCAGTAAGCAGCATCCCTTCATGGCCTCTACATCAGCTCCTGCCTCCAGGTTCCTGTCTTGTATTAGTTTCTGTCCTGACTTCTGCTACGAACAGATACTGTAAGTCAAACAAACCCTTTCCTCAAGTTGCTTTGGTCATGATGTGGGATGCCCCTCTGTAGGCTGTGAATATGTTTTATCACCACTGGCTAATGAAGAGGCTGCTTTGGCCTATGGCAGGACAGAATATAGCTAGGCAGGAAATCCAAGCAGAGAGACAGAGAAAAAGGCAGAGTTGGAAAGGCTCCAGCAGTTGCTACAGGAGTAAGATGCCAGAGCATTACTGGTAAGCCACAGGGCCCATGGCAATACAGATTACTAGAAATGGGTTAATTTCTATGTAGAGCTAGCCAGTAAAAAGCCTGAACCATTGGCCAAACAATACAATTAATATTAAGTCTCTGAACAATTATCTAACAAGTGGCTGCAGAAACCAGCAGGTAGGAGAGAAACTGGTCCAGTGGGAATGCACAGGAAAGAAAAAAGTCTACAGCTACATCAGTGTTTCAAAACAGCAACTCTAAACTCTAAAACTCTAAGACAACTAGGTATGTCCAACTTGTGGCCCAAATACTGGAATTGTAGGCTAGAGCCACAAATCCTGGCTTAAGAATTTCCTTTTAAACATCATTTACAGTAGCTTCAAGGACATGACATTTCAGCTGATGTTTGTCTGGTTACTCTCTCCATCTTACCTCCAACCTATTTAACATGCTTTATTTCTGAACAGCATTTATCTAAGTAATTTCTTAGCACTGTGCTTTTACCTTTGTGCTCTAGGTAGGTTGTTTTTTCGGTTTTCACTTGTACCTGACATCTTAAATTAGAATTTTCTATCTACCATAGCTTTTCTTTTTCCTTTTAACTCCTTTCCTACTTTCTACTACATTCTCTTTATATTCTATTTCCATGACCTTATAAATTTTGGCATATTTTCTTGACAAAATTCAAATTTATCAATCTCCATTAAAACATCCAGACTTTACTATCTTAATGCAAATCAAATTTTATGCCCTTATTTTCCTTGCAATTTTTATTCCTCTTCCTTTCTAGTCTTTGGCTATTTTTCCTCTGGACATTAGTCTAAAATCTTTTTAAGCAGACTTTTTATTTATGTGTCCATGAGTGAGAGCATGCACACATGCATGCAAGACAGAAGAGGGTGTCAGATGCTCTACAGCTAGAGACACGAATACTGGTAACCAACTCTGGTTCTCTGTGCCACGAGCAGCAGCGACAGCTCCAAGGTCCCTCTGCAAATTGTTTTTTATGGGTTATTATTTTATAATCTGTAATTTTATAGATTTTGAAATTATTTTTAGGCATTTTTGAAATTAATGCCTGATTAAAACTTTCAACTCTTTTAGGCTTGTCTGCCTTTAATCCCAGTACTGATGAGGCAGGTGGATCTCTGTGAGTTCCTGGACATCTAGAGCTAGTGAAGTCTCAAAATTAAAAAAAAGAAAGGAAAAGAAAGAAAGAAAAAAGAACAATTGAACTTTTCCAGCTTTTTTTTTTAAGGCAAGAATTTCCTATGTTGCTCATGCTGGCTTCCCCACTCAGCTTCCTGAGCACTGACGACAGTGCCCACCACACCCACCGACTTTCACTTTCACCTCTAGCCTTCTACAGGGAATTTGGAAAGACAGATTACAACTACATCTATAATTCTGCTAAGTTTGCTATTTCATTTTTCCCACCTTTGAAAATTATGTTTGGGAGAGGGGAAATGGCTCAGTAGGTAAACATACACAACATAAACTTGACATTCTGAGTTTAATATCTTGTAGCACAATCTTTGCCCTGACTTTCACAGGCACACCAAAGCACACACTCACACCCACACATTAATGTAATTTTTAAAAATTGTATTTTGTTTCTTTTTCAAATGTATGTGGCCTTTCCACATAATATGTTGGGTCTTTTTTTTTGGTTTTTCGAGACAGGGTTTCTCTGCAGCTTTAGAGCCTGTCCTGGAACTAGCTCTTGTAGACCAGGCTGGTCTTGAACTCACAGAGATCCTCCTGCCTCTGCCTCCCGAGTGCTCGGATTAAAGGCGTGCGCCACCACCGCCCAGTAATATGTGGGGTCTTAACGGTAATTGATTCTTTTTTAACTTTTTTCCAAATTTAACTTTATTCTATGTGCATTGGTGTGAAGATGTCAGATCTCTTAGAACTGGAGTTACTATAGACAGTTGTGAGCTGCCATGTGGGCACTGGGAATTGAACCTGGGTCCTCTGAAAAAGCAGCTGGTGCTTTTGACCACTGAGCCATCTCTCCAGTCCTGATTCATTCTTTCAGTTTTTTAATCTTCAACATAAAAACATTTGTTCTTATCCGATTTGTCATTTGTCTCATTTGACACCTGTTCCTAGTGTTCAATTTTTACCATGAACTCACCTTTTGAAAGGTTTACATTTCCTCAGATTCTTTGTGATCTGTGTTATCAGAATTCCTCCAGTTTTTCATTTTGTTTTACTTTTTAAAACCAGGAACCCAAAGATGTTAATCAGTCCAAATTTTTTATTTTTATGTTAAATCGTTTTAAGGTTTCCTAAAGGCTAAATGAGTAAAAGAAGTGAGAGGTTCCAGGCTACAAATTCCAAGATTCTACTGTGTCTAAGCTTCCTTGTTAACACTTACACTAGGATTTTTTTCCTCTGTTCATTTCTTCACTGAAGGACACAATCCTTCACATCAATTACCTGTAAACCCAAGATTTATAAGGGTTTCAGTTTCCCATTATTGGGCTAACAGTTCAAGGTTGCATCACCCACCCTTAGATAATAAAACCACCATACAAGACCTATACTCTGGGGGTAATTGCCAAAATAGCTTTATGCATATCATACTGGATTCTACTTCATTTTTACTATGGGTTTTACCCTTCCCAAATTTTTGTCTATATTTTTTTTGAGGTGCATATAGAGGATAAGATATCTTGAGCTGTCCTAATTGCTTGACTTTATTTTATATATAACTAATATTTTACTTGTGATTTTAATTCAAAAGCTCTGGTAATTCACCTTCGCAAATAACTTTGAATGTCACTGATAATAATTTTGACTTACTGACAAAATATTATGAATACATCTCTTTCCCCTGATGCAGGCAATCAAATCCTTAAGTTTTGTGCATGCTAAGTAAGCATTAATTCCAGCCCAAATGATTATATTTTAATATGTTTGAAATTCTGACACCACAAGCATCTGAATTAGTTGAGTCAAATTTCTAAGTGTAGTCTGGAATGTTTAAAGAATGTAACTTATTAATGTTACTAGTTGCTTAGGGGTGAATTTATTCTGTTAAGTATATTAATTTAAACATGCATTAAAAAACAAGTCAAAAGCATCACTTTTACACAAAAGTCAAAGTATTTTACACAAACATCACAAAACATGTTAGGTAGTTATAACACTAAAAAGATCTTAAAAGATTTTAACTTAAGCTTCTAAATTTTTCTATTGAAACTACTCAAACCTATAAAAATGTCACTGTCTTATATGAATAGTTACATTAAAAAAACCAACAGAGTTTGGGCAAGGTACAGCAAGCCTGTAATCCCACACAGAAGACTGTTTAAGATGATGAATTAAAGGCCAGCCTGGAGATACACTGGAAGATCCTGTCCAAACAATCCCGAGTTGTTACTGATCACCGCTTGCACTAATTTTGGCAAATTTCTACATGAGAGTAGAATTTTAATTTTTTTACAGTCATGGTTAACCTACATATACCCTTTCTAAGGAAGCATTTGTACATATTCTTTTGGACCTTTACCAGGTATCATGATGAATTATGTACCTGGTAGCAGACATACCAATGTCTACTTTGGAATAATCCCTTGTCTGAAAAAGAATTAAACAGAATTTGAAGAGCTAACTTCAGTACAGTTCAGCCCTGTCCATCAGACAGATATCCTACTCCCACCCCCAAAAGCTTAGAGCCCCTCAGAATCAACGCTAATCTAAGGAAAGATTATCATTCCCCTGCCCAGTCTTTCCTACTCATTTGAAATCGTCTCCCAGTGCTGCTGCCTTGAACGAACGAACACGAACACACGAACGAACACACACACACACACACACACACCCTGGTGGACTGGGGAAACCTTTTAAAAAGGACTGCTAGTTAACATAAGTGTAAAAAAAACTAGTGGGTGTATGGTGCACGCCTTTAATCCCAGCACTTGGGAGGCTGGGGCAGATGGATCTCTGAGTTCGAGGCCAGCCTGATCTACACATTAAGTTTCGGGACAGCCAAGGATACATAATGAGATCCTGTCGCCAGTAAATAGGTAAATGTAAAGCTACCAAAGGGCATATTTCATTGCAGCCATATGGCTTTCGGCAATGTCCCTCGGAAGGAAAGCACGAATTCATGCTGGCTTCTAAGATCAAGTGGCTATCTGGGTCTGTCTCTGCCACCTGTAAATGTAGCCCAACAATAAAGGCCCTTGTGTGATCAACTGGACCTGTTAGAATCAGGACTTTTAAATTCTGGTTTAACAGGATTCAAACTGGCTGTCCGGGAGGGGTAAATGCCTCTCTTCCACACATCCGTGGCCTCCATAAATATCACTTCGAGGAAGACGCTGTCTTTCCTCTGGTCTCTCTGTTCTAAGAGAAATGCCACGAAGACCTCAAAGTGCTCACCGTCAACTGTCAAGGCTCACTTTTCGGTGCAGGAGATGAAAGGTGGGGAAGGGAGTACAAAGGTGAAGCCGGATACGCACCCCCCCCCCCGTCAACCCCAATCAATCCCGGTGGTTACAGCAGAGGGAATGACCCGGACGAGCGGGTTGCGTGTAATGGCAATGTGCTGTGCAAAGGGCTCCCCAAGCCTCGGACCCCCACCTGATGAACGGGTGAGTCGGGAAGGGCCCAGCTCCACTTCTCGGATGGGGAAACTGAGGAACGAGGCGGCGAGACAACCGGCCAGAGGCCTCGCTGAGAGACCCGAGGCGTTCGCAGCGGAGGACCAGGAGCTGATGCTCACATCCCGACTTCCCCCGCCCCTGCAATGGAGCAGGCGGGCCTCCGCCCCCCACCCCCCAACTCACACACACCCCCTCCCCGGGGTGTTGCGCGTCTCCGCAGGTTCCAAGGGCAGGGTCAAAAGACGGGGCTCCGGAGCTCTCCCGCCGCGATTCGTAGCCAGAGAGCGTTGGGAGCGTGCGTGCCTCCAGTCCAACATGGCGGCGCCGCGGCCGCCCCCCACCCCCACCCCCGAGCCTCCCTCGGGCCGGAGGCTTTCCCTCGCCGCCCTCCGGTGGGCGGGAAGGCGGCCCGCACCCGCCGAACCCCTCCTCGCCGCTGCCGCTGCTCGCCGGAGGTGTCACCTACCCGACATGCCTAACAGCCGCGGCGCGGAGCCCCCACGGCCCGCGGAGAACAAGGAAAACGAAAAGCCAAGCGGCGCGGCTGCTGAAGCTGTTCTGAGGGCGGCGCGGCGGGCTGAGGCCGACTGCGGGACCTCGGCAGCCAATCAGCGCGTGGCGGGCGATACCACCGCGCCGCGGCCGGAGGGGTGGTCGTTCCCCGCTCCGGTCCGCCGACCCCTGAGTCTCTCCAGGATCGCCCCTCCGCGACCGTACCATTATTGAGAGGGAACTGAGAAAGGAAAGTACCAAAGCCCTCGTGGGGCTAGGGGCGCACCGACTCGCTCCGTCCCATTTACATCCCCAGTTCTAATTGTTTGGGACGGGCAGAATTGTGAGCTGTGAAAGCGAAAGAGGAGGCGCCCTTTTTCCCAGTCAGAACTATTGGCCTGGGAAACGGGTGTCTTTCCTCTAACGCCGGGAATGGTGTGACCGGCCTCGCTCTGGCTCTGGTTGCAGAGCTTGAACCACTTGGGGGCGTTCCGAGTCTGAGGAGCGCGCGGGACGAAAGTCGTGACGAGCTCGGTACCCCATCACCTCCAGGCTTGCTCGAACTGCCTTGTCCGGTAAAAGACAAGGTGAGACGAGGACAGAAACGCGAGTTCAGTCTAAATCACGCACAGACCTAACCCCGGGGATAAGGTGGTGTGGGAATCGCGCTTTCTCAATCCTATATAATAACAGCTATTCGTCGGCGTCTTACATCATCTCATTTAATTCGCGTAGCAACTGATGAAATATTTCCTCCTGCTTGCGGATGAAAACGAACAGACTGAGGTCGTGTGGCTAATAAGGGCAAAGGTGGAATTTGGAAGTCTAGTAACCCAACCCCACTGCTGAGGGCTTTAACCTAACGCTGTACATTAAACTCTGTTGGAGAAAGGGTTGGAAAACGAGAAGGACATTTCCCCAGTGAGTGACATCTGAACCAAAGCCTGAGTGATGAGTTAATCAAATTGAAGAAGTGGGCAAAAGATCTGTCCAGAGTTGTAGAACAAGTAACTTGATATGTTTGGAGTGTCGCCTGCAGGGGAGAATACTAGAATATGCCAGAAAAGTAGGAGGCTAAATAGCAGAGGCCTTGTAGTTTGAACTTTATCCTGAAGGCAGTGGATCCACCCACTAGAGACTTCAGAAGGGTGAGATCAGATACGTTTTTCCCAGCTGTAGAATGAAGAACAGATTGGAGATGAGAGACGTCTAAAAGTGTGTGTGTGTGTGTGTGTGTGTGTGTTGAGAGGAGAGGGGACTGAGAATATTGCTCAGTATTAAAGCCTGTCTTAACATGCTTGAGTTCCTGGGTTCAATTCCCAGCACTGGTAAAAAAAATTTTTCAGCCCATCGAAGTAGCACATGCCTATTAATCCCAGCATTCAGGGGGCTGAATTCGAGGCCAACCTGGTGTACATGGTGAGTTCCAGGACACACAGGGCTACAAAGAAAGACCTTGCCTCAAAACAAAATTCAAAATTTTAAGCAGAGAGATCACACCACTGGCCAATGCAGTGGTCATAGTGAGAGATCATAGTGCACTGGACTCAAAGTAGCTGTGGAGGTAAGGACAGAAATCACAGGCACACTTAGGAGGAAATGGTGATCAGTGCATATGCAAGGAGCTGGTGCAGAGAGTTTTAGGTTTTCTGTATACACAAATGGGCAGGTGGAGGTGTCACTCACTGGGATAGGGACCATGGGGAACAGATTGGGATGGAGTAACAAGTTCAGAACTGATACTTGAGGTCAGAAAAGGGCATGAGGTCATTTCTCCTCATTATGCCCTCAACTGTATAGACAGAAGATTAAAAAAAAAATCCAGATGGGTACAAGCAAGCAAAGCTAAAGAAATAAGTCTTTCACTACTATGAGCCATATAACTTGAGCATCTGTAATGAGGAAAATAACCCAGAGGAGAAGAGCTTTTTCTATAGCAGGAGAGATTCAGGCCTCAGGAGGAAGAAAGAGATCTGGGTTAGTTTTTTGCTTTTGTTTTGTTTTTAATTTTTAAAAAAAAAACAGTGTTGTTCGGGCTGGAGAGATGGCTCAGCGGTTAAGAGTACTGACTGCTCTTCTAGAGGACCCAGGTTCAATTCCCAGCACCTACATGGCAGCTAACAACTGTCTGTAACTGCAGGATCTGACACCCTCACACAGAGATACATGCAGGCAAAATCTAATGTATATAAAATAAAAACAAATAAGTTATTTTAAAAAATGTTCATCTTTGACTGCTTACGTTTATATCCTTATTTATTCACTTATTCATTCAGTCTCCCTTTCCTAAGGCCTGCTCTGTGTGTAGAACCTTGGAAGTCCTAAAGACAGACACATACCCAGATGCCACCCTCCAGAAACGACAGTCGCATAATTGGCATGGTGCAGACCTATAGTTCCTACCGGTTATTGGAACTGAATGTTCTAGAGTTGGAAGATGTTCTAAAAACAGGACACTTCCTCTATAGGAAGGTAGGGTTATCAAGGAAAGATCCTGCATGAGGTGCCTCCTGAGCCAAGCTTTGAAGGAAAATCAGGAATTAGCTGGTGGATATTCCAAGCAGAACAGGCTGCATTGGTGATCCTGAGGAAGAGCCCTGATTGGCTTGTCACTGGGGTTGTAGGGATGGGGGATGAGAAGAAATGCCGTGTCAGAAGTGGGCACCATGTAGACATGGAGATACATGTGTATAATCCCAGCACACGGGAAACTGCTGCAGGAGGATCCTAAGTTTGAGGCCAACTTGGACAACAAAGACAGTGTCTCAAAAGAAGGGGCAGGCAGAAGCTGCTCTGAAAGGCCTTGTATGCTTTACGGTTGACTTTGGGCATCACAGTGTAAGAAGGGAGAAACTTGAGGGCCAGTGAAGTGGCTCCTCGGGGAGCCACTTACCACCAGACCTGACACTGTAAGCTTTTTCCTTGGAACCTGCATGGTAGAAGGAGAGAACCGACTCTTGCATATTGTCCTCCGACCTCTGCATGCATTAAATAATGATCAGTTAATTAATTAAAGAAGAAAAGTGGGAGCTTCTGAGGAAGTTAACTTAGGAGTGACAGTTTTCTGTATTCATTATCTCATTTTCAGGACAGACTTGTGAAATAGGAATTTGTATTTTGTAGATGATAACACTGAAACTCAGAGAGGTGAACATGTTGATCAAGATCACATGGCCAATTAGGAATAGAAGCAGAGCTCCTGCCAGCCTTTGAACTGAGGTCAGTGATCTGTGCAATGTCCCTGTTCTCCAAACTCGAAACTCCTCCCATGTCTACTCTGTTCCAGGACCTTCTCTACCACAGATGAAGCCCTGTGCCTTTCTGCCTTCCAAGCATTTGCCCCATAGACGAATTGAGTGGGCCCTGATGATATCTACAGCAAGCTTTCATCTTCACCCATTTAATGCTTCATGGTGACTTTCCCTTCTCTAGTGACATCCACTCGCCTGGCTTTGTCTACACACTGAGAGGAGAGAACAACGGCTTCAGCACAATGTTTCTGGGAAGTCTCATTTCTGGGCCTGTTTGCCCCTGATCTATTCCCCATGGCCTCACAGAAGGTCCTGCCCTCTGCAACCCCCTCACCCACCCCATAATGGGTGGGTGTTGGGTTGGCTGTATGCCCAGCAAGATATAGGCACTAGGTTTAATCCTCAACCTTGCAAAAAATTACTTTAAGTTAAATATTGTGTAATTACTACCACTGGAATTGGTACGTAAGAGGCTGGGGAGAAAAGTACAAAGATCAGTGTTAAGATCCCCAGGACCCAGCCGGGTGGTGGTGGCGCACGCCTTTAATCCCAGCACTCGGGAGGCAGAGGCAGGCAGATCTGTGAGTTCGAGGCCAGCCTGGTCTACAAGAGCTAGTTCCAGGACAGGCTCTAGAAACTACAGGGAAACCCTGTCTCGAAAAACCAAAAAAAAAAAAAAAAAAAAAAAAAAAAGATCCCCAGGACCCATGTAAATGCTGGGCCATTACGATGGTCTGCCTGGAATCCAGCATTTGGGAAGCAGACCCAGAGCCCAGGGCAAGCTGACTAGCTAGAGTAGTCAAATCAAATGTGTTCCAGTTTCAGAGAGAGACCCTGCTTCAGTAAATAAAATGTAGAGCAATGGAAAAAAAAATTGGACTTTAACCTCTGGCCTCTTTATGTGGCAATTTTCTCAACATTCTACCTGCAGAAACTCTTCTTAAGATAGGAGGTAAAAGCCGGGCGGTGGTGGCGCATGCCTTTAATCCCAGCACTCAGGAGGCAGAAGCAGGCGGATCTCTGTGAGTTCGAGGCCAGCCTGATCTACAAGAGCTAGTTCCAGGACAGGCTCCAAAGCCACAGAGAAACCCTGTCTCGAAAAATTAAAAAACAAAAAAAAAAAAGATAGGAGGTAAATAATTCCAGACAACTTCTAGAAGTCCTGGAAACTGGCCAGATTCACCAGGCTTTTTTTTCCTTAAGACTTTGTAAGTGACTCTTGAGTGTTGCTCTCAGGCAAGCCAAGCTGCAAAGAGGATTCTCAGACAAGCCCAGCTTCCTGGAAGAGGCTCAAACTATCTGAGGCACTAGGAAAAGACACATTCCAGCCTGTTGAGCTGCCTGCAGGCTGTGCAGTGTACACCAGGTTTCCAGCTTTTGTGAGCTGGCACCCCTGCTAGAGTGGGTTTTGGTGATGTAGCTGTCTTCAAGTGATTTCTGTTCCTATAAGTCATAACCCCACCTCCATACTTTCTGTAAATGTAAACAACCCCAGTGGAACTCATTGGCTCACCAAGTTGTACTTTGGTGTATCCATACATTGGTCTGTATTCCCCTTTCTAGAGTGAACAAGTGTGTGTGTTTATCTTTCCAGGAAAAGTTTGTCACATCATACCTCTGCATATGCATGTGCACCTGTGCACACACACTTAATACATATACCAAATACACACACACACACACACACACACACACACAAAACATAGCATTTGTCAATGGGAAACTGATAAGAAATCAGACTGGAGACGAAACACAAGGAGAAATGGAGGTCACTCCACGGGGAGTTAGCTGAGCTTCAGGTTCCACTGGAGGAAGGGAAATGTTCAGAGCCCTGATCCCTGGCTTCAAAACCCACCCCGTCCCTTTGTCCTTCCAGTTCATGGCTACTATAGTCTTATTACCACTGATAATTTCTATGTTGCCTCTGCTGCCAGGTTAGCTCCCCAACTCTTCCATCATTGATGCAAGCCTTGCAAGGACATTTTTAAGGACTGGAGATTTAAGCAGGGTGAGAGGAGAAGCTGTCAGAGAGAGCTATTTGAGCAGAGGTGTGACCTGTTTGGCCAGGATTTCTCTGGCTGCTTTTTTCAAAATACAGTCAACTACAGGACACACAAGTAGAAGCCAAATGAAGTAATTGCTCAGAAGAGTCACACGGAGGCCGCAGTGTGATCCTGTGGCAGTCACAGGATTCGAGGCTTTCCAATTTTTTTAGTTTGTTCTGTGATATGTAGCATACTTCTCTCTGAACCTAAAGCACCCCATCACAATACCTAAAACAGTAGGCATTTTTTAAAAAGCTTATTTATTTTGACTTTATGTGTATTGAGTATTGTGCCTACATGCATGCATGTGCATCACATGCATGCCTGGTGCCTTCAGAGGTCAGAAGAGGGCATTAGATCCCCTGGAACTGGGGAGTTCTAGACGATTGTGAGCCACCATGTGGGTGCTGAGAACTGAACCTGGGTCCTCTGGAAGAGCAATAGTCTTAGCAACTAAAGCCAACTCTCTCTCCCAGCTCTGACAGTATGCATTTTTTAAAAGGAAGTGGGGGTGGAAGGCTGTGTGCAATGAATGCATAAATAGGAGTAGCACCACACAGAAATGGCCTGCCTTTCTGGCTTGTGTGTGAACTCCTCCAACTTGAAGAGCTTATCAAGAACTGTCCTATGGCTCCCAGGAGGCACAAGTGAGTGTCTCATGAGTGTTTGCTGAAAGGACAGCTGCTCCGTGCCAAGTGCCACAGGCAGTGTGTACCCATTGTTGGCACTCTACCCCTTGCAAGGGAGGTGTCCCTGGGACCCTCCTGCAGCCTTCCTCGAGAGCAGGCCTTCCAGCTGCAGCAGGCGGCTACCCAGTCCTCCCACCATGGCAGGCGCTTCCTGTTTAGGGTGGAAAGGAACCAGACACTTTCCTGTTAGCCGGTCTCTTAAGCAAAGCAGCAGCTGCTAGCAAGTGACTGGCCCAGTCTTGCCGGCCAGATGCCTGGCGGGCAGACAGCCTTTATGTGGAAGGGAAGTGGGGCACAATGCCAGACTGGCCCAGCTTTTATTGTGTTCCTCGCAAGTCCCCAGGGTCCTGGTGTGAGTAAAAAACAAACCAAGAAGAGGCCTAGGCTTTTACTAGCTGTGATGAGGGATGGGGCAGTGGGGCTGCTCTGAACTGAGCACTGCTGGGAAGAAGTGCTGTGATTGTTCTGCAGTATGTCGTCTGGGCTGTGAGCGGACCCGGGTATGGAAACTGCACAGGGTTGGGGTGAACACTTGTGTCTCTGCAACCCATCACCAGTACTTGGCAGGATTCAGGTTACTAATGATCCTGCTCACTCATTGCTTGTCAGGGGCTTGGGGAAGAAAAAGACAAGAATTCTCTTCGTCCCCCTTGAGGAATGGTAGAAGCTCAAGAGTTGTTAATTTTTCACACAATGTGAAAAATAGCCAAGATTCAAAGCCAGGTCTGCCTCATGTCTTGCTTTTCCCTGATCAGAGAGAGAGAGAGAGAGATCCAAAAGTACATAGGCAGGTGCACTTGTGAAGGTGCCTAGACTGAGAAGGCCATGCCCACTGTGCTGGATAGGGGGGCTTCCCTCTGTTATAGGCAGAGGTGATTGCTAGAAAGTGGGGAATTGCATCGCTAAAAGCTCAGCCAGTGGTAAGTCATTTTTCCACCAAAGCCCGCACCACCCAAGGGAAGTCTTGCCAGCTCCCTCCAGCTCCTCTCCTGTTCTCACTAGTCCTCAGGTTTTGCTGGTTTTGAGACTCCTTGAGGCTGGTCCTCCTGTGGCTGACTTACTTGGGAGCTCTGAATCCATCCCTTCTGATAGAATCTACATTGTGTTCTGCACACTTCCTGGGGAGGAAGAAAGTGCAAAGACAACGCTGGCTGTTCTTGTTGTCATGCAGAGAGAAACTGAGGCCTAAAGGTCCCATGTCCTGGTTTATACATCTTGCCTGGTTCAAGGGACCTGCTGTGACCCTCTGCCAGAACAGGAGGAATGGCCACTGACAGCTACTCCCCTTGGCACACAGCAGGCCCAGGCCTGGCATGAATTCCAGAGTTCTGTCCACTCTGGGAGGATTGGGAGGCTCTAAGGAGCTGAGCCAAACCCCAAGTTCTGCAGGAGGAAGGGAAGGGGGAGGCAGCTCTCTTTGAAGAGGACACGTGGTAAATGCTACCAACACTGCTGGGTCAGAATCAGAAACCACCCAGCAAAGACGGGGTAGGAAGGAAGACAAAAACAAAACCATTGGAAAAACTCAGAGCTGATTTCCTCTTGGGCACTGCTGGTATTTAGTGTTTAGTGATTTTTTTTTTTTTTTTTTTTTTTTTTTTTTTTTGGTTTTTCGAGACAGGGTTTCTCTGCAGCTTTAGAGCCTGTCCTGGAGCTAGCTCTTGTAGACCAGGCTGGTCTCGAACTCACAGAAATCCGCCTGCCTCTGCCTCCCAAGTGCTGGGATTAAAGGCGTGCGCCACCACCGCCCAGGTGTTTAGTGATTCTTTAAGTCTGCAGTAAGCCTCAGGAATCTGAATGTTTCTGGAAGGGAAAAGGGGGGTTGTGTTATGGAGACTGAACCCAGGGCCTTGTGCTTGTTGGGCAAATACTTAACCTCTAAGCTATAGCCCAGCCCAGGAATCAGAATTTTTAGTAAGTGTTTCTGTGAGGGACCGAAGAACCATATTTCATGCATTTCACTTGATGTATGATAGTGCTGTGTTCTAGAGTTACACCATTCAGGTTTGAATCCTGCCTCCATTACTAGAACTATAACCTTGGGCAAATGATAGACTCTCTGAGCCTCATTTTCCTCATCCTTTAAAGTAAGAATACGTGGGATAGTAGCTTTCTCCTAAAGAAGTCACAGGGTCTTTCTGTGTAGCCCCAACTGTGTGGAACTGGCTCTGTGGACCAGCCTGGTTTTGAACTCACAGATACCCACCTGCCTCAGCCTACCAAGTGCTGGGATTAAAGGCATATGCCACCACACTTGGCTCTCCACCAGAAGAGATTTCTTTTAGGGGCTGGAGAAATGGCTCCACAGTTAAAAGCACTGGTTTGTCTTGCAGAGGGCTGGGTTTCATTTCCAGCACCTACATGGCAGCTAACAACCGTTTGTAACTCCAGTTCTACTCAATCTCATGCCCTCGTTTGCCCTCCAAAAACACTGCACACATGTGATGGACATACATACATAAGTACAGGTAAACCATATATATAAAAAGTTAAAGATCTTCATTTTAAAATATTTAATTTTAATTATGTGTGTACATGTGGCTGTGTGCACATGGATGCTAATGCCCTCAAAGGTCAGAAGAGGGTGTCAGATCCCCTGGAACTCTAGTTATAGATAGTTGTGAGCACCACCCAATGTGGGTGCGGCAAGTTGAACTACTATCCTTTACAAGGGCAGTTAAGTGCTCTTAACCACTGAGCCATTACTCTAGGCACTGATGTGGGGGGGGGGGGATCTTGTTGCGGTTGTTTGTTTGTTCCCATAATAGCACAAAGGAGACAAGGTAAAATGGAACAAGGTAGCTCCCAAACTCAGCAGTGGTACTAGTGTGGATGGGATTGTCCTGGGATTCATAGAAAGAGAATCAGCTGTCTGTGTGGCCAAGCCTGTATTCTTCCAGATGCTTGGTTATCTAGAGATCCACAGCTCCCTCTTTCCCTTTCTCAATAGTGCAGCTGAAATGGACTCTGGGTGTGCTAGAATGGAGAGAATGTGCTAGATGGGAAGAATCTAGGTGGAGAAAGAACCAGCTCAGACTGGACTTCCACTCGGAGTCTACTCTCACATAGGTGTCCCTTACTGATACTTCCCAAAGCTCCCTGTTCTAAAAAGCGCTTCCAGGCCTGTTAGAATCCACCCATTAGTCAAAACTACTATCTGCCCTTGTCATACCTATAATTCATACATATCTCCTGCAGTTGCCAGTTAAATTATAAGATGCCCAGTTGAACTTTGTCTATTCATTTTCATATGCCCGTCCCAAATGCCACATGACACTCATCTATATTAGACAACTATTAATGTAATATTGAAGTTTAACTGAGAATTGAGGTTTTATTTTCTGTCTTTAGCAGCTCTGTCCCACTGTCCTTCAGAACCTCTCCTGCAGGCCACCAAAGCTTGTCCACCGTTTGTTTTGTTCTTAACTGAGAATTTACACTGTAGACCACGTAGGTAGACTGGAAGCTCTCAGAGGACAAGGCCCGCCCAGGCCTCAGGCAGCACCTCTCAGGAGGATTCCCCACCCCCACCCCCCATCCCCCCACCCCGGCTGGATAGTTAAGCAAAGAAACCCATCTCAACTCTGCCCCCAGCTGCTCCCTGGCATAGGAACTCTCTGCCCCAGGGAAGGGTCTTCCCAGAGAAGTGCTTGTTTCTAATTGATCTCCCCAGAAATGGGTGCCCCCTTTTCACCAGTTCGTTGGAAGGTATGGTGGAAGAGGGTGCTGTTTCCAATTAGTGCCACACAGGGAATGCCTGTTTATAAGACGTATATTCAAGAACCTTCTTCCAACTCCTCTACCCCAGTAGTGTCTTTTTCTAATAGCACAAAACTTTGAGAGCGATTGAAGCCCTGAGCCTCAGGGTTCAGAACACTGAGTTACTTTTGCTTAGCATTTAATAGATTACAGATTATTTTTGCAACTCTCACCTAATCCCAGAAGGGCGCCTCTTGGTCCCATTTACATTTTATAGACGAGTGGACTGACACAGCGCCTGCGCTCACTGTCAGTGGTAGATACGATGGAGTTCACTTTCGCTCAGTATATGTGTAGCAAAGGCTGCCAGAGAAATCTTTCCGTTCCTTTCTCACAAACTGTGTAGGTTAAATGGAGGCTTTGGGGATGTATGCCCTTCATTTTCATGCTATTCTGGGAACTAAATGTCATATACTCTCTTTCTACTCATGAAGAAAGCGACACTTGAAGTATATGGTCCTTTGCCAAAGGTGTCACCACTGCATCCTGCCATTTATTGTGTTCCGCGTAATACCAGGCATCATGCTTGCTTATGCGCAGGCATTATCATCGAATCTTCCCCCAGACCCCAAAATCTATGCATCCTTATCCCTATTTCCCCATGAGAAGATGTTCAGAAAGGGTGAGTAGCCCAAGACTACACAGCCTGCTAGTGGCTGGGGCGAAACTCAGAGCATTTCCAAAGGAGTCGGTCTCAAACTTCAAGCCCCCAGCTCCCTGACTCCAGCCATGGCTTCTCTTTCCTCAGTGAACTCGACCCGCACCTGCCTGAAACACAAGCCCTGCGCAAGCCAGGACCCTTCTTTACCAAAGTCCTAGGTAACTAAAGGACTAGGAGATCTATCCGCTCGGGTCCTTCCTGGAGAGACCGGGATCAAGGAGGAGAGTGGCAGCAGGCGCCGGGCGAGGCTGCGCCGCGGGCGGAAGAGTCCTGGGCGAGCTGTTGGGCTGGTGGGTGGGGCAGCGCCCGGCACTCCCTCCCCTCCGCCCTCTCGGTCCTCCGGTCGGCCGACCCGCGGGCAGGCATCGCGGGTGCAGGACGATCTCAGCCGGCGGAGGAGCAGGGCTCTCGAGAGCCCCGGGAGCTGGCAGGTCCGCCCGTGGACCACGACAAGCTGGCATTCGCGAGAGTCGGGCACAGCTGACCACTAGCGACCCTCGGCTCTCGGCGATGGTGACTGGCGTGAGCCTCCTGCTGCGCGTCCTGCCGCTGGTGTTGTGGGGCTGCCGGGATGCACAGCCCGCCCGGCTAGGATACCCGGAGCTGCGCCAGGAGGCAGAGGTACGGTGTGTGCCTGGCGGAGAGGGGAATGCCAACCGCGGTCCCTTCTGAGCGACCAACTGCGTGCCCTCGCTCTGATAACTTGCACACAAAGAGACAGGACAGGATTTCTCCCTGTGCCAGAGCTGTGTGGGACCACACAGGCCTGCGATCCTGTACTGACTAGCAGGGTCAAGAGACAGCCACCAGACGGGATGGTCGGGCTGGCTAGAGCCTAGAGAGAACTCCACCTTACTGCTAAGCTGGGGAGACTAAGCCGCTCACCCATACAATGTCACGCACTTTGGGTTTAGTGCAATGGGTACTGCTGACTGGCCAGAGCAACCGTGGCCTCCTGGCTTGCCTAGTGAAAGCAAGCCTTTTAAACTGCTCAAAAACTAGTTTAATAGGCCAAACGGGGACAGTCTGAAGAGGCCGGTATTAGGGAGCTTTAAATAGTGCTTTGGGGGGGGGGGGGCTGGAGAGATGGCTCAGAGGTTAAGAGCACTGGCTGTTCTTCCAAAGGTCCTGAGTTCAATTCCCAACAACCACATGGTGGCTCACAACCATCTGTAATGAGGTCTGGTGCCCTCTTCTGACCTGCAGACATCCATGCAGACAGAATGCTGTATAGATAATAAATAAATAAATCTTTAAAAAAAAATAGTGCTTTAGGATCGAAAGTGAGAAAAGGGCAGAGATTTCTCAAAAGATTTCTCATTTCACTTTTCTCAACTCCTGGCGCTGGTAGCACAATGGAGAACCTTAGTGAGGTGGAATGAGGATTAGTGTAAGGGGTCTGTTTTCCACTTTGTACTAATACCAATTTCACACACACACACACACACACACACACACACACGAAAGCATCTCTCTGTTCTTTTCACCTCTCAAGAATAGCACTATTGTAAGAAAAGATGAAATAAACTTTCAACACTTGAGTCCAGGTTCTATGCCAGTCCTTGCTCCCCTGCCCTGACTCCTTCCATTCCCTAGTTCCCACCACAGTTTGGGGATATCTGGAAAGGACCTTGTCTTAACAGGCAATCTGCCCTCCAACTCAGTCAGCCCTTCCCTTTGCAACAGAGGAGGGACTCTCTGCTTTCGCATATAAGGATTCGCTTGTCTCTCTGGATTTGCTCTTACAACGTCAAGTGCAATCTTGAGGTCCCAGGAGAAGGCTTCTGCCTACAAGGCCAAGTCTTGCTAAGAGGTCCCCCCCCACCTCCCCCTAGGCAATCCCTGGCAGAGGAATAGAGGCAGTATCTCTGCCGCCCATGCCTGTGGTGGCCCCAGATGGAGAGAATTTCATCTTGGGGTATGCTTGGGAAACTTAATATCTAGCAGATTGAGTAGGGACTTAATGTGTTTAACATAAATTGGGGGAGGGGGATTTTAAACTCTGGGCATTAAAACTGTTTTAAATGCGTAAATGCTCTGGAAATGTGTAGTGGGTGTACATCTCCGTGTGTCTATGCAGGAGCACATGTGGGTACATAGTTGTGTGTGAGAGTCTATCTGTGTTTCTGGGCATGGTCACAATGTCCATTGTTTACATGGGCTTCCAGAGCTGCATGGACACCAGGGCAAGTCGCTTAATCAGTGGGCACTCGTAATGTCTGTTTCACAAGATTCTTGTATGGTTTCACTGAAATTACGTATCTAAAACACTCAGCCTGGTACCTAGTGCATAGAAAACAGTCTGTCCAAAGAAGTTCTTCTACTGTTGATGCTGGTATTGTCTGCATCGTTATCTTAAAGCACCGAGCTGCAGATTTAGAACTCCTGGCCAGGAGTCTAGCTCTCCAACAATAGCACAGGACAGAACGTGTAAAGCATTTATTTCCAGCCCCGGCCAGCAGGCAACAGAGGACTGCCACTCCTAATAGTTCTGCAGTGACTATGGCTATGACAAATTATGTCTCATAAAAGCAGGCACCATGGCACACACCTGTAATCCCCACACTTGGGAGGTCTATGCAGGAGGATCACAAGTTCAGGTCATCTTTGGCAGCATAGTGAAGTTGAGGCCAGCCTGGGATACATGAGACCCTGTATCAAAAAATCAAAACCAAACCAAACAAAAACAACCAAAAAAGAGGCCGGGCGGTGGTGGCGCACGCCTTTAATCCCAGCACTTGGGAGGCAGAGGCAGGCGGATCTCTGTGAGTTCGAGACCAGCCTGGTCTACAAGAGCTAGCTCCAGGACAGGCTCTAAAGCTGCAGAGAAACCCTGTCTCGAAAAACCAAAAAAAAAAAAAAAAAAACCAAAAAAGAAAAAGAAATAAAGAAAGAAACCTACCTCCAAGATTTGGTGAAATAAAGCAACACTTTATTAAGTTCACAGATACTGTGGGTCAAAATTTCAGATAAGGCCTATCTGGGTAGCTTCTCTGCACTCTAGAACGCCTGGGGCTGTTCTCTGACATAACTGGCAGTGGACCCTGGCTCTCAACCAGAACATTGGGTCACTGGGGGAAATACAGTCATCAAGAACGGGAGTTCTGAGGGTGAGCCCACCACCTCCCCAGCTCTTGATTTGGACACAGTTCCATGACTGCAGCGAAGGGAAGTGGACCAAAAGCAGAGCCGAGTCCTGCTGAATTGAGGGGGCAAAATCCAGAGTTTGGGGCTGTCGAAGTGGCCTGAATGATTGGCACACTGTACCGCTGACAAGGGAGTAGGCTCAAGGGTATGCCATAGCCTGTGTGGGGATGACTTCCCTGGCGTGCAGCGAAGGGAAGTGGACCAAAAGCAGAGCCGAGTCCTGCTGAATTGAGGGGGCAAAATCCAGAGTTTGGGGCTGTCGAAGTGGCCTGAATGATTGGCGCACTGTACCACTGACAAGGGAGTAGGCTCAAGGGTATGCCATAGCCTGTGTGGGGATGACTTCCCTGGCGTGTGCAAGTCGAGAGGACGTGGGGCTCACGGAGAACAACTGCTATGTGACTCTGGAGCAGGTCTGGAAGATGTGAAAGGTCTGACCCAGACCCCCTAAAAATGTTCAAAGACTGAATACCCCAAGTGTCCATGAGAGCCTACAGTGATGCCATGCTTCAGGGTTGAAAATGGTCTCCGTGAGAACAAAGCTTAGGAATGAGCACACATAGAATGTGTTGTCTCCTGCTGGAACTTCTTTAAAAGACAGCCAACTAAAGGAAAATACCCTATGTGCTGGTCTGTGTACCACATTCAAGATGTCTGACAGTTGCGCAGGACGTGAAGGGGTAGGAAGATGGAATTTTACTGTCATGGATTCATAGATTTGTGAACTGGAAGTATCTGGTGTGAAACAGAAAATGGGATACGTCAAGTGGGAAGTGCGATATTGGTGTCATAGTAACTGCAAATAGGCTAAAATAGGTTAAGGAAGTCAGTCATCCATACGTCCCCGCCCCCCCCCCCCCAGAAAGCAAAACAAAGCCTTGCAAAGATCTATCTACCTCCACATATTGGCATATTCTGGACATTCTGTATGAGTGGACTCGTATAAAATGTGGTGGGATTATTTTCTTTTGTGGGGGGAGTTGGGGCTTTTTAATTTTTTTTATTAAAAATTTCTGCCTCCTCCCCGCCTCCCATTTACCCCTCTCCACTCCCCCTCCCTCTCCTGTCCAGAGAGCAGTAAAGGGATCCCTGCCCTGTGGAAAGTCCAAGTTCCTCCTCCCTCCATCCAGGTCTAGGAAGGTGAGCATCCGCTTTTTAAATTTTGCTTTGCTTTCTAAGACAAAGTCTCACTGTGTAGCTCCAGGCTGCCTTCAGATTCCCCGTGTAGCTCAGGCTTCAGATTTATGGTGACCCTTCGGCCTTTGTCTCCCCCGAGGCTGGGATTACAGGCATAAACCAGTATTCCCTCTCTAAAATGTGGTATTTTGTGGAGAGTGGGGGATTTTGAACGTCTCTAACCCAATAAAGAGCAGAACAATGCAAATGTGGTGCACGCATAAAATCCAAGCACTCAGAGGCAGGCGGATCTCTGAGTTCAAAGCTGGCCTGACACCCGGGACTACACAGGGAAATCCTGTCAAAAACAAAACAAAACAAAACAAAAACAACAAAAAACCCAAAAGAGCAAAGAAAGAATAAATAAAACTATAAAACTTTTAAAACAAGCAAAGAACCAATGGCCTCATGGTGTCACCCATCTTTATTCCCAGCACTTGGTAGGCAGAGAGGCATGTGTATCTCTGTGAGTTTGAGGCTACCTAGCAAGTTCTAGAACAGCCAAGGCTACAAGAGACTCTAAAAAATAAAATAAGTCTCAAAAATAAAATAAGTATATAAAATCAAAAAACTGGGCATTTGGAGCAGTGGTGAAGTGCTGGTGGCATGTGTAGGTCCGGGGTTTGATTTCCAGCACAGGTGCTATATATCAGGAGGTTGAGATGGAGGCACTCGCTGAGCAAGCCTGACAGCCTGGCTACGACAGTTCAATCCCCAAAACCCCCAGTGAAAGGAAACAACTTTAGAAGGTTGTTCTCTGACCTCCACACATGCATGCCAATGCCACTGTACACATGCGTGTACACACACGCATACACACACACTCACAAACAATAAGTTAAAAAGATAAAGAAATGCTTAAGGTTGTAGAAGGCTTGAGCAACCATGTTAACTGTATTGACCTAATTGGTACTGTTGGGAAAATGCCCTCTGTAAATCCCAGAATACGAATTCTTTTCAAGTGCATGTGCATTACTTACCAACGTCGCCCATACACTGTGTCATAAAGGAAGTCCAAGTAGACTCCAAGCAGGAGTAGTGCAGGTTATGCCTTCTGACGAAAGCAGAACTAAATTAGGAATTGGGAACAAGATACCCAACAAAGCTCTAAACATTTAGAAATTAGACAACACACTTCTGAATTACCCACAAGTGAATGAAATCATAAGAAAAACTGGAAAACACATGGCACAGCATTATTTATGGATACAGCTAAAGCAATATTCATTTAGTGAAATTCAAAGCTTTAAATGTGGGCTGGAGAGGTGGTTCAGAGGTTAAGAGAACTGACTGCTGTTCTGGAGGTCCTGAGTTCAATTCCCACCAACCACATGGTGGCTCACACCCATCTATAATGAGATCTGGTGCCCAGAACACTATATACATAATAAATAAATTTTAAAAAAAGCTTTAAATGCCTACAGAGTACAAGAAAACCTTTGGAGGGGGTGTTGAGACTGGGTCTTTCCATGTAGCCCTAGCTATCCTGGACCTCATTCTGTAGACCAGGCTGGCCATGAACTCACAGAAATCCACCTGCCCCTGCCTCTCAAGGGCTGGGATTAAAGATGTACATCGCCATGCCCAGTCTAGGAGGAAGGGTTTTAGATGGGAGATCTAGATTTACAGTCTAGAGATGATAGGAAAGCTACAGGAGGGAAGGAAAGAACAAAACAAGCTACATGATCACGGGCTGCCGTGAAATCAGGAGATAAGAGGTTTGAAAGACTTCTAAGATTCTCTCTAGCTAAAATGTTGTTTTGCTTTGGTGTTTGTGCCTATGTGGCTGTGCATCTGTGTGTGTGTGTGTGTGTGTGTGTGTGTGTGTGTGTGTATACAAGCATCTGCCTGTATGGCTATATCTGTGTCTGTAGCTTTGTTTACTTTAAAGTTTTGATTTTTTTGTTGAGACAGAATCTTGCTTTGGAGTCCAGACTGGCCTCAAGCTTGTGATCCTCCTGCCTTAGCCTCCCTAGTGCTGGGATTGTAGGTCATGTCCATCTGGGCATGTCTGTGTTCTCAGATTGTCACATGTGTTCCTATACCCAGTGTGCTCGGGCCTATGTTTCCTTTGTGTGCAGAGTGATAACGTTGAGGGCTTTCCAGAGTGGGTTTTGTCTGGGAAAAGATTTACTGCTTCCAAAGCATTATGAGCAAGTTCATTGTTGTCCACTTAGGCAAATGGGAGCCACTCACAACACTCCAAAGTAGGAAGAGCCCCCAGCACTGCATTGCAAGATTGGATTAATGAATGACATCACCATCCTGGCCCCCATTTCAAGCCAGGTTCTGTCCTATGTTAGGCGACAAACTGTCCCAAGGGATCTGTCTATCTACCCTTAGCTTTGTTTGAGTCTTTTTTAAAAAATACTTATTTATTATGTATACAATATTCTGTCTGTGTGTATGCCTGCAGGCCAGAAGAGGGCACCAGACCCATTACAGATGGCTGTGAGCCACCATGTGGTTGCTGGGAATTGAACTCAGGACCTTTGGAAGAGCAGGCAGTGCTCTTAACCTCTGAGCCATCTCTCCAGCCCTGTTTGAGTCTTTTTACAACAACCAGACGACTAAGTGGTTCCAGGACCTGCCTTCCACTCAGTGACCTACCCATATCTGCACAGCCACCCGCAGTGTGCAGTACCAGAAACTGAACTGTTTTACTTCTCCAGAGACTCTCTCGGGCTTCTGTGGAGAATCCACGCCAAAATGTAGGTAGGGTCTCTTTCTCATACCCCAGGGCCATTCATTAGACTTTTTGTGAATCAGAAACCAGAAGCCTGGGCATGGAAGCCATTCCCAGGAGTTCAGCATAGTGACTCATGAGTAGAGAGTGGATAGAAGTATAAGGAGCAGTCCCGGGGCTCACAGACAACCACAAGTTGGTGTAAAAGCCTTTATCCACCAGATGTTGGCCTTTTTGCAGGAACAGGGTTCAGTGCAGTTGGGAACCTATGGCCTGTCAGATAGTCTGTTAGGATGTGAAGAGAAAAAAAAGCCATTCTGGGCTCTGTCTGACAACCATGGAGCCCACTAAGCAAGGTACCCTCACTTCCTGCAAAGGAAAAACCCCAGCTTCATCTCTGGTGTAGCTGAGAGCCACTGCTCCCAGGTTCGGGTTGGGAGAAGAGCTTGTCCGCCCCTCCCCCACCCCTCCTCTGCATGAAAACTGCAGAATCGCTAATGCAGATGTCAGCAAAACAACTGGACTAGTTGTAAGGGGGTCTGGATTCAATCACTGGTTCTACCCCTCACTGGGACACTTCTGCAGGCCACTGTGCTCCCCTGGCACTGACTGTCCTTTAACATGGGAATAAGTTCACCTGCTCTGGCTGTCTTCTTGCAAAATGGTTGTAACATTCAAAAGAGGCATCATGTCTGGAAAGCTCCACAGATTTCAAGGACTGCTTGTGCTCCTGGTCACCATGGAAACCTCTTTACACAGAGAGCAGGTCAAGGCAGGACACCAGCTGCTGTCCCTCGCATCTTAACTTGGCTACTAGCTAAATGTGTATTTGAGGGGTAAGTGGAACCCCCAGTGTGTCTATGCAGAGACAGAAACCATGAGATAGGATATGAGATGGAGCCCGGTGTGGCGATGCACATCTGTGGTCCCAGCACCAGGAGACGGAGGCGGGAAGATTACTGCAAGTTTCATGACAGCCAGCACCTCAAAAACCAAATTAAAAGGGAGGGTATAGTAGGAAGGTGGGAAGGTAAAAAAGGAAGGAAATGACAAGAGAAAGGAAAGGGAAAAAAAGATGGGCTGTAGCGTGGGCAAAACAACATGGTTTCTGCATGAGTTTGTCGTTTTGCAATTTTTTAAATGCTGTATTACTTTTGTTGTTGTTGTTGTTGTTGTTGTGTGTGCACGTGTATGTGTGTTCAGCCAATGTGTGCCACTATGCACCTGTGAAGGTCAGAGGACAACCTGCAGGAGTTGATTCTCTCCTTCCACCATGGGGATCAAATTTAGGCTGTCCCGTTTGGTGACAAGTGCCTTTACCCATTGAGCCATCTCACCAACCTCTTTGCCTTATTTTTGCTTCTGAAACTGATGCAGAGAGTGTTTAAAAGGCCTGTTGATAGAGTCACCCCTGTGACTGCCAAAGTTAAAATGACATTCTTAGCAGGATGGCTTCCCGGAAGCTTTCCCAGTGCATCTTACTGAACCTGGGGATGCTGTGGTGAGGTCAGGCAGTGTGGTCTTCCACCTGGTCAGGCAACTCTGTCAGAGTACATACACTGGTCATTTATCTACAACGACAGCGAGGCCTGGGGATCTAACCCAGTCCCCCATTTTATAGAAGAAGAACCCGAGGCCCAGAGAATAGCAGGCCTGAGACCACAGCAGCAGCAGCAACAGAACAGGGATTCACCCGATTCTCAGCCCAGTGACTCAGTTCTTCACTCTGCCCAGTTACCCTGCTCAGAAATGGCCAGAATTTTCCCTTCCCTCCGGCACTAAACAGACTGAACTAGACACACACCCTCTCATGACAAGTAGGGACCCATGCTGGATGACGTCCTGTAGAGAAGCCATTCCACCCAGCTGGCTGATCCTGCAAGCATGCTCACTTCTCTCAGACACCACAGCCACTCCCGGGACTTTCAGAGATGATTCCCCAGAAACATGGCCCCATCCTTACTCAAGATGGGCAAGGCATGTTGGCACAGGTTTTTAGGTCAAAGCAGGGTGATTCACCTAAAGGGCAAGGTCCTTAGCTTCCTCTCCCTTTAGACATAGCCTTGGGATTCCCAGGAGAAAGAACTGGCAGGTAGAGAGAGACCAGGGAAGAGAGACAGCCACTTGCTTGTATTTCAGGGTAGGGAGGAACTGCCTGGCACCACCTTCAGGAAAGCGGAAAAGGTATGACCTTGAATAGTGTGAGTCCCTAAGACACACGAGCCTAGCCTCATAAAATGGAAGCCAGAGGAGAAATGCCACCCTCAAAGGGGCAGGTGATGGGCAGAAATGGAAGTCTGGTGCTCTTCCACTAGTCTGAGTCTTGTAAGATTCCTGTGTCCCCTCCCCCCCCACTCCTGCTCTTCTTCACATTCAAGGTGGGTCATTTCTGTCATCTTGGCAGAGAGTCTGAGGGACAGAAAAATAGCAAAGGGTTAAGGACAGTCCCAGAGGCAGGATTCGAACCTGGTTACCTCCTCACTCCTCTACTGCCCAGAATTTCTGAGTGCTAACAGTAGCAAGGAGGCCCTTCCTGTGTGTCATTTTAAATGCTTAAATATGCAATATTATACATAAGCATGAAAGTTCATAAATCTAGATGATCCACATTGTAATATTTGAGTTCTGTTCTGGAAATATGAAATGTCAAATTCTTAAAATGCCTTTTTCTCATTCTCTGGTGCTGGTGGCCTGGGCGGGGTGTTCTTTCTGCTCACTGGGAATTTAGATCTGCTAAGCTGCTGCAGAGGCCAGAACTTCCCCTCTGATGACCCCTGAACCTGCCTCTGCCTCAACTTGTTGCCAGAGTACCAGGCAATACTGCCCAGCCAGGAAACAGGGGCCCCAGCCATACAACTTCCCCTCCTCTCCGCTGTCCCAGAACCTCAGCCAACTCCCTGATAAAGTCTGGGCGGGTTTATGGGGAAAGAAACAAGGGAGCGCCAGCAGGGCTGACCTGTGACCTGGTCTCTTGAAAGTCACTGGTGCAGTTAAAGGGCTTCCCTCTAAAGTCCTCTTTCCAGCCTCACCGAGGGAAATGGAAGCAGCAAGGAAGAGAACCTGAACTTTGCTGAGGTGAGGCCAATACCAGGGAGCAGCCCTTGAGAAGACACAGAGGCACAGGTGGGCTGTATGCCAAAAACCTGTGGCTAATTTTCCCTGCTCACCAATGAAACCAGTGCTTGCTGGGCATTTACAACATGCCTGGCACTGAGCCAGATGTGCAGTGCTTTATTTATATTTATTTGTGAGCTAGTGTCTTACACTGTAGCTCTAGATGGCCTTGAACTCACTACCCAAGCTGGTCTTGAGCCAAAGGCCTTCCGGCCTCATCCTCCCGAGTGCTGGGATCACAGGCGTGTTCTACCACACTCTGAACGAATTTGCCTGTAGTCCTTCTGGGGATCCTGTGGGGAAAACAACAACAAACAAACAAACCAAGGCTCAAAGATGTTCTGTGTCTGTCACCAAGCAGGATCAGGGTTAGAAATATCCTCTAGCTCAAGTCCTGTGAGCAACACATGATTTTCTTTTTTTTTTTTTTTTGTTTTTGTTTTTGTTTTTTTGGTTTTTCGAGACAGGGTTTCTCTGCAAACACATGATTTTCTTGATTGAGACACTCGAACCCCTTGCATCCCGTATGTGTCTGAAAACGACATGCATTTACAAAGGCAAAGGAGAAAACCAGAGTTCTGATGCTAATACACCAGCAGAGAAACAGCAAGGCTGGTTTGGGAAGGGGTCAGCTGTCCAGAACCAGGGCTCCTTACAGAAAGCGTCTGTTTATTAAAGACTTACAGTTGAGGTCGCTGAAGGTGGATGCAAATGTTTAGTTTGCTTGCTTTGCTTTGTTGGTTTTCTTAAATTTTTTTTTTTTTTTTTTTTTTTTTTTTTTTTTTTTTTTTTTTTTTTTTTTGGTTTTTCGAGACAGGGTTTCTCTGTGGCTTTGGAGCCTGTCCTGGAACTAGCTCTTGTAGACCAGGCTGGTCTCGAACTCACAGAGATCCGCCTGCCTCTGCCTCCCGAGTGCTGGGATTAAAGGCGTGCGCCACCACCGCCCGGCCTTCTTAAATTATTTTTATCTCATTTTTATTTATATTGTAGATTTCTTTGTTTTATTTTGTTATTGTTTTTTGAGACAGGGTTTCTCTGTGTAGCCCTGGCTGTCCTGGAACTCACTCTGTAGACCAGGCTGGCCTTAAACTCAGAGAACTCTGCCTGCCTCTGCCTCTTGAGTGCGGGGATTAAAGACATGCACTACCACCTGGTTTGTTTGGGTTTCTAAAAAACATTTCTTTTATGTATAGGCACACATGTGCCTGTTCACCACAAGCCTGGAGAAGCTCCCAGAGGTCTGCAAGGGGCACCAGGTTCCCTGGAACTGGAGTTATAGGTGGTATGGACCACCATGTGGGCACTGAGAACAGAACCTCAGTCCTCTGCAAGAGTAATAAGTTCTCTTACTGCTGAGCCATCTCTCCAGCTCCTGCTTTGTTTTTTGAAACAGGGTCTCGTACAGCCCATGTTGACCTCAAACTTGCTCTGTAGGTGAGGCTGGCCCTGAACTTCTGATGGTTCCCTTGTTTCCCAAGTGCTCGGATTGCTGGGACACACTGCTGTGGAAAATGCAAAATGAATGTAAATGAAATCCATTGAGGAAGCTTGCCAGTCCTTTGAGAGTCTGGTCTCTTCCAGCTGTGTTTGACCTGAGGCAGCCGCGATGACTGGAATTAGTTCGAGTTAGTAAATACAGCAAAGAAAGGTGAGGATAAGAGAACAAGGAAATCAGAAAATTCTTTCTGTATAGATAAGCCAACAAAAAAGATATTAATCCTAGCACACAAAAGGCAGAGAGACCAGGCCAGACTTGTGTGAGTTCAAGGTCAGTCTGGTCTACAGTAAGCTCTGGGTGAGGCAGAGCTAGGCAGAGTGAGACCCTGACCCAAAACAAACAAAAATTGAAGACACTGTACATTAGAGTCAAGAAGATGAAAGTCTGGGGTTGAGGCTCAGTTGGTAGAATGCTTGCCTAGCATGAACAACAACCTGTATTCAATCCTAACACTACAGACACTAGCTGTGGTGCTGTGTGTCCGTAATCCCCGCACTCGGGAGGTGAAGGAAGGAAGACAGGTCATTGAATCTTCATTCAAGGTCATTCTGGCCGACAGGAAAAGTTCAAGGCCAGACTTGGATAAATGAGACTCAAGAAGGAAGAAAATGAGAGAAGAAGGAGGGACTTGTTTTTCATATCTAAGGTATTGGTTTATGGGGTTCATCAATGCTCTGGGCAAGCAGGAAGCCAAGTGTACCAGCTCCCCAAAAGATAGAACTAGCGGTGGGTGAGGATAGTGAGTCACCCTCTTCTCTCAACTGGCACCAATAACTTGGTCACTGGGAGACCGTCTTCTGTGTATGTGAGGGCATGCAGACAATAAAAGGCCAGGGGATCATGGGACATTATCCAGTTATGTTCATTTTGCCTCTGGGGAAGTTGCAGATTTCTAATTCAAAATATGGTTGATGGTGAGTATATTTGATATCAAAGGGACATTAGCGTCCTTACCTTTGGGAGAGGAGAATTAAAAAGAAGCTAAAATCAGAGGGAAAATTTTATGCAAGACCAAAAGGGCAGAGCCAGTCTACAGCTCCTAGAGCTCTCAGATGTTTCAGAGCAAATGCGATGCATGTGGACGGTGTACACAAGCACAACGCACACCCTCACTGCTCTGTGTGTGTGGGTGTGGGTGTGTGTGTGTGGGGGGGGTGTGTGGGTGGGTCCTCCAGTGTGGCGCATTGTGGACGGTGTACACATGCACAACGCACACCCTAGCTGCTCTGTGTGTGGGGGGGGGCGGTTCTCCGGTGTGGCAGGTGCCTTTTAAGTGCTTTGGGCTAGTCCTCATAATAGTTCTTAATAACTACTCTGTAGCTGAAAAACGGGCAGCTGAAGGTCAAGCAGCTGACCCACAGAGGATGAGGCTCACTTGGTGAGGTGATAAAGCATTGAGAAAGTCCCACAAACAACACCTTGGGTGTGAAAATAAAATCCCTCCTTCCCTCCTCACTCCCTCATTTTCTTCCTTTTTGGGTCTCATTCATTCCAGGCTGGCCTTGAACTCCCTATGTAGGTAGGAAGTAACTTGAGGGCTGGAGAGATGGCTCAGAGGTTAAGAGCATTGCCTGCTCTTCCAAAGGTCCTGAGTTCAATTCCCAGCAACCACATGGTGGCTCACAACCATCTGTAATGAGGTCTGGTGCCCTCTTCTGGACTTCAGGCATACACACAGACAGAATATTGTATACATAATAAATAAATAAATAAATAAATAAATAAATAAATAAATAAATAAATAAAATCTAGAACAGCCCCCCTCCAACGCCCATCACTGTCCAGCACACTGTTGGATTTCTGGCAATACCAGAAGAGTATAAGAAAGCCAGATGTTGGGATATATTGAGGAGCTTGCCTGCAAGCCTCCAGCTAGTCCTGATGGCCTTTTGACTTTATTTTATTTTATTTTATTTTTTTTGGTTTTTCGAGACAGGGTTTCCCTGTAGTTTCTAGAGTCTGTCCTGGAACTAGCTCTTGTAGACCAGGCTGGCCTCGAACTCAGAGATCGCCTGCCTCTGCCTCCCGAGTGCTGGGATTAAAGGCGTGCGCCACCACCGCCCGGCTGGCCTTTTGACTTTAATCCCAGAATTTTTTTTTCTGCTATAAGTTTACATTCTCGGGACAGAAGGGGAAACTGGCCAGGATGTAAGTGCCTCAGTCCTTTGGGTACAAGGATGCCGCATGTTCCTCTCTCCTTCAGGCATTCCTGAAGAAGTACGGATACTTCAGCGAGCAGGATTCCAAAGCTGCAGCCTCCGCTAAGTTCAGTAATGCCATCAGGTATGAGGGAGGGATGTGAAGGGGTGCAAGATACGTAGCTCCAGCTTTGTCCCCCCTCCTCTGTAGTCCTTTCCTTTTTTCCTGGCAGAGAGTTCCAGTGGGTGTCGCACCTGCCCATCAGTGGTGTGCTGGACCAGGCCACACTGCGTCAGATGACACGTCCGCGCTGTGGGGTTGCAGACACTGACAGTCATGCAGCTTGGGCAGAGAGGATCAGTGCCCTGTTTGCTGGGCACCGGGCCAAACTGAGACGTAAGAAACGCTTTGCAAAGCCAGGTGAGTGCACTGAAATGCAATTAGGCTGGGATTCCCTGGTGCCCAGGAGAGCCCCTGGCCAAGAAATGTGACCAAATTGAGCGGGGACTCTGAGAGAATCCTCTCTTGCCTCTGGCAGAAGAGGGGCAGATCTTTTGGCTAAGGATCATAATCATGAATACGGATATTTAACTCTAGATATCTGCATTGATGAATTTTCATTGTACATGTATTCTCCAGATTAAGCCCCATCAAGCCCACTTAATTCTCTGATCAATATTCTACTCAGGGCAGTTAAACAGTTGTCAATGGCTCTTGTTCATATTTTATTGACGTTATTACCATAAGAATCTAGACTTTTTATAACACTTATTCAACCAAGATGTGACCTGTTGATGAGTTTTATTTTGTTCATAGCACCTTTAAAAAAAAAACAGTTTTATTTAGATGGAATTCACTTGCCGTGCAATTTACAACTTAGAGTATCCAATTCGGAGGGGTTTATTTTATTTGTAGAATTGTGCAACGTTGCCACAAGCTAATTCCTCTTTCCAGAACATTTCCATTATCCTCTGAAGAAACCCCATGCCTGTAATCAGTTAGCTCCCCGTTGCACCCTGCTCCCAGTCCTGGCCGCCACTAATCTGCTTTGTGTCTCAGGGGATCTGTCCATACCGAACAGCTCATCACAGTCCACTGTATGGCTGCACAGTTTCTCCTGTTGGAGTTTTTCCTTGTCTTCTCTTTCCCTCCCCTCTTCTCCCTTCTTGCTCCTTTCTCTCCAGTGCTGGGATTGGAACCCAGAGCCAAGGAGAATGCCACTGTCCTACATCAAAAAATTTCTCCTCTCCCTCTCCCTTGCCTCCCTCCTCTTCTCCCTTCTCCTGCTCTCCCTCTTTTCTCCCCTCCCTCCCTCCCTCTCTTCTTCTTCCTTCTTCTCTCCCCCTCAAATATTCCACCATTGCTCCCTGTCTACAATTATGAATTACTATCATGAACATTTGATGCTTCTGTCAGTTTTCCACAGATAAGTTTTTTTAAGATTTATTTATTACGTATACAGTGTTCTGTCTGTCTGTATGCTTTCTGTATGCTTGCTGGCCAAAAGAGGTCATTACAGATGGTTGTGAGCCACCATGTAGTTGCTGGGAATTGAACTCAGGACCTCTGGAAGAGCAGTCAGTGCTCTTAACCTCTGAGCCATCTCTCCAGCCCCACAAATAATAGTTTTGCTATGTGAAACTTTGGTACCATGATTGCCTTGATTAAGTCAGTTTTTCTTTGCTCAATTTTTGCAGCTTGCAAGGTTGCTCATAAGCTTTTCCTGTCAGATTTTCAAGTATAATTAATTTTATTGCGCGCATGTTGGGTGGTGGCCACTTTTATTTGTGCTGCTGATCCCGACCTCGCTCACTGAACACACGATTGAATGCCCAGAATTTGCTCTCATTTCTTAGTTGATGGGTAAGGAACTTGTGGCAGCTGCAGGGTGGCCGTTCCCAAGCAGATGCTAGGCCATTTCTGCTGCATTCACTTGTCCATCCATCCGAATGCCCTCTTCTGAATGACCGTGTTCATCCACAGTCAGCTCTGGGGTCAAAGTGTCCTTGGTGTCAGCATGCTGTCCACCCCATTGCGTTAAGAGGGAGGTAGGAAAGGGGAGGGACACGGGACAGGCTGGAACAGAAGGAACACTACCCGGGAGCAAGTCGTGTCACCTTGGTTCTCATCCCTCATCCTCCCTCATGGAGGAGTCAGACCCTCTCAGGTTGCACAGGAGAGCTCTCTGGGACTACCGAATGCAAGAAGCCTGTGAGACTTTGGTGGGAAGTGGGCAGGCCCAGAAACACTTGAGCCTGAGCGCTGGGGATACCTCCTTCTGGCTTCTGGCTGCAGCTCATCTTCTGCCCCAAGGGAGCATCTAACTGAGTGCATTCGTAGCTAGCAGTGTGGAGCACCTGACTGCCAGATAAATTTGAATGTCAGATAAATAAGAATTATATTTATATTTTCTTTTCAAATTTGACTGGGCATCCCGGATTCATATGTGTGCACCAGCCAACCTCAGGTCAAGCACCTGATCCTCTCTGTGCCTGCAGGGCTGATTTCTCAGCCCCCTGTTCCTGCATAGAGCTGGTGGGTGTGGGGGGGGCTGGGTGGTGCACCTGAGTTGAAAAAGGAGATGAAAGCAAATGTGCAGGTTCTCAACCCCCAGCACATCCCAGGCAACTTCACAATGTTATTCCGAAAGGTGAGCCTCATCGACTCCACTATACAGAGGGGTAACCGAGGCTTGGAGAGATTCCACAATTCCTGCGAGCTTGTACGTTCAGGACTGAGATTTCAGCCTCCACCCTGTGCTATCATCAGTTCCCTGCTGGGCGTCAGGGCTCCGTAGTCCTTCTAGCCCACGCTTCTAGCTTTTCTGTCCCTATCCTCCTTAGTGCCTTCCCTTGCCTCTTCCCACTGGGACCCAGAAGAGAGGACATAGAGGGCAATACCACTGCTGGGGGCCTTCGATTACTATGGAAACCACATGCTGGGCGCCTTCGGTTACTATGGAAAGCAGCCCTGCACAGGCTGGACTTGGGATGAGGGCCAGAAACAGCCCGCCTGCTCCTGGGGTGCCAAGGTAGAGGGCAAGTGCTGCCCCTACCCCAACACACAGGCAGTTCCTTACTTCCTGGTCCCTCCCAAGGAAAACACTCTTTTTTTTTTTTTTTTGGTTTTTTGAGACAGGGTTTCTCTGCAGCTTTAGAGCCTGTCCTAGAGCTAGCTCTTGTAGACCAGGCTGGTCTCGAACTCACAGAGATCCGCCTGCCTCTGCCTCCCGAGTGCTGGGATTAAAGGCGTGCGCCACCACCGCCCGGCGAAAACACTCTTTTTAAATTTTTTTTCATTTCAATTTTGTTCCTATTCATTCTCCCTACCCTTCCCCCACCTCACTTCACAAAGGATTTTTTTTTCTTGAGACCTGTCACCTTTCCTGGCTACTCAAATGGCTACCACCCTCCTTCTTTCTCGCCTGGGGGGTGAGGGAAATGACAGGTCATAACTGCAGAAGGAAGCACCCCCTACCATTTGCTAGAGGGTTAAAGGTTTGGTGATGTTATTCAGGAAGAGTCTGAAGTCGGGTCCCTCACAACAGGATGTAGGAGAGCCAAGTGCATGCTGCTCTGTGCCCTGTGAAGATTCACAGCAAGCCGCAGAGTGTTCTTGGTAAAGGATGAACCATCCTGGGAACACCTCTGGACCCTCAGCCTTGTCTCCACCTTCCCTGTCTCCCTCCCTTCCTCAAAATAGTTCCCTCTTCACTCCCTGAGGACTGGTCACTGGCTGAGAGGCAGTGGTTGGGTGGCTGCCAGACCAAACAAGCCCAAGGAGATGCATTGCCTTGAATGGAGTGGGGCACACCCCACCCCCACTTCTATGGGTGGAGAGGGCCAGAGTGAACCTCCCTCCCATCTGGGGAATCTCAGCCCTTGCTAAGCTTTGACCCTAATGTTTAGGCAGCTTTATAGTCCTGGCATCTCTGCAGGGTGGACTGCTTCTTTGTGTGGACTGTAGGAGCAGCACTTGGGCCAGGGGTCAGGCCCAGCTCAGTTTCTCGGGCACTCTGCAGCTGGGGGCAGGCGCCTTCCCCTGGGTCCCAGTCATCCAAGTCTGGGCCTAGAGAATCTGGCCTGCAAGCTCTGAGGCTTCCATTTGGAATTTTAGTCTCTGAGCTACAGGGCTCTGAGGCCATCCCCAACAAACTCAGAAGCCAGATTTTCTGGCGGCTCTGTTCCTGGCCGCACAGCAAATGGCAGATCCTCTCCCCCCCCCCCCCCCATGTAATGAATGACCTGGTGCTATGGTAGAGACCAGAGTCTCAGCCCTTGGGGAGGAACTGAGGTTTGGGGCAAAGGGAAAGAAGCTTAAGTAAGAAGAGATGGAAAAGTTTCCTGGGCCTGTGACAAAGCACACCCTTTGTTCTTATTTGTCTTTAACTCAGAGGTCTCTAGAGTCCCTAAGGAAGCAGGGAGGAGGGCAAGGGGTAGGGAAAGACCTCAAATATATGGTTATTTTGGTTGTTGGCCAGCCACAGGCCCTAGGTTCTGGCAATTGCAGAGTACAGCCTCAGGGAGGTGACAGGAGACCATGAGGGTGGAGGGAGAGCCTGGGGCAGGCTCAGCTGTGACCTTAGTGGCCCCACGGACCACTAAGATACCGGCCTCAGAGTGATTGTCAGCAAGAGGCACTGTTCTCAGGCTCAGCCTGGGCTGTGGGAAGGAATGAGACCTGAAACCAGGGGTTCAGACTGATCCTTGAGGGGGTTCTTTTCTGGCCAGGAGCTACATCTTTCCCATCAGATGGTATCTCTTAGGCCACTAGATTGGAGACTCTCCAGAAGTGTCATCTGCCCAAGGTGCGCTCTCCCTTCAGCAGAGACATATTTTCCCTCCTATCAAATAGGAGGCTGCCCAAGGCCAGGGCTGAGTGTTCCCTGTCAGATCAGCCAGGTCAGCCGCTCCCTGGGGCCAGGCCAACCCATCCTACTGGGCCTGTGGGGACCAGTCTCCACCGCAGCAGATGTGACTCATGCAGCCTTTCTGGGTGACAGGTAACAAGTGGTACAAGCAGCATCTCTCCTATCGCCTGGTGAACTGGCCTGAACGCCTGCCTGAGCCAGCTGTGCGAGGGGCAGTGCGAGCTGCCTTTCAGTTGTGGAGCAACGTGTCAGCGCTGGAGTTCTGGGAGGCCCCGGCCACGGGCCCTGCTGACATCCGCCTCACCTTCTTCCAAGGGGACCACAATGATGGGCTGGCCAATGCCTTCGATGGCCCAGGTGCTGCCACAAAGTCTCTTTCCACACAGTAGTAGGGGCCACTGGCTAGGAGAGGCAGCCTGCGGGTGCAGTGCGTTTCCATTGTCCTTGAAACCATGGCCAAGCCAGGTTCTCCCCTAAAGGACCCTCCATCCCCTCATCTGTAAAATGGGAACAACAGGCTCTGTCCAAAATGTACCTGATGGCTGAAAGGACAGCCAGATAAGGTTTGGTGTGGAGAGCACTTTTGGTAACCCTAGAGCATGCTGGATTTTTGGAGAACAGTCTGTGATTCTGTCTACCCCGGCTTCTAGACAGGCCCATGTTTCTATTGTTCTCCAGAGCAGACTTACAAGGTGTCTAGACGCCACCATCAGCCCTTCCCTCCCCTGCCCTGAGACAGCCAGCGCAAGAGGCCTTCATCCTGGCATTCACAGAAGTGCTTCACAGATCCCAGCCACAGCTGCTTCCATTTGTCCCCAGCCTGCTGCTTCCTCTGCAGTATAATAATGTAAAAGTTCTAAAGAATGAGCACATTCTTCCATTGTGCTCAGCACTGACCTTGAGAATCTGAATAAGGACCATTTGAGCCCTCCAATGAGAGCTAAGCAGAGTGGCTAGCGCTGGAGGCGGCTGAAGCACATTCAGGAAATGTGAATTCCTCCTGCATTTGCCAGGCTCTGACTCCGCCTTTGTCAGTCCCTGCCGAGCTGCAAGGCTGGAAGGACCCATGATGAGCCTTCTAGGCTAACATCATCACAGTGCGGTGTGCTAACCTTAGCGCAGGTGTGTGTGACCGGGAGGACCTGGAAGCTACATATGTAATCATTTCTGGATGGGCTGTTCACCTGTGAGAATCACTGAGGCCCTTAACTCCTTCTCACTCCTACCATAGCAGGGAGAAGGCCCACAGCAGAGCCCTGATAGAAGACAGGAACACAAGGATATATATGTTTATAAAAAAAACATACACATCAGCCAGGTGTGGTGCACACACCTGCAACCCCAGCACTCTGGTGGCCATGAGACTGGAGGGATGACTCAGTGCTGCATAGTTGTGAGGGCCTGAGTTCAGATGCTCAGCACGGGGGAGGGGGTGGGGGAGTGGGAGGGCAGAGACAGAAAAATCTCGGGGGCTCAGTGGCCAGCCAATCTAGCAATCTAGCCAAAATACAAGCTTTATGTTCAGTGAGAGGCCCCTCTCAAAAAAAAAAAAATAGGTGGAGAAGCTGAAGAGATGGCTCAATGGTTAAGAGCACTGGCTGCTCTTCCAAAGGACCTGAGTTTGGTTTTCATCATTTCAAGGCTGCTCAACTTGTAACCTCAGTTCCTGGGGCTCTGGTGCCCCCTTCTGGCATTTGAGGGTACTAGGCACACATGGTACAAAGACATACATGCTGGTTTAATACTCATAGTAGAATAACGATTTAGCTGGGTGGTAGTGATGCACACCTTTAATTCCAGCACTTGGGAGACAGAGATAGGCAGAAGCCAGCCTGGTTTACATAATGTGTTCCAGGACAGGCAGGGCTACATAGAGACACTCTTTCAAAAAATAATGTAAACGTGTTAAAGGTAAAAAAAAAAAAAAGTGACTAGGAAAGACATCCCAACATCAACCTCTGGCCTGTACAGGTGAGCACACCTGCAACACACACACACACACACACACACAGAGAGAGAGAGAGAGAGAGAGAGAGAGAGAGAGAGAGAGAGAGAGAGAGAGAGAGAGAGAGAGCAGGCTGCAAATAAGACCCTGTCCAAAAGAAGTGGGGTGAGATGGCTCAGTGGATGAAGACATTGCCCTCACTCTCAAGCCTGCGTGCAGACTGATCCCCAGAACCCACGTGGTGGAAGATGAGAATTGTGCCCCTCAAGGTGTCTTCTACATGACACACTGGACACACACACACCTTGAGCAAAAAACAAAAACCAAACAAAAACAGGGTCCCACTCTGTAGTTCAGGATGGCCTTGAACTCTCTTTGTAGACCAGACTGGCCTGGAACTTGAAGAGATAGATCCATCTGCCTTTGCCTCCTGAGTCCTGGAGGTTAGAACTCACACTGTAGACCAGTTTGGCCTCGAACTCACAAAGATCCACCTGCCTCTGCCTCCCAAGAGCTAGGATTAAAGGCCTAGGCCACCGCTGCCTGACTCAAAAAGAAAAACTTTTTTTTAAGAAAGAAAATGTGCATGCACATAGAAGCACACTGTGTTCAGTCTGCCGACTCCTGAACATAACCCACGAAGGGGCCAGGTCAGGAAACAGCACAAAGCTTTACCATCCTCCTTCTAGGGGTAACCGATATCAGTAGTGCCTAGGATAGGCACTCTTCTAAGAATCAAGCGACACACGCTCCTTACGAGAGATTAAGCTGTCTGCCCAAGATCACACAGTAAATGGTAAATCTAGCATCTTCGAAGCCCAGGCAGTTTGGCCCCTAGCTGAGTCTACAGTGATCTTTCCTTAAGATCCCGTAGACATCTGCTCATCTGCTGGCACTCCCGCGCCTATCAGACTAGAAAGGGAAGTTAGAAAATGACACACACACACCCCACGTAGGAGCCTGGTGTCTGCGCGAGGGAGCCCCTGGTGCCGGCTCACCGTGCCTCTTCCCTGCCGCTCGCAGGGGGCGCCCTGGCCCACGCTTTCCTGCCCCGCCGGGGCGAAGCTCATTTCGACAGGGATGAACGCTGGACTCTGAGCCGCCGCCGCGGGCGCAACCTGTTCGTCGTGCTTGCGCACGAGATTGGTCACACGCTCGGCCTCGCGCACTCGCCCGCGCCACGCGCGCTCATGGCGCCCTACTACAAGAAGCTGGGCCGCGACGCCCTGCTCAGTTGGGACGACGTGCTAGCAGTGCAGAACCTGTATGGTGAGCCCCCAGCCCGGTCCTGACTCTGCGCTTGTCCCCTATGGTCTCCAGTCTCTGGCTCCTCAAACAGGATTCCCCCCATTCCCGTCACTTCCTTGCTCCAATATTCTCTGTCTTAAAACCTCAGGCACGCTTGAGATCTGAATATCCGCAGACTCTGCTTTTCCCCATTTCCCCATCAGTTTCAAGCAATTCATGAGTGCAAACCTCTGCCCTTAGCTCAGAACCCTTTGGTCTTCCAGTCTCGTGTTATCTCTTTTCTGGGCTGTCGGGTGGGAGAGGAGATTCCTGGATTAGTGCACTCTCGGTGAAAACAAAGAACCAGGGTTGCACTCACCTCTCCCTTCTCCCTCCTTGAGTCTCAGATCATGGGCAGAGCAGACGAAGGGTCCTGAGCCCTCTATGTATGTATGTCCACCCATGTCTGCTATCTCTCTTCTTGAATCTTAAGGAAAGCCTCTGGGTCGCTCAGTGGCCACTCAACTCCCCGGAAAGCTATACACTGACTTTGAAGCCTGGGACCCTCACAGTTCCCGAATGATACGCCCCGAAACCAGAGGTCCTAAATACTGCTATTCTTCCTTTGATGCTATCACTGTAGGTAAGATGATTCCAACCATGTCTGGGGTCTTTTTTCCCTTCTCCGCATCTCTAGGGCTCCCATAGCTGAATGACTAGGGAATGGAAGTATCTGGAAACACGTGCTGTCCTGGTGGTGGGGGGGGGGGTGTCAAGCTCAGGCCCACCTTAGAACTCCTACTTCCCTCAGCCCCCTTGTGCGACCCACCTTCGGCTTGTCTGGAAAACCGGGTCTAGGGCAGCACCCTCTCCCAAAGTCAGCAAGAGGCCAATGCCCTTTCCTGTCATCTCTTGTCTGGGGACAGATGGGCAATGGCGGCTGCACGTCTTTAAAGGGAGCCACTTCTGGGAAGTCACAGCGGATGGCAATGTTTCAGAGCCCCGTGCACTACAGAAAAGGTGGCCTGGGCTGCCCCCCAATATTGAGGCTGCTGCAGTGTCCCTGGAAGATGGAGACTTCTACTTCTTCAAAGGTATCATCCCTGAGTCAGCTGAGATTGCGATGTGGGAGGTCCTACCAGAAGTGAAGAGAGGGGAGGATCCCCAGCAATGAGTCCCTGGAGGAACTCATTGTTAAACCTGTGGCCCAGGAAGGACTCCTTTCAGGGATGGAGCTGCTGGTAGCAGCAAGTGTCCCGGTGGTCGCCGGTATAGAAACTGTAGGGGGAGGATTGCTCTCCAGTCCGCAGGTCAGCATAAAGTCTGGAGGTGTCTGCCCTGCCATCCTGGCTGTGTGAGGCTGGCATGCCGCTTAGCTTTTGGAACTTGCATTTCTTGGATAGGGAAAGCAATGCTCAGGTGTGAGGAAGCCGGATAAAAGGCAGTGGCTGAAGGGTGGACAGCACACGATCTATTCAATCTTCCGTTTCACTCCCGAGGCAGGGAATCCTGTCTCCTGCCACCCCGCCCCTACCCTTTTCCCTAACACCCTCCTACGCTCCCCAGCAACGTCTGCTCTCTGCTGGCACCTGCTGGGAGTCTAGGCCATAACCGGTTCCCCTCTACCGTGTACTCCCTAGTTCTTAGCCACATTTTGACTCCAAGGGTAACTAATGATCTGGGGCCCTCAGAAAGAGAAAAAAACAAGGAGACAGTGATGGGATGGAAGGCCAATGAGTGAGCGCCTCCAGCTCACTCTGCTTCTCTCAATGCCCCACAGGGAGTCGATGTTGGAGGTTCCAGGGCACGAAGTCTGTGGGGGGTAACTCACAGCTGTGCCGGGCTAGAGGTCTGCCCCGTCACCCGGACGCAGCTCTCTTCTTCCCGCCTCTGCGCCGCCTTGTCCTCTTCAAGGGCGCCCGCTACTACGTGCTGGCTCGAGGGGCGATGCAAGTGGAGCCCTACTATCCCCGCAGCCTGAGAGACTGGGCCGGGGTCCCTGAGGAGGTCAGTGGCGCCCTGCCAAGGCCGGATGGCTCCGTCGTCTTCTTCAGAGATGACCACTACTGGCACCTAGATCAAGCCAAACTGCGGGTAACCAGCTCTGGCCGCTGGGCCACAGAGCTGCCCTGGATGGGCTGTTGGAATGCCAACTCAGGAGGTGCCCTCTTCTGAAGGCTCCGGGTACTGAATGTACAGCTGAACCGTGGTTACTCGCCCCACCCCCACCTGAGGGGCGGGGCCTGTCTAGGAAGCCCTTGAACCTCGCAGGAACTTCCCAGTAGCACTGCCTCCAGCAGGAAATCTGCCTTTATTCCCGTGGTCGAAGGAGAAACAAAAACAGGGTTCCCAGAGCCCTTTTCCTACAAGGACCTCTTTCCTTCCCACCCCTGAGGGGATTCTGTTCCGAAGAAGGTGCAGTCCCAAGCCCATAGGGCTGAGTCCCACCAAAGAGGATGCAACGCTCAACCGGGTGGGAGGACTACTCTGCAGGAACCGCCCTTTCTAGGCCTTTCAGGCTCCTTTCTTGGGAAATCACGGATTATTCCATCAGAGACTTCACCCTACCTCCCACCACTAGCAAGTTGGGGTGCGGTGAAGGCTCCTCTCCACTGTCAGAGGCCCTTTGTTGGATCAAGAGGCCGAGCAAAAAGGAACGTGGTCCTCCGGACCTGACTTTTTGTCTGGGGTGACGAAGAAGCGCCCCCAGCTGGTCAGCCTAGAGGTGTAGCAGCCTTCCTTGGGCAGAACCTTCCACCCTTCTCAGTAGAAGCAGATGGGTACGGGGTACTTGAGACACAGAGACCATGCTCTCACATCCAACTAAGGGACAGCCGGCTGTGTGTGTATGGTTGTCATGGAGAGAGGGGGTGCACCTCTCTTCGAAATGCCGGCCATCTTCACCCAGTTTGCCTTCCAGATGACCGGACTTGTGCAGCAGGAAAATGGCCGAGGGTCCTTCGGGGTCTGCCCATTGCAGGCACTGGGAATGCAGCCTCCATGCAGCTCCGCAGATTGGGTGAGGCCTGTTTGCTCTCAATGGCCCCATTCTCCAGGCCACACACGCAGCAGCATTCCGAAGCCCATTCTGTCTAGCCAAGAATAGCTGGGATTCCTGGAGAAGGAACCAGCTCCCCAGCTTACCCCTTTTGTCGGAGCCAGTCTCGGTATTAATTTTAGCATCTGGATCTCCATCCCACCCTGTCTCCTCCTCCACCTACCAATGCCGCTGCTGCGCACACACGGTGACCACCACGAGCCAGCTCTCAGGGACTGGAGAATGATTTGGCAGGGGAGCAGCCTGCAGTTCCCCAGAGGCATTGCTGGCCCTGTGCCCTCCTTTCTTCTCTGTGCAGTGGACAAAATGGCCTTTGACTGCCCTTAGATGCAAGTGCTTTGTACTGCCCGGTCCTGGGTAGACCACAGAAGAACCTCCCTGCTAGGCCCTGCTTTTTGGGTTGTACCCAGGAGAGAGAAAGGAGGGTCCCATTTTTATCACTCCACTCCACTTCAGGAGACTCTGATTAGAAACTTTATTGGGGGGTTAGAGGGAAAGAGGCTATTTCTTCGAGGGCTGATGGAACCCCGAAGCTATTTCTCTTCAAGCGATGCCTCTGTTCGCCTGGCCAGAAGGACCTAAAAAGATGCGGGTGAGGCTGTATTGAAGGCGTGGGTCAGGAGGGCTGTAGGTGCTGGACACAGTCTGGGGAGTAGTGCCTGCTGTAGTTCAGAGAGACAACAGGTGGGACCGTGAACCGACAGTGGGCCATCTCACTGGAAGGAGGCGCTAAGGACGGCGGCTTGAAAGGACAGTTCTGTGAAACGCACTAGAGATAGAAGAGTTTGGAGCTTTGCGGGCGCAGAGGCTGGGAGTGGATGCGCTCAGAGCTCTCGGCGGCCTCCGCCTTACCCGGGTCAGGGTGCTCCAGAATACAGTGCTCAATGTAAGCTGGGTGGCTATGCAGGCTCTTGCATTTCTTGCAGAAAAGGATCTCGCAGCGCGCACAGCCCCCGCGGCGCGGTGGCCGCCGCCGCGTCTCCAACACGCACGGTTCTTCCGGGGCACCACGCTTCCTACGGGCCGAGGACGTGAGTGCTCAGTGGCCCTGCGGCCCTCCTCCCTAAAGCTCGGCCCCGGGTGCCTGCATCTCACCTCTCCGCGGGGGTCGCAAGGCCACCCAGAAGCGCAAACGGGCTGAGCCAGCCCCAGAAGCTGCTGTCCGAGCGTCGCAGCAGCGCCACCTGCTGGCTGCTCGGCTCCTGGCGCAGAGGGCTGTAGGACACCGAGCGGGCCTCGCGCTCCCCCGAGTCGCCATCCTCCTCGACCTCCGCCGTGCTCTCGGGGTCCGTCCTCTCCACCTCCGACGACGACGACGAAGACGACGACGACGACGACGTCTCGTCCTCCAGCTCCTCCTCCCTGGCCTCGGGCTCCTCCACCTCCTTCCTCCACAAAGGGGTCTTCACGCCTGTAGGCGGGGAGGGAGTCAGTGCAGCCGGCTGTCCTGGCTGCTTGCTGCAGGAGCCTGAATCCAGCTTACGTGGGGGAGATGCCGCTGGACAGATGCTGCCTGCCAAAGGGCTTCGGAGTCCCAGATTCCCGGACTGCTGCCGAGTTCTCGCCCTCCTGAGCTTCCTTGCTGAGGATTCCAAGCAAGTCACCTCGCTTCCATCATGTTCCCTTTTCCGTCTCTGAAGTGGGAAAAGTAGCCCCTACCTCAAGAGTGGTTGTGAGGCTGACTCTAGATAATATCTGGGTAAAGCACACAGTTTCCTGCTTGCCGTTGTGCAAGGAATCAGCGAACACGTATTACCAACACGGAAGGAGGAGGGTTACCCAACGTTAATAAACATCAGTTGTCATTTCAATAGGTGGTCGTTTATGGTCGTTTAAACAATTATCATAATCTATTATTATTAATATTAACATTATTATTGAGATACGGTCTCACTACGTAGCTCTATCTGACAAGGAAACTCACCATATAAACCAGGCTGACCTGGAACTCACAAATACCTGCCTGCCTCTGCCGCCAGATTTTGACTTTCCCTGGGGGTCGAAGCCCAGTGTCACTGGAGACCCACTGGGTAGGCATAACTAACTCAACCAGAAACCGGTCTCAAGCTTGGCCGATTGCAAGTGGATTTCAGCCACATGACCCCCTTTCTAATTGACAGACAGACATCATAACTGCAAGTAATTCAGGACCTGAAGCAAGTTCCTCAGCTGAAACTAAGCAGGTCTTCTCCGGGAGATATCCATTAGCACACAGGCAGCCCCAAGACAGCTAGATTTACATCGCAAAGAAGAGAGCAGCACTTGGGGTTTGCCCTGGAAAGGTGAAAGGACAATTTCTATAGACCACTGTCCATCTTTTCCCCCAAGTTAGGAATGGAATAGAATGATAACAATGGGCAAGAAGGGGTGTGTGTGTGTGTGTGTGTGTGTGTGTGTGTGTGTTGGGCACTGTGTTGGTTAATCTTTTTTTTTTTTTTTCGAGACAGGGTTTTCCTGTAGTTTCTAGACCCTGTCCTGGAGCTAGCTCTTGTAGACCAGGCTGGCCTCGAACTCAGAGATCCGCCTGCCTCTGCCTCCCGAGTGCTGGGATTAAAGGCGTGCGCCACCACCGCCCGGCCTGGTTAATCTTTTTTATATTTATTTATTCATGTATTTATTTATTTATTTATTATGTATACAATATTCTGTCTGTGTATATGCCTACAGGCCAGAAGAGGGCACCAGACCCATTACAGATGGTTGTGAGACACCATGTGGTTGCTGGGAATTGAACTCAGGACCTTTGGAAGAACAGGCAATGCTCTTAACCGCTGAGCCATCTCTCCAGCCCTGTGTTGGTTAATCTTAACTGTTAAACTGAAACGATCAAAAACCACCTAAGAGAGTTTGTGTGAAGGAGTTTCTAGGCTGGTTTAACTGCTGTGGGAAGACCCACCCTGAATACAAGCTGGCAGCCAAGATGCTGCAACGACGCTTCCACTTACATCAAAGCCAGAGAAGAGAAGGGGAAGCGAGGTCTGAACAGGAACAAGTGAAGATAAGAGAATAAGAATATTTAGGAAGGACAAAGCAGAGGGCTTGTAGCAAAACAACATGAATGAGGAACTGAGAAAAGGTTCAGGTTTTTCTAATGTCACCATGGTGATGGGCTAGTTGGTCTAAGATGGATCAAGTGGTCCTATCTTGGTGTGCACCCTTTCTAGCCCCACTCACCATGCTTATCCATTCTTGGTAATGGAGTTACTGTCTGTTCCCTCTGGTCAGGGACTGGGATGTAAGGGACACCCAGTACCTATAGAACTCCATATGGTTTCCAGGGCCTCTGTTGGATCATAGGGGGGTGGGGTTAGAACCTCAGCTCTGCTTAGGGACCGATGCCTTTTCCAGAATCTCCAGACTCAAAACCCTCATGTTCCCTACCTTGTTTAAGGAGGAGTCCAATGGAGAATAGAGAATGGCTTTGGCCCCAGATTGACTGGGTTCAAATCCCAGCTCTACTACATAAATATAAAACCTGTCAGACCTTCAGCAAAAACCATTTTAACAGGCCATTGCTGGGGGCGACACCTACATGTGGGCACCAGGAGTTAGCTCCTTGAGTCATTCTCTAAGCCCCAGTATCCCTTGGTGGGCACACCCAAACCAACAAACCCAGCCTGTGACTTAGGCAACATCTTACTAAGACACAAATGTTCCAATCTTACTTGCCTCCCCAGGCCCAATCTACCCAACAGTTCTTTGTCCTTCATTTTTCTTGGGGTAATTCTGGGGTTTATGGAATTTTAATGTGTGTGGGGGGGTGAGGACTGATGAGATGGCTCGGTCATTAAGAGCCCTTGCACTTGTTTTGTGTGTTTGTATGTTTTGGGTTTTTTGTTTGTTTGTTTTTGATTTTCGAGACAGAGTTTCTCTGTAGTTTTTGGTGCCTGTACTGAAACTAGCTTTTGTAGACCAGGCTGGTCTCGAACTCACAGAGATCCACCTGCTTCTGCCTCCCGAGTGCTGGAATTAAAGGCGTGCGCCACCACTGCCCAGCGAGCCCTTGTTGTTTTTGCAGAGGACCCTGTTTGACTCCCAGCACTTACCCGGTGGCTCACAACGATCTACAACTGCAGTTCTAGGGGATCCACCTTGTGGCCTCTGCAGGCATTGGGCACACATGTGGTGCCCGCACATACATATAAAATACATACACATAAGCTAAAAATAAATCTTTTTAAAAATATAGAGTGGGGCTGGAGAGATGGCTCAGTGGTTAAGAGTGTTAGCTGCTCTTCCAAAAGTCCTGAGTTCAATTCCCAGCAACCACATGGTGGCTCATAACCATCTGTAATGAGATCTGTCGCCCCCTTCTGGCCTGCAGGCATGCATGGAAGCAGAATGTTGTATACATAATAAATAAATCTTTAAAAAAATTAAAAAATAAAAATGTAGAGTGTTATAAAAACAACACTAGCAAAAAAATCATGTTAGGACTTGTTCTCAGAATAAAAATGGGTATTCAGTGAAAACATGTAAGCAAGCAATCTTACCAGAATGTGGGGTACATGCCTCTTGCACTCAAGTGCCACTCAGAAGCCCCCTGGAGAGGAGACCCCCATTGGGAATGAGTAAAAACTTGGAATAAGCTGATCTCCATCCAAAGAGGGAAAAGAAGGAGCTGCATGTATTGGCAAGCACAAGCATTACTTCCTGCTGTTCATAGAGTTTGTTATGGCCAAAGAGCAAGGTGAGGCCAGATACCAGAAGGTGATGCACACCTGTGATTGCAGCATGGGGGAATCTGAGACAGAACTGATCGTGAGTTTGAGGCCAGCCTGGGTTTATATATGAGACTCTGGCGTGTGTGTTTGTGTGTGTGTGTGTGTGTGTGTGTGTGTGAGAGAGAGAGAGAGAGAGAGAGAGAGAGAGAGAGAGAGAGAGGGAGGGAGGGAGGGAGGGAGAATGGGTGGGTACAATATCTTACTTGGCAATAGAGATTGCCTCTGTTGTGGCCATCTGGAACATCCTTGCTTTTGCAGAGAAAGGGAGTGAGGCTTTGGAAGGTTACACACACGTCAGCTAAAATGTATCTGGTTGGTCAGAGATTAAAATGGCTGACTAGTAATGGCTCCAATTTCATACCACTTATTCACTCAACAAGCCAAAGGTGGGGGATGTAGGGCTGGTTTAGTGCCCTGGTGATGTGCTAATGGCTACAGGCATCCTCAGACTCTATGGCTTGTGCTGAGAACTCTCTGGAAATAGAAAACCCTGTCACCAAAGCTGAAACCCCTTCTTCTGCCATAGGCTGGTGTGGGTGCCAGAGACTGCCTCCTCTTTTTCCGTTCCCTTTCCTTCTCTTCCCTCCTCTTCCCTCCTCTCCCCTCCCCTCCCCTCCTCTCCTTTTCCCTTCCCTTCTCTACCCCTCAGCTGGCCAGCCATGGGCCTTTTTTTCTGTGTCCCAATCCAGGCATTTCCTCAGATTCAGATTACACTGAATTCTGGGGGAATCACCCGTTCCTTCCATAGTCCCTAGGAACCTGCTAGGCTTTCCTTCCCTAACCTGTTTGCTTTCTAAGAGGACCCACTGGGCAAAATCTGAGCCACCATCTCTCAATCCTCCCAGATACGAGTGGCCCTGAAAAACAAGTGCACACTCCCTAGTCAATGGCCCAGCAGGCCTGTGATTTCAGCACAGCCTGCTGTTCCTGTTCTTAAGTTACCTGCAAGCTGGTCCTGAGGGCAGGTGAGCTGGAAGTGCTGGAGAGAGGAGCATGTGGCTTCTAGGAGGGAGATCGGGAAAAGGATTCAGGATAAGACCAGTCTCCTGGACTTGAAGGATGTGTATGCGTGTCTGTAGGGGTTTTCACTATCAGCAACTGAAAATGGGCCTGGCTAAAGCTGGAAGAGGAGTTTTCTGGTTATGGGAAAGTCAGTGGAGGTTATGGGAGAGTGCATAGACCCACCAACCAGTTGGCATGAAGGAGACTTTGGGGGCTGTGATCACAGCTAAATTTCTACCACAGAACACGAATTGTGAAGCATTGCATCTATGACAAAGAACTAGCTAACCAGAGCCTTAGAGCGCCAAGGCTGAACGCTTGTTTAGAACAATCCTATGAACTCCCCAGGAGCTATGTGGAATGTGGTCACTGGTCATCCCCTGGTCTAAGCTACCACTGTTCCTCCTTGGATGCTGCTAGGATTTCAAATGTTGTTACACCTGTGGCCTGGGAGTCCCTCCGCACAGCTGCCTGAGTCAGTGCACGTTTCTCCTCTTCCCGGATCTCTGGTGCATTTACCATTTTACTTGGAGAAAATGCATCTCAGTGTTCACCTGCTAGGTCCTGTCTTGGGGCCTCATTTCTTCTCAGCCACATTCCCGTCTCCCTTTTCTATTCTTTTCGAAAGTTATTTATTTATATTTGTTTGTTTGTTTATTTTACGTGCCTGCATGTATGTCTGTATACCACGTGCATTCCTGGCCTGGTATCCGTGGAGGCCCGAAGAGGATACTGGATCCTCTGCAGCTGGAGATGTAGATGGTTCTAAGCTGCCGTGTGGGATCCAAACCAGGTCCTGGAAGAGCAGCCAGTACTCTTAACCTCTGAGCCATCTCTCCGGCCCTTCATTTAAAAAAATATTTTATTTTATGTGCATGGATGTTTGCCTACATATGTGTATGCATACTATATGCATGCCTGGTGCCTGTAGAGGCCAGAAGAAGGCTTCTGATCCCCTGGAACTGGAGTTACCAGTAGCTGTCAGTCATTGTGCGAATGCTGGGAACTGAACTCAAGTCCTCTGTGGGAGCAGCCAGCGCTCTTACCTGCTGAGCTGTCTCTCTGGCTCGCTTCACTTTCTTAAAACTTAATATTTTGTTTGTGTTTTGGTTTTGTTTGTTTTTTCGAGACAGAGTTTCTATGTAGTTTTGGAGCCTGTCCTGGAACTAGCTCTTGTAGACCAATCTGGCTTTGAATTCACAGTGATCTGCCTGCCTCTGCCTTGTGGAGTGCTGGGATTAAAGGCATGTGCCACCACTATCCAGCCAAAACTTATGTATTATGTATGTCTGTTTGCCCTGTGTGTGCAGGTACCCATGGAGGCCAGAAGAGGGCATCAGATCCCAGGAACGGGATTTACAGATGGTTGCTATGTGGGTGAGGGCAGACAAACCCAGGTCCTCTGGAAGAGCAGTAATCCCTCTTAACTTCTGCTGAACCATCTCTCCACCCCCTCTTTTTGCTATCCTTTCTTTCTTTTTTTAGTATTGCTATTCTTAGAGCATACCAAGCATGCTCCTGCCTCCAAGTCAGTGCACTGGCTGCTCCCAGTCCTCATGTGGGCTCATGTCCTCACTTCTCTCAAGTCTCTGCCCAGACGACACCTTAGCATCAAGGCCTTTCCTTTATGAGAGGTACACCTGCCTATAGAGCATCCACTCTCTCAGCCGGGCGGTGGTGGCACACGCCTTTAATGCCAGCACTTGGGAGGCAGAGGCAGGCGGATCTCTGTGAGTTTGAGGCCAGTCTGGTCTACAAGAGCTAGTTCCAGGACAGGCTCCAAAGCTACAGAGAAACTCTGTCTTGAAAATCCAAAAAAAAAAAAAAAAAAAAAAAAAAAAAAGGAACATCCACTCTCTCCTGTATTATATTCCCCAATAATTATCCCTACCTGACTGACTGCACATTTATTTATTTATTTTGTTGTTGTTTCATCTTTTGATTTTTGAGACAGGGTCTTTTTTTTTTTTTTTTTTTTTTTTGGTTTTTCGAGACAGGGTTTCTCTGTGGCTTTTGGAGCCTGTCCTGGAACTAGCTTTTGTAGACCAGGCTAGTCTCAAACTCACAGAGATCCGCCTGCCTCTGCCTCCCGAGTGCTGGGATTAAAGGCGTGCGCCACCACCGCCCGGCTCTTGAGATAGGGTCTTATCATGCATTCCAGTCTGTACTTGAGTTTGTTATATGGGCTGGCCTTGCACCCTTGATCCTCCTGCCTCAGCTTCCCGGCTGCTAAAATCACAGGTGTGTGCCAGCACTCCTAATCAGACCCACCACCTAGTAACATGGAAGTAGCTTCTAGAGTTCAGGCATTTTTGTTTGTTGCTGTATTCTCGGCCCCATGATAATAGCTGGTACATAGTAGAGGCTACAGAAATCGTTGTTGAGCCATGCAGTGGTGGCGCACACCTTTAATCCCAACACTCGGGAGGCAGAGGCAGGTGGATCTCTGTGAGTTTAAGGCGAGCCTGGTCGACAGAGGGAGTTCCAGGATGGCCAAGGTTATGCAAAGAAACCCTATCTCGGGAAACAAAACAACAGCAGCAGCAACGAAAGAAAGCTTTGTTGAATGAATGAATGCTTCGCTGTGCTCAGGGGATGAGACTGTTCTAGAAGACTCACATGACTGGAGCAGGGATGGAACAGATTCTCCGGTGTGTAGGCGAGAGCTGGGACTCACCCAGGGTGTGCCTGAGTGCTCTGAGGGTCTGGTGTTTTCCCACATACTATTCTTTTGTTTCTCACAAAATATCTACCCCAGACGGTAGATATCGTCCTTCCCATTTGACAGCTGAGAAACTAAGGCACAGAGAGACCAGGGAGTGTATGCCACCCCCCAAAGGGCTTTAGGGTGAATCTCCCATTTTTGATCTCTATTGCTGGATCTCTCTCATGCTCATTCATTCTTCAGAGCTCATTGATCTCTAAGCCCCTAGCTCTGCACTTCTCCCTCGCCCCCCCCACACACACAGAAGGAGTCAGTGGGTGCAAGAACCCAGTCCCACCCTCTCTGCCCTGCTCCCTCTGCTCAGGCCTCACAGCAGGTCAGCCCCACTTGGTTGCTGGAAGGAAGAGTTAACAAGGAGTGTTTGTAGCAGCTGCTGTCTCCAAGGAGAGGAAGGAAAGCAGAGCAGCGAGGCCACAGCCTAGATGGCCGGCGACAGTCCCGGGCTGGAAGCAGCAGATGACCATCTGGCCCTAACAGAGGGGTGTTCTCACCTCCACCAGTCTTAGGAAGTGCCGAACGGAGCAGACTGGGCAGCTGAGAGTGAGGTCGTTTGCAGGGCCACCAAAGGGAACCTTCAGGCAGGGACTGAGGAATGTGGGAATTGGGGGCTGGGCCTGGCCCAGAGGCTGTAGCCAGCAGCAAGCTGCAGAGCCAGAAGCCCTGAGCTCTCAGAGGGTAGAAGAGGACCTATTAAAGCAAGGAGAAGTGGGCCAGGACCTTGACCTAGCAGGTGGCAGGAGGAGAAAGAGAGCAGTAGGGGACAGGAGGCTTTTACTTCCTCCTGAATTTCTGCTCCAGCCATGTCTCAGCATAGGGGACACAGGAGGAGGCCCAGGACCCCAGGGCCTCCTGTGCGCAGCATCCGGCCCTTCAAGTCCAGCGAACAGTACCTGGAGGCCATGAAGGAAGACCTGGCCGAGTGGCTTCGGGATCTGTACGGGCTGGACATTGATGCAGCCAACTTCCTGCAGGTGCTGGAGACTGGCCTGGTGCTATGCCGGCATGCCAACACTATCACAGAGGCTGCTCTGGCCTTCCTGGCTGAGGCACCTGACCGAGCTCAAAAGATTCCCATGCCCCAGGCTGGGGTTTTCTGCAACGGGACTGCTCAGCCAGGTACCTTCCAGGCCAGGGACAACATCTCCAACTTCATCCACTGGTGTCGCAAGGAGATGGGCATCCAAGGTAACACATCTATCTCAGACCCTTATCTTGTGGGGACATGCGTTACGTGGAGGCTCAAGCTAAGCAAGATCTGGGGGGATCAGAAGTTGAGATATTCTTCTAGATTTTTCCATGAGGTAGCTACATTTTTGTGTGTCGGTTTCTTCTCCTCGTAGCCAATCCTTATAAACACACACTGACGATCAATAAACATCTGTTAATGATTCAATCCATGAAGAGACACGAATCACCTTTTCTGTTTCCAGTGCATACCAAGGACTGAGGCTAGAGTCCAATGCCCAGGAATGCGTGGCCTAGGAAGACAGACTGCTGGATAGATTCAGAAGTTACAGCCCAAGGGGATGTGTGCTCCAGTCAAGTGTATAGTATAGGATCCAGAATGGGAATGTGCAGAATGGAACAGTTGTGGGCACCAGCAAGGGCAACAAGAGGGAAGAGATTTGGGGTAAGGAGAGAAGTTTGAGGAAGATAATTAACTAGGCAGTGGGGGAGCAAAACACAAGAAAGGCAGATAACTGGGGAAAACGGACCAGTAAACCCGAGGAACTAAAGCCGTGATTCTCAGCCTTCCTCATGCTGCGAGCCTTTAATACAGTTGTTGTGACCCTCTCCACACACCATAAAATTATTTCACAGCTGCTTAATGACTGTAATTTTGCTACTGTTATAAATTGTAACATGAATATCAGATGCGCGCGACTCCAGTGGGGTTTCGACCCGTAGGTTGAGAACCACTGGACTAAAGAATGGGAAGAGAGCTGGGGATGGGAGAGTACTCTGCAGGGAGTGACAGTTGTTTGCCTGGAACCCAGGAATGGGATTAGGTGTGATTACATAACCCTCCAGACCAAAGGTAACTCGGGTGGGACAGGGAAAGGGTCAGGTTTGAACTCCTGGCCGGTGGAGAGGAGGAAGGGGCTTGGTCAAAGGTTAATCAAAGCTAATGATCTGGCTGGAGATGTACCTTATGTCTCATTCACAGCCCCAAACCCTCAAACAAATGCTGCTTTCTGTTGAGATAGGCTAGATCCCCATTATTCAGAAATTCAAAACTGGGACTCTGGAGCCAGCTGAAGGTCGCATAGCCTTTGAGAGAATCTGGGACTGAGCCTCGTAGGGTGAGGTACACAGAGCCTATAGTCAACCCAGCCTGGTTCTCTGGAGCTAAATTTGGGGAGTCTGAAGGATGGGTAGGAAAAGAAAGAAACTGCTTCCTGCTCCTGGGGTCTTCTCGGTGGCTAAGTGGGTCAGAGGAGAGCCGGATAGAGAAAGCCCCCTGCCCTGCCCTAGGATCAGCCAGGCTCCAAATACTTTTGCCCACGCACCAGCCTCTGCCGTTAGCCTGGGACCTTGTGTGGACCTCTTTCAGGCTCCTCCTCAACCCGAGATGCTGAAACCCGAGCCACCCTCCGGTGTCTGCTACCTCAGCCTAGGGATGATCTCTAGAGGGGACTTAAGCCACGCGTGTCCCCTTCTCTCCTTTTCCTACATCAGAGGTGCTGATGTTCGAGACAGAGGACCTGGTGCTGCGCAAGAATGTGAAGAGCGTGTTGCTGTGTCTGCTGGAGCTGGGTCGCCGCGCCTGGCGTTTCGGTGTGGCGGCACCGGCCCTGGTGCATCTGGAAGAGGAGATCGATGAGGAGCTGAGGCGTGAGCTGGCCCTGCCCTCGCCGGATCCGCCACCTACCGCACCCCCTGCCCGCAGGCCTTGCCACTTCCACAACCTGGACCAGATGGTGAGGCGCCCGGCCACGCCCTCAGGCCCAGCCTGTGCCCCACCCCCCTCTTCCCAGTCTTCACTGCCCTGCTCCACTCCGAGCGAGCCCCTACCCTCACCGCATACGACAGTGGCTATTGCCGCTTACCGCCTTTGCCCAAGCCCATCACTGCACATTTCTCATTTAGCCCTGTAGGCTAGGTGCCAAGGACATGGCATTCTCGTTACTCACCTTTTGCTTTGGACAAATTATTTAACCTTTCTGACCCTCCGTCCAGGGCCATGTAGTGGACTGGGGCACAAGAGCCATTTTCTGTGACCGCTGTGAGAATTAAGCGAACATGAAGTGCGTGGGGGCGGTTTCCAGAGTGAGTGGAATCCCGTCACAGGACGAGGCTCTTCCCTAAGGCTAGCCCCATTCCCGCCACTGGGAAAAATGGGGCTTCCCCCCTTTTTTATTTATTTTTCTCTCCTCCTCTTTCCCCTCTTTTGTTTTTCATTTCTCTTTCCCTTCCCTTGCTATGTTGCCAAACGTGGTCTTCAGGTCATGAGCCCAAGCAATCCTTCGGGAAGGTTTCTTAGCTGAAGGCCTGTAACGCAATGGGCACAGGATTCTGCCCCGTGCTGGTCAAACAGCACAGTCCACTGTATCCCACTGTCAGAGGGGAAGAGGACCACAGGGGTGGTTCCTATGGGCTCTTTAAAGCCTTCCCCTCTCTACTTGCCTCTCAGCCCCCAGGCCTGACTTCAGCATCAGCGGGGGGGGGGGGGGAGAGGGGAGGAAGGGACTGTGTGGAGACAGATAGGCACCCCGTTTAGCTTGACCCAGTATGTGAACGGACTTGGATGCTCAGGCAGAGAAGAGAGCTGAGTCCCTGCCATGGCCCACAGGTGCAGAACCTCGTGAGTCATTGCACATGCCCAGTGCAATTCTCCATGGTCAAGATATCTGAGGGGAAGTACCGAGTAGGGGACTCTGACACGCTCATCTTCATCAGGGTAAGTTGGGCCTAAGGTGGAGGGACCTCCAGGGCCAGCCAAATGGGGTTTCCTTTCAGGGAACCTTGGCTGAGCCTGAGGGCAGGGACGGGAAGCAACCCATCATACACCCCATGCCACCAGACCTTGAGGCTCTACCCTACCTTGGAAATTTCCAGGAGATTCTAGGCAAAGTGGACAAGCCTATCTCATCCTCCCACCAATGTAGCTGGAACCACTCCCCCCACCACCTCCGTCAGAGCTGAGTCTACAGGATGCCCCAGGCAGAAAGGGGGTCTATAAAAAAGGTGCCCCACTAAGCAAGGGACCTGAGAGCCTGGGTTCGTGTTCAGTGTATGGCCCCAGCCACGTGGATCCCAAAGTACACCACTCAGACCCTGGGCCTGTCCATTCTGTAGAGCGAGCCGAAGTACAGGTCTGGGATGGGCTTCCCACTAGCCCCTCCCCCTGCCTGGCTTCACCTCCCCAGAGACGATCTATGCTCGGGGGTGTGGTCAGCAGTTGGGCGTGGCCAAGGCCTTTCCACGGGCTTAGAATATACCTGGGAGCAGAGCCAGCAACCTGAGCCCCTCAGATCCCGAGACAATAGTCTTGTAATGTGGGTACGGGCCAGGGATTTGTGGTCCCGCTTTGGAACTGTAGAAATTAAAGACTGGAAAGACTATGGGACCTGGCTCATTACAGAGTTGGGCAGAACTCCCACCGTCTCTGTCACCCATCACAGAGGCATGATGGTCCCGTATCAATTGCAAGTAGCGACAAGTGCAAACTCCTGTATAACAAAGAGTGTCCCCAGTTGTGGGTGCACAACTTGCTGTTTCTCACCCTTGACAAGTGATGTCTGTCATGGGTAAGACTAAACAGAAAATTATCCTATCTCCCATTCCCAAACGTAACTAAAGAAGTATACGGGAATAGGGGAAGTCTTTTCCTCAGCTCTCAATCTCACCTTTGCTCCCTCAGATCCTCCGGAGCCACGTGATGGTGCGTGTTGGGGGCGGCTGGGACACGCTGGGCCATTATCTGGACAAACATGACCCCTGTCGGTGTACGTCCCTCTGTGAGTTCCCCAAGAGGTTTCGCCTATGGGGCTAGTTAGAGAGACATAGCTCCTGGTTAGGAGGCTACCTGTGGGAGGGCAAATAGGCCTGATCTCTAAGGGCTCTAGCTGCGAGGGAACTGTGGGTGAAGACAGAGGGGAGGTCGTGGCGCAATACTACAAGTAACCACAAGGTGGCGGAAAAGATACGCAGAAACAGCGTTGTCAGAGATGTTCGCTACATCTCGGTGGAGAACAGGTCTGGACTGGTGGCCCTTCTGACTTGGTTTTCTGTCTTTCCCTAATCCTCTTCAGTATGCCAAGTAACCCCGAATAAGCACACAATTTGAATTAAAGTTGCAGATCGGTAATACAACATAACTTTCAGCAAATCCCGATGTTGGGCCCCCTGACCAGATTGTGTCCTCCAAGCCCCTTTGTAGAAGTTGGGGCTGTCACTGTAGGTTCTGGTACCTATAAGAAGGAATAAGCAGGGGCTGGAGAGATGGCTCAGAGGTTAAGAGCAATGAGTACTCTTCCAGAGGTCCTGAGTTCAATTCCCAGCAACCACATGGTGGTTCACAACCATCTGTAATGAGATCTGGTGATTTCTTCTGGTCTGCAGCCATACATGGAGGCCAAATGTTGCATATATAATAAATAAATCTTTTAAAAAAAAAAGAAGGAATAAGCAGAATTTGAGAGCATGGGGAGGAGGAATAATGAGTTTGATAAACAGGAATTGAAACTTCCTTTCTTCTGCTTTCTCTGGGGGCCTTGGTGGGTAGCCCACAAACCAGGCAGCTTCCTGAAGCCCCCAGGACCGCCGGTGCAGCATGAAGTGAAGGTGCAGGATGGGCCTTCACAGCCCCAGCCTACAATGACCATCAGCCGCTCACAGAGCCCACTGCCCCCGGTGGACTGGAGGACCTACACGTCTTCCAGCCGAAGGCTGAGGCCCCCCACCCCCTCTCCTCCCCAACGCCATGGTGAACGAGGATCAGAGGCCAGGATCATCAGAGAGACAGCCCCATTACTAAGGTACAAGAGAGGGATATGTAAGGGTCTCCTCCATATTCTCAGTTGCTCATCCCCCAAGATAAAGGGAACAATGTCCTACCCACAACAAAACTTCATGTGTGCTGGGTATGGGGGCATACGCCCGAAGTTCTAGCATTCAGGCAGCCAAGATTGGGAATTTTGGTCTTTCCTGGGCCACTTTGGGAGGCCATATCACAAAACCAAATTTAAAAGGGAAGCCTAGCCTAATAGGACAATGCTCCCCTGGTATGTGCAAGACCCTGGGTTCCACAGCCCAGGGCTACAGGACAAGGTAAAGCTTCAAGTGTTTGTGATAAAAACCAGGACTTAAGGACCATCTTGTTGCTCCAAATATCTACCCATTTTATAGCCAAGGAGGCTGAGGCCCAGAAAAGGAATGGCCATATTTAATGTCCTTCCATTTCATGATTAAAGTGAGATTGAGATCGGCCCCAAATATGGATAGGCTCTGATCATCATCAACCTTCAGGGCTGGAGTCCCCTTGAATGGGCTGAAGTCACCTTCTATCTGCCACATGGGGAACAAGGGAGAACAGGCAGGAAGAGCAGCTGCTGCGTAGGGCTCTCTTGGTTCATCTTATGGAGAACACTGGTTCTCTAGTGCCCCATGGTATACCCATGGGAAATGCCTCTGATAGGCCTAGGTTCCTCTTTCCAGCTGCTTTTCTCCTTTGCAGGTCCCAAGAGAGGCCAATGACCCCATCTCAGAGGATGCTGTCACCCGGTTCCCAATTCTCATCTACCTGTAGGAGCCCAGACCTACGAAGTACCCTGTCAGGAAAGAGAGAGAACAGATGCCCTGGTGAAATGCCCAGAGGAAGGACTCCCACGTCTTGGGATCATAAGGATACAGACAGACAAGGAACCCATACCAAAGCCCTCACCCCCCAGAGGCTCCAAATCCCTGAGGCCACCAGTAAAGGGACATCAGCAAGAGGACCATCTCCCCCACCTCGTTCCTCCAGCCTAGTCAATCCTCATGGCATCTGGCTCCTGAATCAGGGTGTTTCCCCACAGCTCAGTGAACCTCCATCTATGCAATCCCCAACCCTTAGCAAAGGGTTCACCAAGATCCCCATCCGACTTTCCTCTGCCCAGCCCCCAACACCCAGAAGGTTTTTGGGTACTGAAAATAGAGGTTCCATGGAAAGAGGATCCAGCCCATCAAGGGCTCCCACAGGGAACCTGGATAGATCCACACATGGGCATCACTTTGCTGAAGCGAGCCATGGGGACCACCAGATGGACATTCAGATGGCTTTGGAGACTGAGGATCCCAGGAGCCTAGACACACAGAAGTGGAAGGGGGGGCACACTTCTCTGCCCCTGGGCAGGACCAGAGAGCAAGCCCTCTACCATAGCCTTGACGAGGAGATTGTGGCCAACATGAAACAGCTGAAGGTGGGGCCTGCCTGTGATCAGGGCACAAGGTCTCAAGCCATCCCTCGAAGTGGAGTCTATGTTCCCAGCCTAGGTGGGAAGTGGCCTGAATCTGGGGGGCCTTATGACAAAGTTATCCAAGAACTGGTTCAGGGGCCCCCACCCCTCTTTAAAGTGGATTGGAAAGCCTGGAGAGTAGACTCTGAAGCCTCGCCTAAGCCAGCTGTGGGCCCAAGAAGTCCTGAAGAGAAGCTAGGACCCAGAGAGAGTGGACCAAGGATAAAGGCAAGCCTGACTGTCAAGAGTACCCCAGTGAGGACTGTACCATTCACAAGAGGGAAGGATTGCTCCACCTGGACTGGGCCCGCCACCCCGGAGGCTCCCACACATTCATGCTCAGACCTCAGTTCTGACAAAGCTGGAGTTTGTCTGGGCAAGGGTAAAAGAACCCTCCGGAAGCCTCAGAAAATCCCATCCATTTACAAACTGAAGCTGAGACCTAGAATCCGTCCACGCAGAGACCACAGGCCTGAGAAAAGACCTTCCAGAATTCCCAAGCCACTGACCTACCTCTGCCTGGGTCCAGCCAGGACAGCTCCTGGAAGCAGGCTATTGAAAGCTACATTGGGTGGCAAGGAAGGGGGCACCTGCCCGATGGAACGAGCAGGTGAAAAGAAGGAGGAGGAGAAAAAGAAAGAAGCCGGCATCTCATTGGAGAACAGCTCTCAGGCTTCAGAGAGCCAGGAGCCCCTGCAGCTCAATGGAACCCCACTTCTGCCTGAGGAGGAATCCTGGGTCTGAAGAGTCTACAAACGGGGAGGACCACAGCAAAATTTTGTATGCAGTACAATATATGTGTGAGGAAGGATGGTCCCTCACTCGGCACAGGGCCTTGGCCAGGAGTGGTGTGAAGACCCCATCTCTTCAGTTGAGCAGAAGGGCAGCCTACACTTACCACTGCAAGCCATCATCAGGCCAGCGGCAGTGGGGAGCACCCATATCTTTTTTGTTGACCCCAAGAACAGTTCCTCAGCCTCTGGACATTTCCCCAGCTGTAAGTTATTAAACACACGTGGGTCTGTTCTTGAGCCTCAGCTTTTGGAGGGGGGGTTCTTTCCCTAAGACTGAGGAAGGGTAGTGAGATGCAGCTTCAAACGTTGTCTCTCCTGGAGGAGATGGGGACAAGGTGGAGGGAGCCTTCAGCGAGGAGAGGCTTCTACCAGGTCCTAGTGGTCAGAACCGCGGACAGCGACAAAGGTAGCCCCGCACAGGCTCCTGAAGGCCACCCTTGACTTTAAAGATCTCCCAGGACATTTCCCCTGGTCCAGAGAACAGGGATCACTCAGGGAGAAGAGAGCTGATTGACGGCAGCCATCACACTTCTGTGTCTAGGAAGCTATGTTCGGAGGCCTTAAATTTGACCCCTGCCTAGGAGGAAGACGCAGAAACAGGATTGAGTCTTCCAGGCTGTCGAGAATGCAGCTGATGGTACCTTCTGTGTGACTGTGATTATCAGTACCTTTTCCCCTTTGATCCCTGGGTTGACCTGGATGTTGGGGTGGGGATTCTGTCCACACAGCGCACATGCACTGCAGGGACCCACTCCACCCTCCACGAGCAACAGAGCTGACACGGAGGTAGAGAAACGAGGGAAAACACTCCCTGATTTTTAATCTGACTTCCCATAACAGCTCAATGGGTGTCACACACACTTCCAGACCCTGTGTGGGAAACCCTGGTTGGGGAGGGGAAGGACAGAGACTCAGATGAGGGTGAAGGGACCTGAAATCCAAGACCTGGGATGAAGAGGAAAGGGTGAGGGAGGCTACATTCCAATGGTTCCCCCCGGGGGGGGGGCAGCCAGAGGCCCGGATCCCCCCACCCTTGCCTCAAGTGCCTCAGAGTTGGGGGGGTGATCGGGCACATGAGATGCTGCCATCTTTACCCCACGCCCCGTGGAACCAGGGGTGGGGCTGCAGGAGAGGAAAGTGGGCATCTCTCCTAACCCTTCCAGCCACTCTGAAGTGTGGGGAAGGGGAGCCACCACCTCTGTTTCAGAGGGAGGCTCAGAGAGGGCAAGTTACTAGCCCCAAATTTTGCAGGACAGCAAGGACTAGAACCCAGAATGCTGGGCCGCCCACAGTCAGGGCAGCTGCTGTTGTACTGCAGTGCCCTGCTGGGTGGAGGGAGTGAGATTCAGTAGGTGAAGCAGAAGAGAGAATCATGGATTCCCTCCCACACGGGAACACCATAAATTCCCCATCCCCACCCCTGCCCCAGATCCCTCCCCATAACCTCTCTGGGTACCTGATTTCCTGGTCTGTGCACTGCAGCCCGGGAAAAGGCCGGGCATCCTACGTACCCCTCTTAATAAAGGGTCCTTATTATCCTCCCAACTGGACCAGGGCTGAGGCTGAGGGGTCAGCCTCAAGAACTCTCTTCGGCCGGGGCAGGGGACACCACCATTTCTTCCTCCCTCCCTCCAAGTCCCCCATCAATCCCTCAGGCCATTCCTAGAATCTCCAGTATTATTATTTCTAAATCGGTACAAAACTGACAGTGATCAGCTCCGGTGACGAGAGGTAGAAACCCGGCCAGGCAGCCGGGGAAAATGGGGTGGGTGAGTTAGGGCATAGGGCCAATCTGGTGTTAGGACAAGAGGTCAGATCCTGAGGGTCTCCACCTATGGGTGGGGATGCATGCCTAGCTCCCATGGCACAAGAAGCTCCCTTATTCTTTTCTCGGCTCTGCCCCTACACAGACTGATCAAGACAACCTGAGACCTGATGGAGGCAGAGTCTTAGGCAGTTGGACTGAGGTGGCACTGGGACACAAAATTACCATTGGCATAACCTGACCCCCTCCTGGGCACCACCTTGCCCACCACCCCCAGTCCCCCACAACTCAACCTCCCATAATACAGCAGACCATCCCAGTGCAGGAGGTAACGGAGAAGTAGGTCCTAGCATCCTGGAGAGAAAACTATTCTTAGGGGAATTTCCTCTCCACGCTGTCAAACAAAACAAAAGGAATTTTAGCCCGGGGGCCATCTGGCTTTGGGGTCAGGAAGGGTGAGGGGCACCCGGCAGGGACCATTGAGTTAAGGCTGGAAAGTAGGTGGTAGCGTCTCTGGGGGCTGCTGGGCAGGGAGGTCTCCCTGGATGAGGAAGAGCTCTGCCTTCTCTCCCTGACGGCTGTGGGACCTCAGCCCTCGGACCCCTTGGCTTTGGTCCTTGGGCCACTTGCCTCTCTCTGCCCTGTGCCGGTGGCGCTGCCGGTGAGAAGGCATCGCAAAGCTGCCAGGACCTGCGACAAGGGGATGGACGAAATGAGAGCCCTGTGAACGGAGCTGGGGGACTGGGAGGGACACTGAAGGGAAGACAGGTCAAATGAGGATGGACAGATACTTGAGTGGACAGACACTGCAAAAGGGGACACGTGGCAAAGACAGACACACTGTAGGGAAGATGAGCAGGGGCCCGGCCAAGACAGCACCTCCTCACCCTACCCTCCATTTCACACGCTCAGCCCTCAGATTGTGGCGCTCCCTGGGGCCGGGCACTACACTACAGCACTGAAGATTGGCTGTCCCAGGGAGACCCAGGTTGGAGGGGAGGACTGGGGAGTGGCGGGGAGGCTCCCTCTCCTCTGATTCTCGTGGGGGAGGTGTGTGGCTGCAGGGATGCTTCAGGCCAGGAGCCCAGAGTTCTCCTCCGGGGACTCCCTGCTCTAGCCCAAGTGTCCCGAGGGAGGCTGGCCCCGCCCTGCCCTCTCTTCCGCTGGGACAGTGCTGCAGCAGGGCGCACGCAGCGTCACATGATGGCGCAACGGTTGCGGCGCAGCGCGCCCTGGAAGCGCAGGGCGGCGTGCACGTGTTTGCAGCGGGCGCAGCCCACACTCTTGAGCAACTCGCTGAAGAGCAGCAGGATGTGCCAGTTGTACTTGGCCGAGCACTCCACGTAGCCGCACTTCCAGGTCTTCCGCACCAAGTGCGACACGTTCCAGCGCGGAATCACGCGTCCGCGTTGCAGGTCGCGCTTGTTGCCCACGATGATGATGGGCGTCTCGGAGGTGCCGATCACCCTGAGGGTCGAAACAGAATTCTGTGCTGCCAGTCTCAAAAACCAGTGGACTCCGCGCTTGTGTGTACTCTGATCCAGGTGCAGCCCCAGCCCCTTGGGGAAGGTTACATCTCTAAAAGGCACGTCTTTGGATGCAAGAAAGTCGATACTATTGTCTATTTTACAGACAAGGACACTGAGGCTTATATGTCAACTGATCTGAGGCCATGTATCCCCAGCCCCTGCTCTTCACCGCCATGTTAAAAGCAGGGGTCCCAAAATGAGTCAATAGAAGTAGGGTATGTGACCCACACCTGTAATTACAGAACTAGGGAGGCCTGAGGCAGAGGGATTTTGAGTTCATAACCAGCCTGGCTACATAGTTGGAAAGAAAGGGAAAGGGGTGTTGGGGGGGGGACACGTGGGAACCAGAAAAGGCATACATTTCCCTGTGACCTGTGTTTCCCCCCTTGCCCGTGTCCCCCTTTTTGGAAACAGGCCACCATTAGGGCGCCCACGGAGACAACAGACAGTCACAGCTCCTCACCTCGTCTCCAGGATCTGCTGACGGATAGTCTTGACGTACTCAAAGCTGTCAAAGCAGCAGATGTCATAGACCAGGATGTAGGCGTGGACGCTCCGGAGTCCCCTGCAGCAGGCATCTGCCCACTCCTGCAACACCCCCGCCAATACCCCCCGTCAGAGCAGCCACGAGGCCTCCCAGCCCCCAGCCACCCTGTCAAACAGTGTTCTCACCTACCACCACACAGGAGCTTCCTATCCCCTCCCCCGCAGAAGGCCAGGTTCCCCAGTACGCAGGTGCTCAGAGCTGTAACTTCCCCTCCCCAGTCAGGGGACAGCAAGTCACAGGCTGACTGACTTTTTGGCCCATCACACTATCTTGTGAGGATCTGGAGATTAGCTCTGTTAATTCATCCATCCACCCATCCAGTCCTTTGTTTAACACACATTTATGAATCCCCCTAAGAGCACAACCCTGACTGAGTGGTTCTACCTACTGTATTATCTTCCAAGGCTTAGATGAAGCTCCCGCCCAGGACAGCCCAGATTTGCCACCCTTCCTGCAAGCGGAGGACTGTGTCCAGCCTCTCCTGTGTCTGAGGTCATGGATTATACCCTAGTTACAGCTATCCTATTTCTGTTTCCTCGCAACTGCAGTGAGCACCCAGGAGGGCCGGGGCCCCGCTTTTGTTTTGTTTTCCTTGTTATACACTCCCTCCTTTTGTCCCTCCTTAAGTGGGGTTTTAGCTTCTGGTAAGCTCTCTCCATGGTGCTGAAAGCCACAGCACCCGCAACCAGGAGCAGGGTAAATCCTATCCTTAATTTAACAGCCCTTGGGTTGCAGCCTGAATGTAAGCCAGGAAAAAAAAAATGAGACTGGAAGCAGAAGGGGGCGGAGGAGACACAGAACAGAAGCCTAAGGAGTTCCAGAAAGATGGGATTGCTTTTGTTTTGCTTTAAGGACTAAGTCTTCCTATGTAACCCGAGCTGGCCTTGAACTCTTGGTCCTCCTGCCTCTGCCTCTCAACTGTTGGGATTACAGGCATGCACCACCATGCCTAGCTTGGCTATTTAAATGTTTTTAAAAATACTTCCTTCTGTGAGAACTTCTCATGGAGGGGCTTCAGCTCACGATGAATAGGCCCTTGGAAAGACTAAATGTGTTAACGAGAAGGTTCCCTAAGGACTAATTAGATAGTTAATCTGCCAACAGATGTAAGTGCAAAAGGATGTTCGGGAAGACAGTGTGCAGAAAGGAGGTTCCCAAAGCTTTGGGGGCAGAAACCTTGTGGGGGCAAAGGAAACTAGGGTCTCTCCTCATAAGGGCCCACGGGAAAGAAGGGGAGGAAAGGGGCGCATTGCAGTCATAGGGTAGAGCCTGGTACGTATGGGATCCTGAGCCCCATCTCTGGCACACACAAAAAGGAAGGCCAGAAGGATGTGGAGGCCCAGCTTCAACGCGGTCGAGGTAAGAATTTCAGCTGAAGCAGAAGTGGGCAGACTTGGGTGGCAGCTGTAGAGTGTGGAGTCTGACTTCGGAATGGTGCTTCCAGCCTAAAAGCTCGGGAGATGCTGCGGTGGATTCCCCTGGGGAGATGATGTGGCATCTCTGTGCTGAGGTTTTAATTTTTGGTGCAGAGGCAGGATGCGGAGGACAGATCTAAGAATGTAGAAAGCCATAAATCTGCTTTCTCCCAGACCAGGAAACCTTGGATTTGGTGGGACACAATTACCGGGGGGTGGGGTGAGGGTTTCAGGGGCCTGCAGGTCTATGCATGCAACTTGTCTCCCACCCCACGTGAGGAATGGAGACCCCTGGGAAGAGGGAGGGAGGCTAGATTCCATTCTGCAAGCCCTCTCCGGGCTGCTGGAAAGAGGCTGCCAGACTGAGGGTACAGCCCCACTCCTCCTTCAGGGGACCCCAGGATGCCTCCCACTTACTCCTCTAAGGAGGCTTCTAGAAGGGAACGGCAGAAAGCCTCAGACTGGCTGGGCTGTCCCTCCACTTCTTGACTGAAAGGAGAGATGGAGAACGCTCATTTTTCCAGCCGGTGTGCTCCACGGAGGGTTCTCATTTGTTTCCCCAGAGGCCATCTGTGGGCTGGATTGAGTCAAAGAATGGCCTGAACACACAGCCCAGTGGTAAAGAATGTGCTTATCACACACAAGGCCCTGGGCTTAGCCCCTAGCTGACAAGGCAGAGACAGAGGCAGAGAAATGGGAATTGGGTCTAAGTCCAGGGATATAGTTTGAGGGGCTCAGTCACCTGGCCTTAGCCATGTGTTTCCAGGCATCTCCTTCGGCAGGCTGCCCATGCCTTCTAACTTCAGCTTCCTGCTCTGAAGGAGGAGAGACTGTGGAAGGTAACAGGCTCAGACTCTAGGAAGCATTACTTTATTTTATTCCTAGAAAGCAGCCATCAAAGTTCTTAAGGTTGATATTTGATTGTAGAGCTTTCAAGGACCCTTCTTAAGACTTCTGTACTCAGAGTCCCTAACTGTGCTCCAGCAGTGGCATCTTTGAGATCTTAGCATCTAATATAAGGGTCAATCAAGAAGAAAAGGGTCACCAGGTATGGTGATGTGCACCTTTAATTCCAAGATTGGAAAGCAGAGGCAGATGGATCTCTGTGAGTTGGAGGCCAGCCTGGTCTATATAGTGAGTTCCACGATATCCAGGGTTATGGATGTAGGGAGACCCTGTCTCAAAAACAGAAGGAAGAGGAAGAAGAAAAGGAAGAGAAGGAGGAGGAGAATCACACAAATATGCCTTTAATCCTAGCACTTGGGACGTAGAGGCTGAAGGTTTAGGCGTTCAAGGTCACCCTTGGCTATAGAAAAAGTTCCGGGTCAGCTTGAACTACACAAAACCCTGTCTCTCAAAAACAAAAACAAAACCCCCAATAATAAGGACCCCAAACAGGCAAATGATATTAGTAGTTCTCAGAAAGAAACCAAACCAAACCAAAACCAGAAACATAAAAGTCTTAACTATATAGAAAATGCACGACCTTCACTACGCAAAGATAGACCACACTGAAAATATCCTCTCTCATCTTCTAGAGCAGTGGTTCTCAACCTTCCTAATGCTGCAACCCCTTAATACAGTTCCTCATGCTGTGGTGACCCCAGCCATAAAATTATTTTGTTCCTACTTTATAACTGTAATTTTGCTACTGCTATGAATCATAATGTAAATATCAGTTATTTAGGATCTCTGATATGGTATCCCCCAAAAGGGTCATGACCCATAGGTTGAGAACCACTGCTCTAGAGTGTCAAAAATCCCAGACTTTCATAGGATACACATAGAACTTTTAGAGAAGGGACTTTGGAGACACTTTCTAAATTCCACGTCTATTTATCTATTGGCAACACCATTTCCAGTAACTGCTCCTGCAAATATAGTGACCAAAATTGTCTAGAGAATGAGGATGTCCTCCAGACAGAGGCAGGAAATATTGGCTCCAGTTACAATGTTAAGTGCGGTGTCGCACACCTTTAATCCCAAGATCGGAAGGCAGAGACAGATGGATCTCTTTGAGCCTGGTCTACATAATGAGTTCCAGGGCAGCCAGGGCTACATAGAAAGACCATGCCTCAAGAACAAATCAAAACAAAAAACCCACAAATACAAAAGCAAAACAAACAAAACCCAAAATGTTAAATTAAAGAAGCAAGGGCCAGGTTTGGAGATGCATGCCTGTAATCCCAGCTACCCTGAGGACTATGCAGGAGGATTTTAAATTCAAGGCCAGCCTGGGCAACATAGCCATATCCTGTCTCTTAATGAAAACAACAAGAAAAAGATAGAAGTCTGGGCATGGGGCTCGGCGGTAGAGTGCTAACAACAGCCACAACCACAGCCCAAAACAAGACACGGGACATAGTGGGGTTGATTTTTATGGGAAAGGCGAGACCGAATGAAAATATGGTTTCTTACTTGAGTATCAATGAGCCATCAGTGAGAATGGCTAGGGAGAGTTACTACAGGGAGAAGGGGCAGAGGCGGAAACACCGATTGTGTGAGGCCACAGTTCAGGCATTTATGCCCCTGACCCATTCTGAAATTAGTAAACACAGATTCCAACTGAATGTGAAAGATGTACTTGGGCATAGAGCCAGATTTCATCAAAATTTCCAAGTGAAAAGTAGAAGGTCCTGACCTCTCAGGCACACCGTGGATCACATGCTTGGACCAGGTTTCTTTCTCCTTGGGGTGCTGAGTCAAATATTCACAGCAGATGGGCCAAGGAGGCTCTTCTGTTGGGGCAGCTGAGACACAGCTGAGCTCCATCAGGCCCCAGCCAGAGATGGCTGAATTTGCTGTCACAACTGGCCAGGGCTCGTTCTTGTCTCTATGAAATGCCCACAAGCCTCTGCACTCTCTGGCCCATCCGGGAGCTCTGCTTCTGCTTCCCCTGCAGCCAACTTCCTCCCAAGCCAGAGGGAGAGAGAGGGGTGTGAAGGCTCTGGTTCTAAAAGCTGGGGAAGGTGCCCGGGAGCGGGGTGTGGAAAGGAGTGTGGGCAATGGAGATGGTTAAATCTAATTCTGCAAGGGGTCTTAAGGCTGTCCTGGGGCTTGGGAATAAGGGTTCCTGAGAGAAAAGACCTTGGGCAAAGGATCTGATTGTGGTCTCCAGAGTCATTGAGAACATCCCTTCTCAGGTCTCAGTCTGTCCTGCCGGCCCTTCTACAGATGACAGGGAGGGTGTGAGGCCATGGCAGGAGAGCTCAGCTTACGAACAGGCATTAGGGTTATTTGTTCTTCTTCCACTGCCTCTATTTTGTTGAGACATCACCTTCCGCGACGCAGTACGCCTGAGCATGGTAGACCCTTCCAGCCAGGGCTGCATTAGCTCTCCCACTACCTTCAATCATTACATCGCACAATAAGACTGTTAGTCCTTTCTCACCAGACTATGAGTTCCTTGAAAGCAAACTCCATATTCTGATTTTGCTGACTATTCAGTCTTGGTGCCCAGTGCAGGGCCTGGCACACATTAAACAATCCTCAAACATCTTTGAAATTCACTAGCACGCAAACGAGCAGCTTCTTGGGATGGCTTTAAGGAGGGAGGCCCAGGGTGTGGTGTAGAGTTCCTGGCAGTGGGGCCAGAGCTGGAGAGGTAGAGAAGGTTGGCATCTCCTCTCCCCTGTCACCTGACTGCCTATATGGGCAGCTTACCTGCAGTGTGTTGACAGGGAAGGCGCTGATGGGTGGAAAATCCAGGATCTGGAGGTCGTGCACATGGCCGTTCATGACCACAGCAGGCAGGTAGAGGCGGCGGGCGGTGGTGGGCACACAGACCTCGCTGAACTCGTTGTATAAGAACTGGCGCACGATGGCACTCTTGCCCACACCTCGCGCCCCGAGCACGGCCACCCGGTAGGTGGAGACCATGCCTCCCGCCCCACTCCGCCACCGCGTCCTTGCCTGGGGCTCCTCCGGGCTGCATATTCCAGGGGCTGGGGGCTCAGCCACCGTCAGGACCAAACATTGCTCCCTCTGCTTGCCTCTGGCCCTCTTCGGCCACCACCTAGACTGGGGGGACAAGAGGTGGGCTCAGGGCTCTGGGTCATCATCCCTGGACCTGTGCTGTTATTTTTCACCTCTGCATCTTTGCAGAAGCTGCCATTGCCACTTGACAGGTCTTCTATTCCCCTAAACTTCTTCACCTTCCTTATCCATTCTTCCTGCAACCCCTGCTGTGCACGGTGCCCTGATTCCCCTCAACCTGAATACTTCAGTGCGCAGCGGAGACAGCTCTGGACTTGGATTCAAATTCCAGGCCCAGCCCCAAACCTGGGGTTAACGGGCACCTCCTCTGGGTCTCAGTCACATCCTGATTTCAGTGGAGGCCCTCTTGGCATCCTCAGAGGAGGAAGCTCTTTTAGTGCAGGACTCATTATTTCGGACATCTTCATTTTGTGGCTCTCAGGAGATAACTGCCCACAGCAGCCTCCAGTTACCATGATGACCCAAAATGCCCCTAGCATTTCCCAAAGTCCCACTGAACTAGATGATTGCATTGACTCCGGAGAGCAACACAGTTGAGCACTGGCTGCTAGCCCGCCGACATGGTTATCCTCAGTCAATATAATACCCCTAAGGGAAAAGTATTCCTATTTGCACTTCAGAGAAGCTCCGTGTGCCCCAAACCACACAACTAGGAACTGCCGCTACTTTCTACAGGTTGCAGGGCTTATCATGTTTAAGCATAGTGACTCTAAACAGTGACAGACTAAAAGCAGGGTCTGAGTCTTTGACATCCCTTGGAGCTCAGAGGGCCTGGCAGCACACAGCTGCTGCTCAGGAAGGGGCTGGACTTTGAGATGGATTCATTAGTTTTTTGCTTGCTCAGTGCCTGTGACTTTTAGAGCTCGGGCAAAACCCCCAGCTTTGATGATTTTTTTTTTTTTTCCTGTAGGTCTGTGGGTGAAACACCTGCTTTGGAGCCATGTGTTACACATATGTAAAGGGGAGCCAACAGCTCCCACTTCCAAGACAACCTAAGTAAATCTCTCAGCTGGAAGGAGACAATCTTCCTCCTGGGTTGAATGGTGAGACCACAATTAGTAAATGGGTACAGGGAGGTGGATTTACTAGGTCCTGAGGGTGCCATGGTTTTCAGCCTCTGTCTCTATGTGTGCGTGTGTTCTGATGATGCATGTTCTTTTTTTTTTTTTTAAACTTTATTTTGACTTTTATTTCATGTGCTATAATGATGTCAGATTCTCTTGAATTGGAGCTATGTGGGTGCTGGGAATTGAACCCAGGTCCTCTGGAGGAGCAATCAGTGCTCTTAACCACTGAGCCATCTCTCCAGCCCTGCATGTTCTTTTCATACATATGAATCTTTTCGATTCATAGCTGAATGTCTCCTAAGCTGTTCTGGTTTAAAGCACTCAATCTATGGGTTTGTATGCGTGTGCAATGGTAAATAAAAGACAGGGCTTGGAGGGAAGCCACCAAGGTTTGATTCCCAGCCCTGCGATTCACCTAAGTATGACCTTGGCCAAGAAACTTCCTAGGTGTGGTGAGATTGTTCATGGAAAGCCCATGCCTGGTGCAGAGTGGGTATGCAACAAACAGTGACTGCTGGTGGCCATCAGAGGTTTTCCTAGATGCTCAATCGGACTTCCTAGCAATCTTGGAAGGAGTCACGATTTACTGTTTGCGTGGACTCACGTACTTGTAGTGCGTGTGCATGTATATGATGCCTTGCATTTTGTTGAAGAGATAAACCACCACCACCAAAACAAGACCCCAGAGCCTCAGGGAAGCTAAGTCTAGAACTCTAACCTCCTTTGTGCCTCATGCATGTCCTTTCCCCAACAGGTGCTCTCTGCTGAGTCTGCTCCCAGCTGAGACAGGACCAACCCTCCCACCACAGGATCCCTTCAGGTCCTTAGGCCTTTGGGGCATTCCTGGATGCTGCCAGCTTGGCAAAGAGACTCAGCTGGGTTAATTACATAACAGCACAAGCAGGTGGGGATGGGGGAGTCCTGAGCAATAAGAGAGGGCAAAGAACAAGGAAACGGAGTCTGGAGTCACTCTGGGTGTGGTGATTTGGAGGTTTCAGGATATACCCCTACCTGCAGATTCTCAAGCCCCAAAACCAACTCTTTCTTAGTAGTAGCAGAAACAAAAGCCAGGTACAGTCTGGGAGCCAAGGAGCAGGGGCAAGAATAGCCCCTTAGGCACGGGCCAGCCTCTGGAACTACCAGGCCTAAGTGTGGCCCTGTCCCCAACTCAAAGGGGACAGATATCTTCTCTTTCTTCCCAGGTACAGATCCTGGGTCTAAGCGTTTTACTAAACCCATGCCTAGTTATGTGAGGTGAAAGGTCTGTCCCAGGAAGCAGGGTCCAAGCCCCCTGAGCTTCCCCAGGGCCTGCATTCTGCAGTGATCTGCAGACAGCTCCAAGGCAAGAGACAGGGGTCACACACTCAGGCCACAGCCTCTTTCCAGTCCCTTCCCCGACCTGGACTTGGGTTTCTACCTCACACTGGGGAGGTCAGAGGCTTCTGAGGATCCTAAAGGCAGGGCCCTAGATCCTCGCGCGGTGTGTCCCCACCACGTTCGCATAGGGGTGGGGGCACCGGCGGATGCCGGGCTCCCGGTGACCAGATCGGTGGCAGGTGTGGGGGCTGCAGGAACCCTGCTGGCTTCCGGCCCCAGCTCCACTCCCGCGGCCGCTTCCTCGCCACCCCCGCCCCCCCGCCTCCGGGCCGCCCCTCACCCCGCGGTCACCCCGCTCCTCCTCCTCCCGCTTACCCGGGGCCGTCCCGGCTGCCTGCCCCTTGCCCTGGCAGGCGCGGCCGCGCTCCCCCCGGGCTCCGGCGCTGCCTGGGCTCCCCCGCCCGGGGGGAGAGTGAGGGGCGCCTCCCGCGGCCCGGGCGAGGCGGGCTGGGGCGCGGGGGGCCGCAGCACTGAGGGTCGCTCAGCTGCTCGCCCTGCGGAGCGCGCCGCCCCACTCGCACCGGCGGAGAGGGAGGCGGGCGCGGGGGGATCCGCTGGGTCCCCAAGCCCGACGGATTCACTCGGGCGCCGCGGGACCAGCTCCCCAATCCCTAACCTCGACCTTCATCTCCCTCCTGACTCTCCCTGGGGAAAATGTGGCTCGAACCTGGAGGAATCGGAGGCGGGGACCGAAAAGGCCCGGGGGCCTGTGGCTTCATTGCGATTCCCTGCCCTCACAGCCACCCACCCTGCCCCCAGCTGAGCTCTTGGTCCCCTCCTCCCCACGGTCTGTCCTTCCGACCCTTACCGGTCTAGTCAGTCAGTGACTGGCAGCTGCCCAGCGTGTGCCCTGCCCTGGGTGCTGACATCCAGGTTCTTTTGCTCCTCCACCCCGGGAGGACGGAGTAGAGGGTGGTCACTCTCGCCTTTCACTGCGGCAGGGAACAGCAGGCCAGGCTAGCGCCAAGCAAAGCTGGGCCCCTGCCAAAGCATGACCTCCACTCCTCTAAAACTGCAGTCCCTCTCCTCTGTGAGATCCCAGCATTTGCCAGGCTTGAGGGCGCAGTTTCTCTTGTATTTATTCTCAAGCAATCCTCATCAACGTATTTTTTTTATCAGTAGCTAACATCCCAGTGTGCTAAGAGCTTTGCCTAAATCCTCAAGTTAAATCCCCAGAACATTCTATGAAATAGGCTCTGTTTCCCCCATTTTACAGATGAGATCATTGAGGTTGAGAAAAGATGAGTAAGTCCTCGTATTTAAATGCAAAATGTGGAATACAAAGACTGAGTCACTAGCTAGGCAGCTCAGCAGAGGGCTCACAGTCCAGTGGGGAAGCCAAAGACAAATGTTCTGTGTTCGAAGTCAAAGTGTCTGGGAGGGCAGAACAGGCCAGCCAGTTCTTTAGAGGGGTCAGCAGAGGCTTGGCACAATAGTAGGGGCTTTAGGAGAGAGTCGAGAGACCTGACAGAACCCTACAGGCTGGAAGAATGGGGTCAGAAGATGTTGGGAGAGTTTAAGACAAGGTCTCTGGCTGCAAGATGTCAGCCTGTTCAGGCGCCTACCGCCAAGCTTGAGGACCTGGGTTTGGTACCTGGGATCCAAAGGAGAGAACTCCCATACATCCTCTGACCTCACACTGTGACTCCTATGCTCTCTTGACTGCTTTCTGCCCCCCTAAAAGAGTCTCAGAGACCCTCTTCTAGTTCTTTTCTTGGTGCAGCAAATACCTGACAAAAATGGTTTCAGGGAGAAAGGGTTTCATTTTGGCCCGTGGTTTAGTAGGACAGTCTATTGTGGCCAGAAGAAGAAGTGGTGGGAATGAGAGGTGGCTGGCGCTATATGGGCAGCCAGGAAGGAAGCAGAGGTGAATGCTAGGTTAAGTGCATTTTTCCCCCTTTGCCTGCATTCAGGTGGGTTTACCTCCTTCACTTAAACTTCTCTGGAAACACCCTCACAGGCACACCCAGAGATGTGTTTTCTGGGTGATTTCAAATCCAGTGAAGCTGACAAGGAAAACTATCACTGACCCAAACCACCAGGAGTTCATTCTTTGTCCTGTACTGGATGGATGGGAAGCAGGGCATCACAGCTGGGCATTAAATGGATGGCAAGGAGAAACTGGTCTGTGCCCATCCGCCAAAGGTTTTCCCCATTGTGACTGCATCCTCCTCCGAAGCTCCAGCTATCTCACAGACCCTCTTTCCCTTCTCCCGTTGGGCTCTGTGTTTTGGGCATTTCCCCAACGGCTGTCTCCATCTCTGCTGGGCAGAAAGTGCAATGGTCAGAAGTCTGGCTTCCCAGTCAGACAGCTCTGTATTTGATTCCAGCTCTGCCCTGTACTGTGTGATGGAGGCAAGAAGGAGCCTGTATTTATGAAACAGATTCTAGTTCTTTCCCCCACTGTTGCAGACAGGGCAGAAATAAGCCAGGGTGTGTGATGCTTTTACACACTGCACGGTATGGAGCCCAGTGTGTGGTCTTAGCTTTCCGGATGAACACCACTAACACAGAGAGAGGGGAGAGAGAGAGAGAGAGAGAGAGAGAGAGAGAGAGAGAGAGAGAGAGAGAGAGAGAGAGAGAGAGAGAGAGAGAGAGAGAGAGAGAGAGAGAGAGAGAGAGAGAGAGAGAGAGAGGAAGGGGGGAGGGGATGCGGGATTGAGGACTGGAAAAGGTCGGGGCCCCTCTCTTAGAGCACCACTTGGGGCTGGGTGGGGATTAGATGTGACTGTTCCCAAGGGATTCCAGTAGAGTCATTGACATCCTCTAAGCTTCATTAAATAAATCATCCAGGACACTCTTTCCTACTGCATCTCAAAAATATTTCATCCCCGTCTTGCCTGAGGATTGAAGCTTTCAATTATTCCCCCGGGACATAGATCCATTTCAGCTTGAGGACTAGAAATAAGAAATCTTGCAAGCCTCTACCCTACAGATTATGGGACTTAATACTAGCCTTCAGTGGTGTGTCATTTAAAGCACCACTTATTTAAAGAAGAAACAGTGGTAGTATTTTCCCTGAACTGAAGCTAATTCATTTTGCTCTGCTGAGAGCTGATTTGGCCTTGCTTACTCTTCTCTGCCACTAGACTTACCTTGTTGGGAAATCTAAAGGGGTTTGGTCCTTGGATCTGTCTGCCTTTGTGGCTGTGTTCAGCTGAGGATTCCTGGTGACTGAGGGGCAAGCTCACAAACTCAGGTTCTTTTGGTGAGCATTGTGTGTGCCCTCTGTAGCACCTGAAGCCAGGGCATGGAAGGAGACAGGCTAGACCCACCCGTCCCATCAGAGGCCCGTGTGAACGGAAGGAGAGTCAGCTAATACTGATTCTCGCCTTTCCTTCCTCCATACCAAAAGGCACTCTTAGTTAAGGTGTTAGGGTTCTGCCTGAAGGCGGATCTGATCCTAGAGATGGCAGTGTTGTCCCCAAACAATGCTCCCAAAACAGCTCTTCAGTCAGTTTTCCAACTAAGAATCTAGGTCTGACCAACCCCCAGCTGAGTCTTCCCCCTTGTTGGCAGCATCAAAAACGGCAGGGCAAAAGCTAAACTAGAAACCCGAGGAGGCAAGTCCAAAGCCAACTCAAAACTTTTCAAGAAACGTCCTTGCTGCTAATACCATGTCCGGGGGCTGGCTGGGATTCTAGGATTAGTGTTCAGGAGATAGAAATGGGTAACAACGGGGGAGGTGTGATCTTTCCCAAGCGCCATACCAGCTATTAAAATAAACAGGCTCTTGCTTCTTAGAGCTGAGGGTGGCAGGGAAAAATCAGGGTCCAAGCAAGACCGGAAGTACTAATGCAAACAGTGGGAGGAGGAAGGCCCAGACTGGAGTATCCTCGGGAACAACGTACCTGAGGCCCATCCCAGGGGCAGAGAACAGTGCAGTCTCTGAAAACAGGTTTAGGTTGGGGGTGTGGGAGGTGGTCAGCTGCTTTGAGCATATGGCCATCCTTAGGACTCAGCAAAGCTGGATACAGTGAGTGGGAGGGGAGAAGCTTTTATGGAGTGAGAGGGAACTGCCATGCAGTCAGATGTGGGGCCACATTGCCCTGAAAAGCAGGTGATGCCAAGTTCAGACGGACAGGGGAAACAGGTGTTGTGGGCACCGAGTGCTTTACCATTCTCCCGCAAGTACTGCTGCAGATGAGCACGGGGAAACACGAACCTTGGCTATTAAATATTTTGAAAGCAATTTATTTAGTGTCTGTGTACATATAGGACACAGGCATGCAATGGTGTGGAGGTTTGTGTGTACTTCCGGGAGTTGGTTCTCTCCTCCCCCGATGTGGTTCCAGGGATGGAATCAGATTCTCAGACGCCTTTACCACTGGGCCATCTCAGCTTCACCCTGACTCACTCGGCCAATATGAAGATACATCGTTTCCGAAAGCTCTGCAGGTGACTTGCACCTGAGCTGGGTGTGTCTGGGGACTTTGCTTGACCTTATCCCAGACAAAGCCCAAGACTGCTCTTCGGTAGCCTGACCTGAACTTCAACTTAAAGACCCTTTCTTTCTTAGGGTTCCCCTTGAGCTTGGAAGTCCAGCAGAGAGCCCCCAGTTGCCAAAGGCAGCTCATTGTCTAGACACCAAAAGCAACTACTTTGAGTAATTAAGTGCTGAAAACTCCAAACCCTGTCTATATTTGTGAGATGTTTAAGGACTTCTTCAAGCAATACAAAACAGTTCTGGATATCTCGGGCTGTCCCATTTGCTTGGGAACATGCTGGCCCTGGGTTCGAGAGGCTTCTGCACCCGAGTGCTGAGACATCCTGGGTAACAGGTGCCATGCAGCAGCCCCACTATGTTCCTGCCCTTGGCTATGCTGGCAGATACTGACAATCCTGGGGGATGGGGGACCGGACCACCACTGCCATTCTCCCAGTGTCTGGGAACAGCTGCCAGAGAGACTGGCTTCCCTGCACACACCTTCCTAAAGGGAGGTAACTTGAGACTTGGAACACCAGGTGGCTTCCTGAGATAAAGGCTTTTTCTCAATTCTAATTTCATCTAGCTGAACCCCTGGGAGGGCTAGGGCCATTAAAAAAAAAGGTTACCAATGTCCCTTCTCTGGTCAGCTATGTTTTATCCTGGGGTGTCAGACCTGAGAACATAGTACACACACAAACTTTATTTTGTGTAAATGAGTTTATTGATGAATACACAAGGAAGTTTCCCCCAACCCGCCCCCCCCCCCCAAACAAATCCCAACAAGAACAGAAGAATAAGCATTCTTAGGGCAACCTTTACCCTCACACATCTGGCTCCAGCGTCCCAAGCTTCACAACACAGACATACGGACCAGGCTTGGCTGAGGACAGACACTCAGGGACTCTGACCCAGAAGAACTCCAATGTGTTTGCTTCCCTGCGTTCTTAACTCCAGCTTGCATCAGAGACATACTTAGAGCAAGGAGAGAGGCCACGGGGGAACCCGACTTGAGAGGGGCCTGGAGGAAGCTGCTGCAGGGGCAGCAGACTGTTGTCTCTTCAGGAGTCCCTTTCATGGGAAGCAGCATCCCTCCCTAGCTCTGCCTGGGGTGGAATGAGAGGTGGCTTCCCCAGGGGTCAGGCATCATCGATTGGCTCAGTTAGGCCAGAAGAGAACAGCAGTTCTTATCCAACACAGGTAGAGAGGCCTCAGTTTCAGGGGTGGGCACACCCTGGCATCAAACTGTTCTCTGCTTGCCCAGGCACATACTCTTCTTTCGGGAACTACAGTTTGCTTTGAGATGAGAAAACTGTGTTTGTAGTGTGAACCCCTTACACTACTCATATCCAACTGACTCCATGAATGAGTCTCAACAAGGGAACTTCGTCAACTTGCTTTTCCACCCAACATACCACCAACCTACCTGCCTCCCACACAGCCTTGCAGCATTTCCTATTCCCGCATGGTGAGGGAGGGTTGTATTTCCTTTCCACCAGCCAGCAAAGATGCTCAAGGCTTATGGAACTTGAGAGAAGCTTTGCAACTGGGAGGAAAACAGGATCATTCCAGCCACTCGTTTGAAGGAAGCTGGTTTCTATCTGATTTTCCACAACCTCTCCTCTGGATCCAGTGGGTTAGGGCTGAGTCCAGCATGAGGATGAGGTCTTTGGACCCTGGCATGCTTCTGACTTGAGCAGGGAACTCTTAATGGACCCTGACTACAAGGTGCCAGGCTGTGCCACATCTCTAACAGTGTGAACAGTACTCAGTAGGGTAGTGGGTATGAGGCATTCTTTGATGAATCATACCAATGTGCTACTGGAGGGGACTTCACATCCTCAGCCCTTGAGAGATGACAAGAACTACATGGCCTTCTGGGATGATCTTACTTTGCTTTGGAGCTTGAGTACCATGGATGGAGAGCAGATCAGGGAGCTGAGGGACAGCGAGAACCGGCAACCTCTCTACACTCACTGCTGGCCTCCAGAACTGTGCTCTAGGAGAGCCTGGCAAATGTTAGCTCCGTTTCACTCTCGTTACCTGGATGTGTATTCAGGTAACTGAGATGTCAACCGCCACCTGCCACCAGCAAATGGTGGAGCACCAAACTCAGTATGGAGTATGCAAAGAGCCACAGGCAGGCATAGGAAGAGAACAGCAACGAGCCAGCCATACAGGGGAGCTGATGGAGCTTTAGGGAACCAGCCTCAGCTGTGCTACTCAAGAGCCAAGAGGCCTCAGCAATAATCTTTTTTCCTGTTACCTTTTTTTGTAGAAAAACAAGGTTGGATAAGCCATTAAAGTCTATTTTGACTTGAGAACCCTGACTTTTGGTGTGAATTGGCCCTGAGGAACAGAGGGAAGAAGGCTAGGGGAGGGCACTGTGGTTCTCACTTATCTCCTCTCAGCTCCTCAGCCAGTGTGATCACTGGGGTAGCACAGTGGAAGGGAACAGCCTTCTACCATCTCTCGGCTTTGTACCGACAGGCCCAGGGTCCCTGCACTTGGAAACAATGAAGACCACCACTGCCAAGCATGGAGTCATCAAATGAGATAGTTCGGGACATAAGGGAGCTTGAAGGCTTGGCCAAGGAAAGAATCTGGATAGAGGGGAAAAAGAATGCAAATGACCAGGAGCAGGGTTGCCACAGACAAGAGAACCCCCCTCCCCAGAAGGGGCTGGGACCGTACCTGTATCTCCTCTAAGACTGATGGTCAGTTAACACTCCCTACTCATTGTTCTACCTCAATTTCTCATCTGTACAAAAGTAGAAAACAATAAGGTGCAGTTTATGTTTCAGTGACACTTTTCCTTGCTTTAATTAACTTGTTGCCTTTTTCTGCTTGTGAAATGAGCTTTCGATTACAAAATATCAAACTACACTCAAAAGAGGGTGTAAAAAAGGCTAGCCATTGGCACAGCATGGAGAAGCTCACAGGGAAGGGCTGAGAGCAGCAGCAGGTGGCAGAAGTGGGGAATGACGGAAGCAGTGGTTACACACGTCACAGGAAGCTAACCTATCCAATGGGGTGAATGCTAATGTCAGCACAGGGCGACTGGTCACTACTGGGGTGGGTGGCGCAGTGTTTGGGTTCAGGCTCTACACAGCAGTACGACTTCTTTCAGTTAAGAGATCTTGGCTTGCACCGATTACAGGGTGGCTGGAGGGTACAGGACCCATTTATTAGTTTTTCAAAATGCTGTCATAGACCTGGTAGATGTACTGAGAGACTTCAGGGGCTCTGCACTTCAGCGACAGCTGTGAAGAGGAGGAGAAAGG